>NW_004524594.1:14262753-14427409 GCF_000260255.1 Octodon degus
AAGTAGGTGCTTTAGACCACTGAGCCATCTCACCAGCCCATCCCATGTATCTTATTTTTCTTAATATTTTAAAAATGTATTTGGTTGTTGCAGGGTCTCACTATGCAGCTCGGACTCATAGTGATCCTCCTGATTTTAACCTCCCCAGAGCTGGGATTACAGATGTGGACCACTATGCCCAGAATTGAGCTGGCTGGCGCAGCATGTGGTGCCCGGGATGGAACCATGGTCCCTGCACTTGCCTACGCAGGTGCTTTAGTCTGCTGAGCTATCTCCCTGGCGCCCCTCCCATATATTTTAAATCATCTCAATATGATTTACAACACCTCCCACAACATAAATGCCATGTGCTTAGTGGCCATGTGTATGATTTAGGAAATAATGACAAAGAGGCCCAGTTCTGAAAAAAAAAAAAAAAAAGAGGACCATCTGTAAGCATTCAGTGCAGGCATAGTTTTTTAAAGAATATTTCCTATTCACATTGATCCAATCTGGGATTCAGAAGCAGCGGACATAAAGGGCCCGCTGCACCTCTTCAATCATGAGGCCCAGAAGCCATACCTACTTCCGGTGGGTTCATCCTGTTGCTTGGATTGGAAAAGTCACCTCGCAGTTCCACGCCACTGGCTCCTTTGCAGTGCTCTCAGTGACCCGCCCACGGCGTCCCATTTGCAGAGCATGCATTCCGCCGCTGAGCTGCTCCCCTAGTCTGCTGGTTCTTTTTCCAATAATGGGTTGAGACAAACATTTTCCTGCAAGCCCCCATAATTATACAAAAACAAATTACATACCATACTTCTACCATAGGATGATGGGACAAGCATAATATAAATATTTCTATTACAAATAGGTTCTCTTATTAGAACAGCAAAGATGAAGCAGAGCAGAGCAAGACTAAACTCCAGCAGAGAAAACACTGAGCCCTGAGCCCCACAGCCAGCGCTTAGGGCAGGATGTGGGCTCAAGTGTGTTTGAGCAGCCCCAGCTCTGGGGCTCTGCTGCCTGAAACTCACATGGCCCCCCTCTTGGGCTTGTTCCACTCACTGCCTGAGGATTTTCTCAGCAGACATCCATGTTCCTGACATCTCTAACTCTCTAAGGTCTCCGGTGTAGCTTTGGCTTCACTGTCCGGACTCGTGCATCACTCTCTGACAGGCAGTCCTGAGGGGCTGCAAGTCTGCTGGCCTCCCAGGACTTCCTTTGAAATCCTGACACACCTCCATGACCTCGTACTGCTCTCCTTATTTGTTTATTTATTTATTTATTTATTTATTTATTTATTTGGTACAGGGTCTCTCCTCACAGCTCAGACTCCTAGTGCTCCTCCTGTCTCATCCTTCCCAGCACTGGGATTACAGGTGTGTGCCACCACGCCCGGTGTCAGTGGCCGGCGCTCAGGGCCAACGTGGCATGAGGTACCAGAGATCAAGCGTGGGTCCTCGTGTGTCTTAGTTACTTTTTAATCGTTGCTGGGACAAATACCCGACACTCAAAATGAAGGAAGGAAAGGTTTATTTAGCTCACAGTTACTGGAGGGTTCAGTCCATATTCTGCTGGCTCCAAGGCAAACGACAACAGTTCATGCAGCAGAAAACAATGAAGAGCAGAGGAGGAGCAGCAGCTGCGGCGTCCACCAAGCCTTTCTCTTTCTTCTACGCTGACTGCGAAGACCAGTGCTCCACAGTGAAGATCAGCGCTCCTCCAAAGTGGCCTGGCTGCCGCGATCAAGCTCCTCCTAAGACAGAGACTTCTCCACGGAAGCGGGGCAGGGCGGCAGGAGGCAGGAAGTCCGGCAAGGCGGCAGGAAGCCTTTCTCAATTCCTGGGCCCTGCCCACCTGCAGGGCGAGGCCCCCACACTGCCGGAGCTGATTCAGCCAAGTTGATACAATGTATCAACTAACACATCCTGCTTGCCAGGCAGGTGCTTAAACCACTGAACTATCTCCCCGGCCTCTGCTCTCCTTCTACATGCCTGCAAACCCAGCTTCCCATGGCTACCAAAGTCTGCCACCCACTGGAGCAGCCCTAGAAGGACTTACTTGGGCCTTGGTCACGGCGGCCTCCAGGAGTACCTGGGTTGCGGCGCATGGTGAAGGGATTCCTGGGGACATGACCTCCTGTGCAATCCTCTGCTCACAGCAAAGTCTTCCAAGGGAGTCTAGACTTCCACATGTTGAGCCTGAGCTGGTGGGGTGTGGCTTATTCCTGAGCTGCTCTTGGGGTGCAGGTCCTACTTGGCCTCTTAATGGCACCTCATCTCCTCCGCAGACAGATCTCTTGGCTCTAACTGTGCAAAGCCTTCTTTTTTTGTCCAAATTGTCGGTTTTCCCAAAGCTTTCTTCTCTGAGTTTTGCTCCTGATTCTCATGGTAAACCTGGCTAAAACACCCAGTAATGTTCATGCCTCTGCCTGAATGCTGTGTTGCCTTAAAAGTTTCGATGTCAGGAGTTGGCAAGATAGCTCAGCAGTCTAAAGCACCTACTTAGGCAAGCTTAGGCAGGCATAGGGAGCACGGTTCGATCCCCGGCATCACATGCTCGCCAGCCCTGCCCTCAGGGTGGGCTGAGCTGGCCAAAAAAAAAAAAAAAAACTTTCCTTGGTCAGATTAATCTTTGAATTTACCAAACACACACAGAGTCTCAGGTCATGAAAAAATGCAGGCAAGTTGTTTGTTGTTATTGTTGTTGCTTCGCCAGAAAAAGAATGTCACATGAATGGCCTCTGGTCCCATTCCCATCTGAAACTGTAAGAGCAGTTTCCAGTCCACATTTCTATCAGCATCCTAGTCTTCTGAGCTCTCAATAGATGGATTTTTTTTGGGGGGAGGGTGCTGATTCAGGATGCCTTCAGGGCAGGTCTGGTAAAGTCTGACGATATGGAGATCGAACCACAGCAACCAGAGCCTGACTGGTTTGTCTAAGCAGTCACTTAAACAACTGAGCTAATGGGCAGGCCCCCCTGAGCTCTCAATAGAATTGCCCACCAAGCTCTGCTTACACTAGCCCACATCTCCAGGAAAACATGTCCCTAGCTGACTGTCTTGGTTACTTTTCTCTAGTTGCTGAGACAAAATACCCAATGCCCAGAATTAAGGAAGGAAAGGCTGGTTTAGCTCACAGTTTGTGGAGGTTTCAGCCTGTAATCAGCTGGATCCAAGGCTGGGCGGCATGGCACAGGGCAATGCTTAAGGCAGCAGAAAACAGCAAATCGGCAAGAAAGGAAGAGGAAGGCTCTCTTCTCTAGGCCCTCCTTTTGTACAGGCTCTCTGTGAATAGGAAGCACCTGGCCCCCTGCTGAATCACTTAACTTTCTGAACTTCTCAGGTTGACACAAAGGACAACATCCAGAGCAGTAAGGACCTGTCCTTTTCCTAGCCAGAAGGAGAATTGCTGAGTTACTTAGCTAACCTTCTAGACTCCTCGAGTTGACACAGTGCATCAACCATAACACCCACTTCTTCAGACTTTTCCAACTTCCTCCTCCAAACCACTTCCAAAAGCTTCTGAAATGCATGGTCCAGCATGGCCCTGCAAGGACCCCACTGGTCACTACCAATCTATTCTTAGTGAGCTCTTCGTCACTGTGATAAATCATGGAAGAAGAACCATGGTTCTTTTTTGGCTCATGGTTTCAGATCTAAGTTCATGGTTACTTGGCTCCAGGGCTTCCGGGCCCATGGGGAAGGAGAAGGGTGTGGTGGAGGAAAAAGAGAAACAGAGGCAGCCTGCAAGGAAGAGGCCAAGACTGGACATAGTCCCAGGAGGCGTGGCCCTTTGACCCACTCCCTTCAATGAGCCCCCATCTCCTCAGTTTTCATTATAGCTCAACAATGTCATCAAATTCCGAATTCATCATTGGGTTAGTGAAGTTAAAGCTTTTAGGACACAATCACTTTCCAAATCCTTACCTCTAAGCACATTAGCTCTTTGGGGACATTTCATATGCAAACTATAACAGGCTAGAAAACAAATTTCTCAAGTTGGCAATTGGAAAACGGCTCATTTGAAAGATTACCTGGTCTTAGGCATACAATGTTAAGTACCCAAGATTCTAAACAGTGGTATACTGGGCTGGCCAAATAAGTGTGGGCCTGAGTTCAATCCCCGGTTCCAAAAAAACAAAAAACAAAACAAAACAAAAAAAAAAAAAAAAAAACAGTGGTATACTATCAAGAGGTAGCAAGCAAATCTTTCATAATTGTCTTCCAGCTCCCCACTTAGTGACTGTCCAACCACTGCAGTTGAGAACAAGCCTGGCACCTGTTGGGGAATAATTAAGGAGTCCTAGACCAGCACCTTCAAGACTCAAGATTGGGTTCTATGCTACCTGTGACTCTTGTGCTGGCTCTGAACCCCTGGGGCCCAAGGCCCTGTCTTGGACCCCACACTCCCAATCACTGGGCCTCTTTCTGGCCTCTGCATTGTTCCTTTGTCAAGATTCTGTGAACTGGAATTTTATCCTAGTCGTTCTGGTTGGGGATGTGTCCCCTGAGGGCTACATATTTTGCCAATTGCCTGGTCCCGGCACTATTTACTCTCCAGAGGCCTGTTTGATTTTGAGCCATTCTCAGCTTGATCTGCTCCCTGCCAACACTTTTCCTCCCATCTAATGACCCACTGTGGCTGTCAAATCCAGGATCGCATTGTCTTTAAAATCTAATCTCTAAGCACCTATGAGGTCAAAGGGCCTCCTACTCCCTGGACCCTGGACTTTGAATCCCATAGGGGATTCTTTTTTCCTTCTATTTGTACCACTTCTCCCCTGGCTGTACCGTCCTGTGTGGTGAGACCAAAAAGTTACAGGGGCCCCAGGGCAGTGGTTTGTGGGCAGCTCTACAAAACTCTAGCCCCTTATAGATTTCCTAAGAACAAGCTGCTAACATTTTACAGCACTCTACAACACTTACCCCTACTCTGAATTTTTCTCCCAGTAGGCCTATCAGCCTCTTTGAGATTTTCCTGAACACCACAAATACATGTCTCCAACAGTGTCGCAGCAGCCATGGATCCCTACTGAAGCTGAAAATTAATCCAGTACAATTCCTTTGTCACACCAGCTAGATTGCAATTTAAAAGCTTCAGATCTTATACCTATGGATTTCACCCATTTTTTTAGATTTTTAAGACATTTTTATTTGGTACAGATCTCACTACACAACTCAGACTCATAGTGATCCTACTGTTTTCAGCCTCCACAAGTGCTGGGATTACAGGTGTGTGCCACCACAACCAGTCTTGGTGGCTGGCTTGGCATACCCAGTTTGGGGCCAGCACAGCATGTGGTACCAGGGATCCAACCCAGGTCCTTGCACTTGCTAGGCAGGCGCTTAGACCACTGAGCTATCTCCGTGGTCCCATGGATTGGTTTTTGTACTAGATAGGAGATGGAGATGTAACATCATTCTTCTACATTAGATGGCCAGCTTTTCCCAGAGCCATTTGTTAAAGATGCCATCTCTTCCAAAGTGTGATTTTGGCCTCTTTGTCAAGAATCAGAGGATTGTAGTTGTGTGGTTTGTTTTGATGTCCTCTGTTCTATTCCATTGGCCTACTTTCCTATTTTTGTGCCAATAACTTGTTGGTTTTGTTACTATGGTTCTTTGGTTTATTTTGAAATTAGGTATTATGAAATCTCCATCACTGCTGTCTCGATTCCGGAGTTCTTGGGCTATTTGGGCCTTTGGTGCTTCAGCATGAATTTCAGGATCTTTCCTAGTTCTTTGAGACTATCACTGGCATTTTCATATGGGCTTCACTGAGTCTATAAATCCCTTTTGATAGTATGGTCAATAACAATTTTAATACTACCATGTAGTGATGAGCACAGGAGCTCTCTTTGTAGTCTGTTTTCTATAATTTCTTCAGTGTTCTATAATTTTTATTGTAGGGGGCTTTCACCTTCTTGATGAGGCTTATTCTTAGATTTGGGAGATTTTGTTATTGCTTTATTTGTTTTGGATCTATTATGAATGGAATTTTCCTAATTTCTTTCTAAGTAGGTACAGCATTGGTGTAGAGAAAACCTACTGATTTTTGTATGTTGATTTTTTTTTTTCTGATACTTGGGATTGAACTCAGGGCTGTCACACTGAGTTATGTCCCCAAACATTTTTTATTCTGAGACAAAGTCTCTGAGTTACTAAATTGCCCAGGGAAACCTTGAACTTGTGATCCTCTTGCCTCAGGCTTCCAGAGCACTGGTATGCCCACCACGCTCAGCTCATATGACGATTTTGTATCCTGATGCTTTGTTGAATTTGTTTATCAGAACTCAAAGTCTTCTAGTGGAGTTTCAGATCTTCTAATTAAAGGATTGTATCTTCTTACAATGGGATAATTTGACTTCTTTTTTTCTTATTTATATCTCTTTTATTCCTTTCTCTTGCCTACTTACTCTGGCTAAAAATGAAGCTATTGAACAGGAGTGAAAAACAGAGGATGATCTTGTCTTATTCCTGATTTTAAAAGCAATAATTTTAGTATTTTCTTCCATTTTGTATGATCTTAGCTGAGGGTTGGTCATGCATGGCCTTTATTATATTGAGGTAAGACACTTCTATACCTAGTTTTTCTAGGGTCTTTATCATAAAAGGATATAAATTTTATAGAATGGTATTTCTGTGTCTTTCAAGATTATTAAACTTGCTTAATTTCTCACTCCACTGGGGGTTCTCTAATCCTTGCCATGGCTTTATCATGTTCTATTAAATCTGTTGAGCTCCATGACAGCTCTTTTTCTTCAAAGGTTATATTTGGCCTAGACCTGAGTTGGGATGACATTCTGTCTTCTTCAAAACTAATGTGCATGGGGCTGGGGAGAGGGCTCAGTAGAATAAGCGCTTCCCTGGCAAGCACAAGGGCCTGAGTTCAATCGCTGGTTCCACCAAAAAAAAAAAAGTGTGCATTTGTAAAATCAAACACTCCCACCAGGTGACCCTACACACACACACACACACACACACACACACACACACAGAGCCAGATCCTTTTATTTTTTTCCATAATTTTATTGAGAAATAAATAGCAATGAGACAGTTTCAAATCAAATTGGTAGGATAGTTTCAATAATTAACACAGTGCATACTGTCTTCCTAGTGGTATTTGTTGTACAAGATGCAGACATGGTATCCTATTTACAAACACTATTAGAACAAATCACTCTATTCATTGAATTAAGAGAATGTAGCTATATATCTATCCTAACCATTTTGAATACACAGATACAAAATGGACATTCATCTGTATCCCCCATTTTATCTAAGAACCATATTTAAGTATTATAGGTGTGTGAACTCAGCAAAATATTCCAAAATAGTCCAGTAGTCCATAATAGTATTGGGTCTTCCGCATGACTGGCAATGTCAGAAGTTGTTGACCTGAGTCCCCTACAGCTCAACATAACGTCATGGCTTTACCTGTTATACTTTGTTTTTATACTTTTCTGCTGGATGGTTAAGACCAAGAAAGAGCAAGACCTATGTAACAAGAATTGTAGCTTTTGGGTCTGATAAGGTCAGTCAAATCCCCTCAGGATTTATCCTGAGACCCTGTATCTCAGATTGTAGATCCTTTGTCAGAGTCAGCCATGTGGATGAGTCACAGCCATTGCTTGGCCAATTTGCCCTCTGTGAAAGTCTGAGAAAATGTTTTCTCTCCATGTGACTCTCCTTAGGCACACTCTACATCATTGATTACTTTCCTCTTTGGCCCCCTAATCTCCTTAATCAGAAAATTTGGGACACAACTGAGTTACATGATGTTACTGTACAAGTTCTCATATGTACTGAGTCTTAATTGTCCTTGGAAGGCTAGGGCCAAAGTGTTGTATCCTTTTCTTTTAGTACTGGTGTTTGGCCACTGAGCAACACCTCCCCCCCCAACTCCCAGCTTCTCCCTTTGCTATTTTGAGATAGAGTCTTGCTAGGTCACTAAGATGCCCAGGCTGGGCTCAAACTTTCAGTCTTCCTGCCTCAGCCTCAAAGCATGCTGGGATTAACAGTGTGTATCACCACAGCTGCCTACTTTTTTTTGGTCTTTTGTTTTAGATTCAAAGGTTTGTTTGTTTGTTTTGGGTTTTTGTTTTGTTTTTGTTTTTTGGAGCGAGGGCACCAGGGATTGCACTCAGGACGCTGCGCTTGGCAGGCAGGCACGCACTTACTCAGCTGAGCTATCTCCCCAGTCCTTTTGGATCCAAAGGTTTGAACATCATCATACTTGCAAACCTCCCAAAAGAGTTGAAACGAACTGAAATGAATCAGTTAGTTCATGGCAAAGGTGGATTTGTCTCTTCTTTCCCTTACTTCACATGAGACAAACACAGATGCACTCTGAGTTTACCCAGCACCTCCAGTTCCCAAACTAGCTAGATTTTTTTTTTTAAACTAGAAGATTTGGGGAGAAAGTTGAAAGAGAAGATATTTACAGTCTTTCGTAACTTTCTAGCCCCTTTACTGGATTTTGCCTCAAGGCTGCAGCGGATGCGCCACCCCCACCATTCCTCAAATCCTTTCTGTACAGAGGGTTTGATCCCGGGACATTCCACCACTGAATTATACCTCCATACTCCTTTTAAAATTTTCTTTTTTAATTTTGAGACAGGATCTCGCTAAGTTGCCCAGGCAGAGCTTGAACTTACAGTCCTCCTGCCTAAATCTTTCTCAGGGCTGGGATTTTCTTCCCTTTTAAAAAAGGAGAGAATTACACAACAGTATATTTCTATTAAAATACAGGAACACTTACAAACATGACCACACTACCATTGCCACATCAAAGAGTACCAATGATTTCATAATAGTAAATATTGAGACAGTGTTCTGATTTCCAACGGTTTCGTAATGTCACATGGTTATTAATCTCTAAAAATTCAAAGTCCAGGCCTGGCAAGATAGCTTAGTGGACTAAGTATCTGCTTTGGCAAGATCAGCGCCCAGGGTTTGATCCCTGGTCCCACATGCCATGCCGGCCCTGCGTAGTGAGACCCTGTACCAAATATATAAATAACAAGAAAATTCAAAGTCCAAATAAATCCCACACTTTGTGATTGTCTAATGTGCCTTTGGTTTTGTTTGTTTGTTTTTTAATGCACCAGTATTCCTTTTCATCTCTTTATTTTCTAGCAATTTATTTATTACCGAAACTCAGTTGTAATGGGGGCATAGTGACATACACCTATGAATTCAGCACGGGGGGGGGGGGCGCTGAGGCAGGTGGTTCCTAAATTTGAGCTCAAACTGTACGACTCAAGGGGCCAGGGAGATGGCTCAGTGGAATAAGTGCTTCCCTGGCAAATGCAAGGGTCTGAGTTCAATCCCCGGTTCCGCCAAAAAAATAAATAAATAAAAAAAATAAAATAAAAATAAAAAAAAATTAAAAAATGTACGACTCAGCTGCGGGAGACCTGATGGGAAGATTGAGGCTCAGTTGGCCTCCTCTGTGAGCAGCAGGAGAGAGAAAGGCAGCGGGCAAGCGTGCTGACACCGTGCAGCCTGGGGAAAGGCTCCGTGGGGAGAGCCTATTGTTTACCTGGACTGACACCACGGGTGTGGGAGGGATACGCTAGTAGTTTTCCGGTGTCTGAGTGAATAAAGGGAGGGTGAGTGAGTCAGTCATTCAGGGCTCTTTGTCCAAGCGAGATAAGACCCCTTTTGCCCCACATTTTAACCTAATTCTGTGTCTCTTTGTTTTCCACCCTTGTCCTTCAGCCAGGTGTGAAGCTCGTAGGCGGGCTCCTACACTCTGACATGCTAAGACTCTGCTTCAAAATGAAAAGGCAGGGAAGAGCTGGTGATGTAGGAAGGGCCCTGGATTTAATCCCAAGAAAATAAAAGGAAAAAAATTCATTTGCTTATCTAGTACTTTTCGCATAACGGAGTTTAGCAGCATATCTGAGGTGCAGGTCAGACTGTTCAGAAATTTGGTTGTAGGCAGGCTGATCTCTATGCCTAAGTCATCAAGTAACTTGAATATATTAATATAAATCCCATTCGCTCTTTTTTTGTGAAGAAACGCTCTAGATTATTCCCTAAACAGCGCTTCCATTTATTAAGCGCCCTCCCTATTGCTCATTCCCAGTTAAGCAATTGTCTTTACTTTTGAGGCGTGGTGGGGGAAGGGGGAAATGTCCTCCAAGTCCATTTCCTCTAATAACCACTAGAGGGGGACATTGTCTTTATTATAGTTCTAATTTAAATTGCATCAAAATTTGCTTCTATGTCTTTGACACGTTTAACTTTATTACCTAATTTGACTCACTTCTAATCTCATAAAATAAGGCAGTGTTAACCCAAGTAAGTCTGTGTCTTCCGCATCCCTTCTATCCTTAACTCCATTCCCCATCCTGACCATCAGGCGGCGACATTACCTAAGGACCAGAAGAAGAAAGGAAAAATAAGTGAAACCGCCAAAGAAAAAGCAGTTTCACGGGCGAGAAGACTATTAAAGACGGAGACAAACGAGTCATTTTTTAGTTCGTATCCAACTCACGCCCAAGGTCAGAACTGTGTAAAACACCACAAAAGGGCCTTTCAGGAGTGGGAGAGGCCGCCCCGGGGACGTGCGCACAATCCCCTCCTTGATTCCGCGGTCGCACCGCCGGGGCCAGGGCACGCTCGTGCACGCGCGTGTGAATAGCAACGGGGCAGCCGCGGGACCTGCGTGGGCCGGGCGTGGGTCAGGCGGAACCCAGCACTTCCTGGATAACTGCTTCCGGATGCGCGATCCAACACCGCGTTGCCCCTGGCGCCTTTGGAGATCAGCCACTCTCTTTGCCCCGCAGGAAACCGGGTTCCGAGGGGGCGGACCGCTCGCGCTTCAGAGTCCCGCACCTGCCTGCAGCCAGGTGCTGGAGCGCAAGACCCTGCTCTCGCCTTCCTTCTACCTCGGATAGAAAGGGCCCACCTGTCGGCAGGTGACACTACAGAGCAGAGATGATAGCTGAATGGGGGGGGGGGTCCTTTGGAGAATCTTGACAAGTTAGGACACCCTGCCTGCCCCGGAAGCGTTGCCCCAGAAAACGGGTGGGACACCACAAAGGTGTAGCGGCTCGCGGGGATCACAGGCCTAGCAGAGCCATCCGTTTACCCGATGCCAGGTTGGGGAGGAATTCTGTTCGGTTTGGAGCGAGGGGCCACGTACGTGAAGAAAACCAGACGGATTTGGGAGGAGACGCAGGAGCTTTCTCCTGCCTCCAATGCAGCTGTCGTTTCCTCTCGGCAAACTAGAGGGGCTGGGCGGAAAGTGGAGGTAAGAGGTGGGCGCACGGCTTGTGCCCCCTCCCCTAAGTCCTGCCCCCACCTAGCCTCGGTGTCCAGGACTCTGGGCTGCAGAGGGCTTTGCAAACACCTCCAGCCTTGATGGCAGAAAGGGGGGCAAGGGCAACGCGCTGTAGCTTTTCGTTTTTCTTTCAGTGATCAGCTCCGCGGCCTGGCACTCCGACCCCTCTTTTCCCGGGCTCTGCTCCCCGCTCCGAGGCCTGCAGCACGCCCGCTCGCCCCCTCCTCCACCCGGGTCGGAGCCGCTCCCCACCCTCGGCCCCCCAGCCCCGCCTCCGCCGCCACGGGGGTTGCACCCAGAACTGAGTGAAATCTACATAGTGCCCGCCCCTCTCGGAGATTATTGGTGCAGCCTCTCCAGTCGTGGCCCGGTGATTGGTGAGGCGCCGGGGCTATTTGCATGCGGGCCGCAGTCGGGTACCCAGCTGTGCGTTCCGCCAGCTCCGCGCAGAAGTTTGCCGAGCGCTTTCTCGCCGGCTGGTCCCGGACTCGCGCTGCGCTTCGCGCCGCCTCCTCCTTCTCCCAGTCCTCCCGCCGCCCTGTTGTCTCGGGAGTCCTGTGGGAAGGTCGGACGCTCCGGGTAAGGACCGTGGAGGTGGACGAGGGTCAGCGCCGGAGAGGAGCGGCAGGGAGCCGTCCCGCTGACAGCTCCGCGTCTCGACGCCGCTGCGCAGGGCCCCGGCTCGCCGCGGGTCTCGCCCCGCTTCCCGTGGCCACCGGGCGGGCGATGCGGCCGCCGAGCCCCGCGGCGCAGAGAGGACGGCAGGCGGCGCGGAGAGCCTAGAGCGCGCTCGGCGAAGGGAGTGGTGAGCATGGAGTGGTGAGCGCCCCTCGCTCGGCGAGGCCGCCCGCCGCAGGCTCCCCATGGCCGGGACGTACAGCTCCACTCTGAAGACGCTGGAGGACTTGACCTTGGACTCCGGCTATGGGGCCGGGGACTCGTGCCGCTCGCTCAGCCTCTCGTCCTCCAAGTCCAACTCGCAGGCGCTCAACTCTTCGGCGCAGCAGCACCGCGGGGCGGCCTGGTGGTGCTACTCCGGCTCCATGAACAGCCGTCACAACAGCTGGGACACGGTGAACACGGTGCTGCCCGAGGACCCCGAAGTGGCCGACCTGTTCTCGCGCTGCCCGCGGCTCCCGGAGCTGGAGGAGTTCCCCTGGACAGAAGGGGACGTAGCGCGGGTGCTGCGCAAAGGCGCCGGCGCGCGGCGTCTGCCCGCGTTCTCGGTGGAGGCGGTGCGGCGCCTGGCGGGGCTGCTCCGCAGGGCGCTCATCCGCGTGGCCCGCGAAGCGCAACGCCTGAGCGTGCTGCACGCCAAGTGCACCCGCTTTGAGGTGCAGAGCGCAGTGCGCCTGGTGCACAGCTGGGCGCTGGCTGAGAGCTGCGCGCTGGCGGCCATCAAGGCGCTGTCGCTCTACAGCATGAGCGCGGGCGACGGGCTGCGCCGGGGCAAGTCGGCGCGCTGCGGCCTCACCTTCTCCGTGGGCCGCTTCTTCCGCTGGATGGTGGACACGCGAATCTCCGTGCGCATCCACGAGTACGCGGCCATCTCGCTCACCGCCTGCATGGAGAACCTGGTAGAGGAGATCCGGGCCAGGGTTCTGGCCAGCCAGAGCCCCGACGGCGGCGGAGCAGGAGGCGGGGAAGTGACCGCGGAGGCCTTGGAGATGGTCATCAACAACGACGCCGAGCTCTGGGGCGTCCTGCAGCCCTATGAGCACCTCATCTGCGGCAAGAACGCCAATGGTAAGTGCGGACGGGGCTGATCTGTTTCCTCAAACGAACCAGCTGTGTATACCAGGCCTCCGCATTTGGTCTGAGGGTGGGATTCATTACATGGCTTTTGCCAGAGATGGTTTGAGATGCCAGGGTTTCGGAGGATAAAATGGGGTTTGATCTTCTTTCTCTGATTTTGCATATTATTATGACTTCCTAGAAGCCGTTCACTGAGTGATAGTCAAACTTTGGACCATACCCTTCTTGAAGCTCTCAAAGAGAGACTTGCTCTCTGCTGCTTTTCGCCTCACTTGGTGAAGTCTATCTAGTTGTATGATTTTTCACCACATTGAGGTTCTGTCCCTGGAGTTCTTGATCGCAACAGCAGCAGCCACCCATGGGTCCAACCCCCCAGACCTAAGCCGTGGATAAGTGGGTTGGGCAGGGAGGGCAGCAACCCGAGGACAGGTACTGGCTGAGTCCTGGCTGCAACCCGAGGACGTGAGCTGAGTCCTGGCGTAGCCGGGTTGAAGGATGCCCAGGGTCAGGTCCCTTCGTGGAGGAGGGAGAGTGAGCGGTGGGTACTTAAATTTGGGTGCCAGGGGAGATGGAACTGATGACTCCTGAAGTCCCTTCACCCAAAAGTGAACCACACAGCGGCACGCAGGGCCCAGTTTTCCAATTTGTCATTAACCTGATGAGTGACTGATTTCAACCCCTTGTTGAACTAAATGAACAATGCTTGTAGCTTACCCAGAAGAAAGGGCGATCCACTCAGCCAACTGCATTAGGGGAATGGTTGAGCATCGCCTTGACATCTACTCTGGGAAAGCAACAATTTGCACTTCTCTGAAAGACACCTTGGCTTTAGTGTAGAGTTGACCTTCTCCCTGGTAAGGTTAGGGTGTGCCTTGCATTGGGCAAGCAACTTGCCTATCAGACTCCAATTTCAGGAGCTGGTACATACATTATTTAAAAGAGACTATGGTTAGGCATCCTTGCAATCTAATTGGAAGGGCCATTTGGGTAGTTTTTAAGGACAGGTACAAGTAGACAGTGGAAGAGGCCAGGTGTACTAGTAGGGAATAAAGGGAATCCAATGCAGGTGTGGTTTGGCGTAATCATAAGAGCTGCAAAACTAACGTAGTAGTAACATAGTAACATGTTAGTCACTTCTCAGGGCTTGTTATATGTTAGGAGCCTATTATAGGTAGTGTGGTGTTGTGTAATATTGGATGTGTATTGGGTTTTGCCCCCATTTCCTGGCATGCTACTCCTAAAATCCTTGAAATTTCTAAAGTTGTAGTGCCTTTGTATTCTAATGAGTTGACTAATAGCAGGCCACCTGTAGGTAGCTTCAGGGTGGGCTGGTCATCAGAAAGAACAGGCAGGACTTTAGAGGACCAGAACTTTCATCCCCAGCCCCAGCCCCAACACCTCCCAGGAGGGAAGAGCAGCCCAACATTAAGTTGGTAACCAATGGACAAGGATTTCATCATAGATATGTAATGAAGTCTCCACTTAAAAATAGGACAGGGCTCAGAGTGTTTCAGGACACCTGAACAAAGAAGGGTCTCTGGAAGGTGCTGTGCCTTCTCCCATACCTGGTGCTATGTTGGTTTCTCTATTTGTATCCTTCGTCACAGCCTTTATCACAGGCAGGTAAATATGTTTCCTTGAGTTCTATGAGCCATGCAAGCAAATTAACCCAGGGGAGGAGGTTGTGGGAACTCTACTTTAGAGCCAGTTGGTCAGAAGTACAGGTAAAACAACCTGGGGCTTGTAATGCTGTCTGGGGAGAGGAGCAGTTTGGAGGCCGGAGATTTCAGCCTTTGGACACGCTGGCATCTCTCCAGCAAGATAGTGTCAGAGTTTCATTGAGATGAGTTAGAGGACATGGGGCTGTGTCAATTGCTTGCTGGCTAGTGGGGAGGAAGCCCTGCCCAGAAGTCTTCTGTGTTGGCGGTGACAGGAGAGCTGAGGAAAACTGGATTGCTGCTCCATGAGGTGTGGAACTGCAGGGTTCTGTGTGTTATATAGAAGGGGCAGCGGTGTGCCCAGAGGCTCAGCTGCTGAAAACTACACAGGGACTAAGTGACAACACTGGAATGTGCACTCCAGAGGGTTCAAGCTTCGCTTCATTAGTCCAGTTTCTGAGGAGAGCAGTGACACACACAGGCTCATTTTGAAGACACTGCATTAGCCCAGTAGCTAACTTGGCCACCCCTTGCTTTGGTATCTCACTTCTGGCACTGCCAGAGGACATGCCTGCAGTGGAAGTGTTTGCCTTTTAATTTTCCTCCTTTTAGGTCAGACTTGAGGTCAGTCTGGAAATCTGGTCGATGATGTCACAGCTGTTAATTGTGCCTTGCCCTCCAAGTTGGTGGTGTCAGCCCTGGGAACACCAACCAGCTCCAGGAGAGGACAAAGGGGCAGAGGGATTTCTGGCTGTTTGTTATGATGGGAAGCCTGACCTGAACTTAAAGAAGTAAAGACTGTCAGACTGAAGTCCTAGCCCTAAAAACAAGGCTAGCATAAAGGTGGACAGTGAGGACAAAGCAAGACAAAACCATGTCTTTCATGCCCAGCCCATGTCCAGCAGATTGAGGAACTTTTTCTAAACATAAGTTGAGGTTAAGAGGCACAGCTGGCTATCTGAAGTACCCTAAAACTGCATGGCGGCCAGAAACTGCTAGAAAACAAGTCTTCATCTAAAGCGCTTACAACCAAAGAGAATTTACTATCGAGGATCAGCACTTCTTGAGATTTTCTTTACAGTGTGGAGTTTTGACTCCATGATTTGACCTCTTCTTTGTACATATTCCTCTTTATAACATTTATGTTGCTTTGTTTGTCTGTTGTTGTTGCTTATAATTTTGGTTTTTATAGTCCTGGGCCTTCTCAATGGGCTACATCCCCCATCATTTTTTATTTTTCATCTTGTGATAGAATCTGGTGACGTCACTGAGTTGCCAGATTTGGCTCAAACTTGTGATCATCCTGCCTCAGCCTCCCAGAGAGCTGGGTTTAGAAGCCTAAGGCATCATGCCTGGCTGTAACAGTTCTTAAGCCATGTTACTGAAGGCAACAGGTCTCCCTTGGCAACAGAGAGCAGTGCCCCCTGGATCTTCAGAGCTAGCATCTCCTCACTACCTTCTGAGAGGCCAGATGACCATTTGTTTCCACTTAGTAACGTGGCTGTCCATTTCTTATACATGCAAACCAGAGGGCGGCCTCACTGAGCAACAACTGGGCTGATTTATTAAGTCCCTTTAGACAAAGTGAAATGAATATTTAGTAGAAAACCAATGAATCACATATGCCTGAGAGCGGACTTCAGAGAGAAACATAAACTACTTAGAAATGGAGAGATCCCAAACCTTTGTTATATGAAAATTACCCCAAGGCCAGCAAGGCTACAGTTTATACAGCTGAAGACCAACTGAGAAAAGGCTACATGTGGGAGAGAGTGTGGTTAGTATTCTTGCCCTGCTGGTCTTCCCTTTAAATTATATATTTATTGTTGTTATGCCTGCTAATTATACAGCATGAACACATGCATTTGACTCAGCTATATAGAGCTCTTAAACTTTTAATGTCTTCCAACCAGGAATTTAAGAGCCTTAATCCATCTATCCTTATCCATTACTCAGAATGCTAGACAAATATGGTTTTCCTCAGCCCAAGACAGATGATAAAAGTTCTCTAGTGTTTATAAGACATCCCAGCTCCACAGAGCAGCAGAAGTTATGTACGGTCTCTCATTTGGTATTGACGTCTAGGATCCCAGGGCAACGTCATTAAGCGATGATATCTCTGTGCTTGCTTTATGCAAGGCAGAGAAACCACTTTAATAGAGTAGTATATATAAACAGAGAGCTGGCAGAAAATAGGAGCCTCTCCCTTCCACAGCCTCTCTCCATCCTTCTCCGTTTGTCAAGAAATTCCCGGCATGTGGGACGCGTCCCTTCTGGATTTCTTCTGACCATTGTTCTTAATAAGCTTTCATGACATTGGAGAAAATCCTCTTCCGTTTCTAGAGTTTCCATGAAATGATAGGACAGTGGCGGGAATGTGCTTATTCCAAAGCGGGATTCAGGGTGCACCCAAGGGTTGATCTAGACAAGTGCTTAAGAGCACGGACTCTGGAATCAGTGTGGGGGTTTGAAGCCCACCTTTGCTAGGTGAGTGACCTGGGCCAAATTTCCTATGTCTCAATTTTGTTATCTGTAAAATGAGTGGTAATAATACCCACCTCATAAGGTTGGAGTGAGGGTGGAGATCAGAGATGTAAAGATCTTAGCTTATAATAAGTGTTCAATAAAGAGCAACAATTCATTTTGTGAGTCTTTGGCACTGACCTGGGGCGCACCATTGTTAAGAGTGCCACTACAGACTGAGGGGTGGAGAGAGATGGGTGTCCTCTCATAAAGCTTATAATTCAGCGCTGGGGAGGCTGAAAAACAGGAGGATCACTGAGTCCGAGCCACATAGTGAGACCCTGTACCAAATACGTTTTTTAAAAAAGTTTATAATCCAGTGAAGATAGGGAAAAGCAAATAAAGATTTACCCTTAGCAGTGTTTTTGTTTCGTTTTGAGGACAGAGAAATAGGGTAGTGTGACTGGGTCTGATTTCAGGCAAGCGCTTATGCCACTGAGCATATCCCCAGCTTTGGGGCTGATTTCAATGCCAGGGAAGACCTCGCTGTAGTCTCATTAGCACAGGCAGTGCTATCAATACTAGCTAAGCACCTTCCAGCCATGAATAGTGAATGAGCGCTTTTCTGCGTTCACTTACTCACCAGTTGAGGCAAGTCTGGACATCTCATCTGCAGCCAAGAAGTAGAAGGGTTGCACCTAATGCAGAGATAAAAACTCTTCAGGCTCTAGGATTCATTTATGAAGGAGACCGTGGGATGGATTTCCACTGACACGTAATTGGCGAAGGAGCGAGGGTCACTTGAGCTGTGAGTGGCGGTTTAATCCGTCTTCACACCTGGGTAGTCTGAGTAGGTTCACAGCTCCCCTTTTCTTTGGCCATTTTATGGAAGCCAAGGGACCTGGTAAAACTGGAACAAAGCAAGCTTTGGAAAAGCAAACTTTTGTTTTTTCTTGCTTGCCTGGGAAAAGCACCCTTAACTGTAGGTAGTAAGAGGAGGGAGCTGGAGGTGTTCAGCTTCCTCAGCATTGCTTGCCCTCCCCACCCCCAGCTGATGAGCCACTCCTCCTCGGAGTTTCCACAGCACCCAGGGCATACTCTTGAATCATTTCCTGCTCCTGGCTGTCCCTCCCAGCCACCTGCTCCCATGGGCTCCCCTGGCTCACTTCAGGCCTGCTGTGAAATCAGTGTTCCGCACACAGCTTCATCAGGCTGATAGGGCATCCAACCGACCGAATTCCAAATTTCGCACTTGAACTCTTCTGATACCCTGCAAGAATCTCTCTTTATCAAAGTGGAGAATTTCAAGTTGTTCTTTATGAACAGAGACAGTATTTAGGGGGTAACCACATCGCTGAGCCATTATTCAACCAATTGATAGCCCTTTTTTTTTTTTTTAAATGAATTTAGGACAAGGTCTACAGGGTATACAGGGTCTCACTATGTAGATCTGACAGGTAGTGATTCTCCTGTTTTCAGCCTCCCAAGCGCTGGGATTACAGGCGCACACCATCATGCCCAGTTCATGGGGGGAGGGGGGTTAGGACCAGCACGGCGTGCTGGGGATTGAATGCCAGCCACTGCGCTCTGCCGATACAGATGCTTTAGTCCACTGAGCTCTCTGGCCAGCCCAATAGCCTAATTTCTAGTAGGTTTCCCAAGGCTCTCTGTGGTGAGGAGGGTATGAGTTGGAGAACTATTACTTTAGGAAGATGCCTTTTCCACGTGTGGTAGCCAGAGAGAGGGGTTTAGACAAAGTCTAGTAGGCACAGATCGATCCACAGTAGGGTTGACTCACAGGTGTCCTTAGTAATCAGTATGACAGTGTCCCTTTGCCAACAGAGTAGCTCTGGAGGACTGTCTGTGGATGACTTGCTCAGAAGAGGCTGCACCTGTGTCCCGCCCTGTCTTTCCCCCAGTCTGAGAGCTGAATCAAGACAATCACCTGCCAAACATACCTGCTTGGCATAAACAACACCTGAGCTTTTGAAATGTGCCAGACAAACTTTGCCACCAATCCTCAGGTGTATCCCTGTCCCACTTCACCATCACAGTTTGTCCTTGGCCAGATAGGACCTTTGCGCCCCATGTGCACACCGCTGCAGCTGCAGTAATAGGCCTGACTTGGCTGCGGCCCCCAAAACTCCTCACCTGTGATCTCTCTGATTCCCTGTAGAAGTTGTGTGTGTGGGATTTCCTTTTGCAGTGGGATCTCCAGGAGCTAGTTTCACAGAACCAGAAGGCACGGGGAACAGGTCGGGAGTTGATCTCCTTTCGATGGTAGCTAGGACCATGCAGAGTAGCAGCGTGCATCCTACAGCTCCTGTTTGTTAATGGCCTACTGTAGCTGGTGCTTCACATTTGTTAGGCTGTGAAGGCCTCCCTGCCTAGACATCGTGCCCTGGAGGTGCCATCGATCTGAAGGAGCCATTATTGCTGCTCCTGAGGGGGCTGGGAGCTGTGCTGCCCATGGAGGGCCTTACAAGTGGCAGCTGCAGGGTGATCGATAAGCTCGGCTAAACGTTGAAGCTGCTGAGTCGCCATAGTGACCTCAGAGCTCAGGGCTGCTGGACATGCACAGGAAGGAAAGCTCCAAAGTGGCTGCCTGTCCCATGGAGCTCAACTCACGTGCCCTGAAGTTGGCCGAAGAGCCTTTAGGAAGGAGGACTGGATTTCCTTAGTGTCTGCCTCAGTGTCCACCTACTTTGACAGAGAGAAGGAACCTGTGTAGCACAGTGCCAAAGTGCTGGCTTTGGCGTCCTTGTGGGGTGACACACTGCTCAGCCTGTTGTGGGTCCAGTCCCTCAAGAATATCACTCTAAATCCCATCCCCTCTACTGAGTATTGGGGGGCCATTCCGACGCCTTAGGCTGGTGACGGCAAACCTTTTAGTGACGTGAGCAGCCTGCTGTAGCGCATGTGGCTGAGGATCGCCCCCACGACTGCAGGCCCTTGGGCGTGATGTATGCTCTGTGGTCTGGGGCTGTTAGAAAGGCTGCAGGGGTGGAGCTGCTGGGGTCAGGGGTGTGATCCTGGGCAAGCTGCTTAGCTCTGTGCCTCAGTTTCTCACTCTGTAGCAAGGTTTCTCAGCCGTAGTGTTGTAGACCTTTCCACTGGGCCATTTTTTTCTAGTGGGGCTGCTTGTGAATTGTAGGATACTTCATAATGCCCCCAACACACACACACACACACACACACACACACACACACGTTGTGATCAGAAATGTCTCCAGACCTATCTGGATGTCTCCTGAGGAACACATTCACCTCTAATTGAGAAACACTGCTATCGAGACAGAGCTTAACAGAGCCCCCACCTCACAGGATTGTCATGAGGAGTCCGAGGAGATCTCTGCAAGGGACTTTGCGTTGCACCGAGCATCGTGGTGGCAAACCTATGGCATACATGTTACTACTGTGCTGTTCAAATTATCATCATGTTTTTAACAAACTGTTGGATGCACTGATTTTTTTTTCCCCACCCAAGTGAGAGTCTGTTGTGCAGAGGAGGCTCGTGACCCAACTCTCAGGGTGACAGGGATGAGTCACCAGCTCTCCTTGATGACTAATGGAGTGTGGAGGTAGGAGAAAGAGGTGGAATCTGGAGGAAGCGCCCTTGCACCCTGCTCAGTTATGGCGTGATGATCCCCCCAGGACAGAGTGACCCAACTCTGAGCAGTGAGATCAGACCTTTCCCTCTGCACTCCCTCCCACCTCCGCGGGGATGACAACCACAAGACAGAGGCAAAGCCCCAGGTCCCCGGGGAGCAATTCTGCAGTGGCCTATTAGAATCAGCTGGTTGCAAGGACCAAGTCCCAAGTCACAGGAATGGCAGGTGTTTTGTGTTTCACAGGCGCATCCTGTAAACACACTTTGTGGTCATCTTGCTTGTTGGTGAGAAGGTCTGTGGTGGTTTTGTAGCTTTGGTAATGTGGAGCTGTGTGCTGGAATGGGAGGAGATGATTAAGAAACACAGCCTAGGAATGTCATAGCAGTCCCAGTGACCTACCAGTTGACGGAGGACAGAGACTGGAGGGAGATAAGAGTCCTTCTTGCCTGTCAGGGAATTTCGAGTCTTATAGGAAAAGCAAAGCATGGGCGTGGGTAGCTGCAAAGGTATCCGTAATCAGTGCTTCCAAGGGTGACGGGGCTAATGCTGACAGCCTCCACTCACCGCATGCTGGTGCCCATCACGGATGCTTTTGGATAGCTAATTCACCAACCTTCGTAATCTCTCCAAAAGGCAGATATATTTTGCAGCCCATAGCTGAAGACTTCATCTAGTGATTGGCAAGCACACAGGGAAGAGGTGTGTGCTGAGCAAGGGGGTGGGAGTCAGGGACTTGTGAAGGCTCTGGCTTATGACTCAGGGGAGACTCTGGCAGCAGAACTGGGACTGAGAAGGGAGGATGTGGCAGCACGGAGGGGCTTCTAGGCAGGGAACCATGTGAGGAAGACACAGGGAGTGTGTGTTAGAGGACAGCAGTAAATGCCATTGGCTGGGAGGAGCAGGGGAGAGAACACAGGAAAAGGGAAACCTTACCCACATCTTTTATCCAGATGTTAAGAAGCCTTCCAGAATGCGAGATGAAAGTTTTCCAAAACTTCTTTTTGTAATACAGAAGTCGAGTGTGTCTGATCCCTGGCATATCTTAACCACTGTCCCAGATCTCCCATTGTCCCTTCCGGTGCTTGAAAGCCTGACCTCAAGAAATGCGCTGTTCGCTGTCATAGCAGTGGAAGCAAGAAAAGAAAACCTACCCTGAGCGCACTTGGGCTGAGGGGCCGTGAAACCTTCCATCAGCCTGTGCTTCTCCTGTTGGATTTGGCTTCAGACTCCTTTCTTCCATGGCCCTGAGTGCAGCATTGCAGGCCACAGCAGTCCCGGAGCAGCCCAAAGTCTGGCCCCGCAAACTTACTCAGTGAGACCATCAACCCCACTTTTGCCAAAGCTGAATTCATGACGGTGTAGGACAGGGTGAGATAAAAGGACCCAGCTCTTTTTAAGGTTGACGTGATAGGCCCCATTTCCAGCTGAGTGTTTTTCTACAACAGCTCAATTCTCAGATGTTAAGTCCTCTGGTGATTCTTGTTTAAGGTGTTTCTAGACCCTCAACAGAGACTTGGATCACGTTCAATGCTTGATCTTCACAACCAACCACCTTGAAGTTCATTTTCATCTGCACTGGAGTTCCCAGCATCTGGCTGAATTCTGCAGACAGCAAAATGTGAAAGGCCAACAGTGGCTTAACTAATAACTTGGGTGTTTGTCTTTTTTCTGACCCCGGTGTCATGAAGGAATTTTGTTGTCATTTGAAAAAGATAAACTTGGTGAACAGATTGCAAAATTACATATAGAGTCCTTTGTAGTTAATGATTTGAGGTTCACTCGTTGCTTTCTAGCAGTCTAAGGGAGGAAGAAGCCACTAGGAAAACTGCACTTGGAAGGGCTAGAGCTGCAGGTTAGTTTCAGGGAAAGACTGAATTGGACCTCAAACTGTAAAACAGGCCTTTCAGCCAGGAAAACTGTCCCTTCAATAGAGACTTCATTTTTATTAAAACTTTTTTGTTTTTGTTATTATTTGCTGCTAATGATTGAACCCAGGGTCTCCAGCCTGCTAGGCAAACACACTGCCATTGAGCCATACTTGTTGTTGAAGACTTTATAACTTTTTATATGCCTCCTAAGATTGAAAATCAGTACTTACCATGAGAAGAACTATTAGTTATCCCAAGTTGAGATGCACACCAAGGGCCTCTGTCTACATAAGTGTTCAGAACAATCCAGTACAGAGACCTAGGATTTGGATCGAGCAAATTCTGGGGTGGAGCTCCCCCCTCCATGGCCAGATTGAATCACCTCGTCTTCTTGGATCGCTTTCTGTCTGTGGTGCAGAGAGGTTGGCCTAGATCCTCCAAGCCTTTTTATCTCTGATGATGATTCTGGACCTCCCAAGGACAGTGTGAGATCATTTCCCCGTAATCGGTATCCTCAGGAGAGACCCAGTTCAGGAGGACTCTGGGTGCACACTGAAGATCCACTGGAGGCTACAGGACCAAACAGCATTTTTGTTTTTTTAAATGTTAGTGTTAACTATGATGACAGCCCTTAGGCTGTCCCTTCTCTTCCCTGTGCGCCTCTGGCTGACCTAGAGCTTTGGCACTTGACAGCTGGGTCCAGACCCTGGCAGGCCAGTGCTATGGTCAGATCCAGCTCTGAGGTGACTTCATACAGCCGGTGTTTAACGCCCGCCTGCCCAGACATGGGTATTTATAGCAAGGGAGCAACAAGAGAGAAAAAAAAATTAAATGTGCTACACCCTTCTTCATCCTATGCAGAACACAGACGACATTGTGAAGAATTTAGAAGGCAGTGCTGTATAAATCCAGCAGGATATTTTTAAATGCTGTTTGTTGCAGTTGGCAAGGCCGGTGTTTCAAAGAGGAGGGAAAATGAGAGTAACTGGGAAGGACAGGCTGCCAGGGGCTCTGAGGGCCAAGATGTGCAGTTTGGTGCTCTGAGGTGCGCAGCCTGGAAACTGCTTCACAGTTGTGTCATCTGAGTAGGGCTTGGGAAGATGGCAGTGAGAGGAAAGGTAAATGTGGTGGCTTGTGTAGCCTTCCTCTCCTCCAGTCCCTCAAACCCCAAACTGAGAATCAGTGAGATATTCTGGAGAAGACAGAGCATGTGTTCACACAAGAGCCGCTTCTGTGGAAACCAAAGCTCTGGTGTAGTGTCTCAGCCTCCACGAAGCAGCCAAGCCCACTGAGTTGTGCTGTGTGCAGGGGCCCAACTGGGAGGCAAGTTGCTTGCAGCTGTTCAGGATTTAAGCTTCCCAGGACAGACTGGGCAGGAAGAAGTATTCTGGGACCCAGTTCAGTAGCAGATGACTCCTGGATAGAGCTGCCTCTGAAAAACATAAGAATTTCCATTGGCTATTTGTGAAGTACCCCAAGAATAGTGTTTTCTGCCCTGTTGGCCTTTGGGGAGACCCATAATGGTTACGGTAGATCTCTGGATTAGGCATAAGGGGGAGACTTGGTGTTTAGTTTGGAGTACATCCTTTCCTTCATTTGATAATAATTATTGAGGACTTACATACTAGGCGTTGGCTCCAGGTGTTGGGGTGGAAGACCTGGAAGAAGGAACATACTGGCCCTGGATAATCAGGAAGAGTGTGTGCTGGGACAGTCACAAGAATCCAGTGTGGCTGGAGAAATCAGGGCCAGCAGGAGGGGAAGAGCAAGTGTTCTGGTGACTTCGTGGAGCACCAAGAAGACCACCATGGCTGGGTGGGGTGAGCATGCAGCAGTGTAGTAAGAAAGGAGATGGTGGAGTGGCTGGGTAGGGCCTTGAAGGCCACTGTGTAATCTTGTTTTGGAGTCTGAGCCACTGGAGCATGTTAGCCAAAGTGACATACAGTAGTTTGATTTGCATTTTAACAAGTTTACTGTCCTGTTGGAAATGAATTATAGTGTCAAGCGTAGATGCAAAGGGACCAGCCAATAAATGTTTGCAATAATCGACATAAGATGGGACTCAGGCTGGAAACTGCTTCACAGTTGTGTCATCTGAGTAGGGCTTGGGAAGATGGCAGTGAGAGGAAAGGTAAATGTGGTGGCTTGTGTAGCCTTCCTCTCCTCCAGTCCCTCAAACCCCAAACTGAGAATCAGTGAGATATTCTGGAGAAGACAGAGCATGTGTTCACACAAGAGCCGCTTCTGTGGAAACCAAAGCTCTGGTGTAGTGTCTCAGCCTCCACGAAGCAGCCAAGCCCACTGAGTTGTGCTGTGGGTGATGACAGAGGAGACCATAGAGATGTTTTGAAGTTAGAGACCATAGCCACTGTCAACAGCTTTCGTGTGTGAGGTACAAGAGGGGAATGGAGGGTATCTCAGTTGTGTTCTCATTGCTGGGAGAAAATACCTGACATCCACGAGTTAAAGGAAGAAAGATTTACCTTAGCTCACAGTTTGTAGAGGTTTCAGTCCATAGTTCGCTGGCTCCGAGACAGCGCAGTGTGTCAGAAGGGCATGATAGGGCTGGGGAGATGGCTCAGTGGAATAAGCACTTCCCTAGCAAGCGCAAGGGTCTGAGTTCCATCCCCAGTTCTGCCAAAAAAAAAAAAAAAGAAGGGCATGATAGAGGAGAAACAGTCCATGGCAGAGCAGCAGGAAGCAGCGAGCCGGAAGCCTCCTTTCTTTCCCTTTATATTCCATGCAGGCTAAAAGCCTGTTGGTTGGTACTACCCATGCCCAGGGTGTGCCTTTCAGTATCCTCACCAAGAACTATGCTAAATCAATTTAGTTGACATCATCCTAGCATCCCTTCATCCTGGTATCTCACGCCCTAGATTCAGCCCCCTCTGAAAGGCCTCACCTGTGAGAGCATGAGACTTGAGGTGGGGGGGTTTAAGACTATGGCTTAGATATAAGCCATAACCAATAGGGTGTTGGTCTGACAGCTGAAAGAAAGGAGGGGTCATTGGTTGAAGCACGTGAGGAGGATTAAACCACAGATCTAGTGTGGCTTAGGTTGCTGTTCTCAAACTCAGCATACAGACACATCAAATAGACTCGCTGGGAGATAGGTCTACTTCAAGCTTCATAAATCACAGGTTGGACTGAAACATCACCTTCCTTTGTGCTTTCAGGGAGTGATCACCATCCAGCAGGGCTGGACAGAGACTAAGGTAGTGGAGACTTAATTTTCAGCCTTAGAAGCATCTTGAGCTGGTGGCCCAAGGAGTCCCTGAATTTTGCTTGCTGGCTTCTTCACAGGCAAGCAGCAGCCTCTAGCAGTCATCTGTGCAGTAGTTTCCCATCATTAGTGTGGGGTCTACTTCATCAGGTCCAGTTCTTCTGTGAATTGCTGTGACTTTGTGCCCAGTGTCCTGAAATCCTGCGAAATCAAAGCTCCACTTTCAAGCTCATTTGGATTCCTAGAGGTCAAGTGTCAGAAGCTAAGCCAGAAGGAGAACTCTCCCTGGTGGTTTGAGAAAGCACAGGGGCCTAGAGGTGTCTCGGGTGATTTAGAGGTTTCCAGGTGCTGTTACATGGTTTACTTACTTTCTGCTCTTCAGGAGGGGTGTGGAGCATGGAGTGGCTAAGGGTAGCCCTGCCCATACTCTGCTTAGCTGGTATCTCTGAAGCT
The DNA here is from genome assembly GCF_000260255.1 of Octodon degus. Lineage (NCBI taxonomy): Eukaryota > Metazoa > Chordata > Mammalia > Rodentia > Octodontidae > Octodon > Octodon degus. The sequence continues at coordinate 14,289,056 of NW_004524594.1, forward strand.
CAGTTTTCCTCTTCTGTTAAATGGGGATGTTGTTTCTGTCTCCTAGGAGTGTTCTCTCAGGGGTTCTCACTCAGACATTGACATCGGGATCACCTAGAGAGCTTAAAAATGTGTGTGTGTGTGTGTGTGTGTGTGTGTGTGTGTCTGTCTGTCTGTCTGTGTCTCCATCTCCCCTAAGGCTCCACCTCCAGAAATTCCGAAAGAGATGGTCTGGAGTGGGGCCCAGTCCCTGTGGGTAGCGTTCTTGGGAGTGTCTGGTACCAAGCGAGCACTCAGACCTCAGCTATTATTAGCGGTGAAGGCATCATTGTTCCGGAGCCCTCCTTCTTGCCCCACCCACGAGCGAGCGTGGCTTGCCTTCACTTTCCAGCTGTGTGGGTTTGGCTCCCTCCTCTTCTGAAGAGAGCCCTGGAGAACAGCCGAAGAAGCCTGAATTCATATAAGTTTACCTGGGAAAAGGGCAGTGTTAGACCCAGCACGGCACTGGCGCCATGTAATCGTGATTTCTACCTCACTGGTAAACACTGGTACTATTAATTCCACCTATGGTTAAGAGGTGACAGCAGAGGCACCGAGTGCTCAGGTAACGTGCTCAAGGTGACAGTCTGCCTTCTCTTCACATCAAGAGAAGAGAAGCAGCATGCTTCACAGGCTGTCCCTTTAACCACGCTGAGAAGCAAACGGCCACACTGCGGAGAGGCAGAGATTATAATCAACCCCCAGCAGCCGCCTTCCAGGCTCTGTGCTTCAGATGCCCATGTTCTCGCCCTAACCAGAAGGGCCAGGGGATGCCGTTCTCACCTCAGATTCTCAGCTCAGAATCACCATGTGTCAGGTCGTCAGGAAGCACCAGGCCCTGAGCTGTGTGCTTCGCTGGCACATATCATAGTGTGACTGTTGCCTTCCGGAGAAACTGAGGCTCCGGGCTCCCTGGTAGCCCAGCACGTAAAGGACATAGCTGGAGCCCCTAAGCTCTGCCCAGAGTCCTTGTCTGCCCGGCCACCTCCCTCCTGCCGGCTCCATAGGAGTGGGCTGGCTGCAGTGATTTCCTGAGCAAAGCAGTGAATGGGTTGGTGGAAGCCACGGCCTAAGCAGCCTGGGCTGCTTCTGAATAACTGAGCCATTTAGCGGCCTTAAAATAGTAGCGTCGCTCCGCGGGGTGCCAGTCAGACCTGCAGGGGCCTGCAGTGTGGCCCTTTGTTTCTCTGCAGGGTTAAAGGTACAGCCTGGGGAGCACGCTGCTTCTCTTCTCTTGGTGTGAATGAACTAACCTCTGTGAAATGTGTGTGTGTGTGTGTGTGTGTGTGTGTGTTGGTTGCTTAAAATAGTTCAAGAGGAAAAACACTTGGAAGCTTTTAGCTCCTGGAGTCTGTTTCCTCTGGATTTATGACACCTTAGAGAATGCTGGGCCTCCTCTTGTTTACCCTTGGGCTTTTCCATTCTATCATAGTTGAGTCCCTGTGCCGTCATCAGCCAAGGGCATTTGTCACTGAAAGAAGCAGGCACCTTTCCTGAGTGATTTAGTTGGAGCTCTTTTACACATTTAATTATTTCTTTTAAGGAGAGAGAGAGAGAGAGAGAGAGAGAGAGAGAGAGAGAGAGAGAGACAGACAGAGACAGGGAGACAGGGAGACAGGGAGACAGGCAGACTGAGACCATTTGTTTGGGAATTGGCCATTTCTCTGTTCCAGCTGCAGAGGTTCCAAGGTCCCAGCAATGGTGTGTGTTCTGGAATGAGAACGTTTTATTTTGTCTTTACTCGTTTGCACCAAGGCCTGCCCTGGGAAGCTGTGTGTTCTTACATCCTCATCCTGCAGCGTCCAGCAAAGCTCGGAGTTGCTCCTGTCAATAATGTGGCCAGTAGGCATCTGTGGCTAATTAAGTTTAAATTTAGTAAAATTCAATCAAGTTAAAAAAAATCCCTTCCTCGGTCACACAAGTGACATTTCTAGTGCTTAATCATCATGTGTGCCCAGTGGTCACCCAACCGGACAGGGCAGATAGAGAACATCTCCATCATGCAGACAGTTCTATGGGACAACACAGCCATTAGACTGGGTCACCAGCCGGTCACTTGGGGCCAGCTTGGTGGGTTTTCACAGGTCTGGACATTTGGACCATTTCTCTGCCCCTCAGAAGCTCTGTTTGTAGAAGCAGGAAGATTCATGGAAGTAGAGAAGAAAGCCATTGATTGATTCTTGTGGCTCTAACCTTTGGGCCCCTGACACGGGGTCATGCTTTATGATTTCCAAGCTGTGTGGCCTAGGGCAAGTCACTTAGCTTCTCTGAAATAGGTGCCTTGTCAGGGAAGATAGTGATTTAAAAATACTTCATAAGGATCTCAGGAGGGTTCGACAAGGTGGCCAACGTGTATAAAGCAGCACAGTGCTTAACACCCAATGAAACTGTCCGGTGCATTACAAAATGGGATCTCATTTCAGCCTCACATCTTTCTGAAGTCCATACTGTTGCATAGAATTGCCACTGTTGCTCCTCCTGATTTTATCACTGCTGTGGTCAGCCCCCCGCCCCCCAATCTTCCCTTCTACACACTTTTCAAGGAGCTTAAAACCAAACCCGGCTCCCAACCAGGCAGGATGGGCTCCCCAAATCTGCCCGTTCATCTGCTCCTCAACTGAGGAGCATTTAAGCCAATACTGTTCAGATGTTCTGGCCCCACTTTTTGAGGTTGTAAATTAGTAGACCCCGGGTAAGTTCCAGAATGTAAAATTTTAAGTGCCTCAAGATGTTTCAGCCACTGGCTAGTCCTGGAAATCTGAGGATGTCTGTTCGCATGATGCTGGCTTCCACTCGGGAGCCACCCAGTCCTCCGGCTGGCGTGGCTGAGGTGGACTCTTTCCGAGGTGTTTTGCTCAAAGCCAACTTCTCAGAACCCGCTGGGAGAGCTGTTGCCAGGAGGGTTTCAGCTGGAAGCCGGGTCTCCCCGGAACTGCTGTATGCTCTGAAGTCTCACGCTGCACATTGTATGTGAGTCCCGTGCGTCCCGTGGTCCTTTTGCGTCACAAGGACTGAGCCAGGCTGAGCTCCCAGGGCTCTACAGCCTACCTACCAGGGCAGAGAGGCTCTCTGAGCTCCCTTCTGATTACTGCGTGTCTGCACAGCAGATCCCCTCACTGCAGGAGTTGGTGTGTGTATACGTCCCTTCCGATCCTTTTCCTTCCCCTCCTGTCTTCTGCATCTCCGGAGCCCCTTCCCAGGTCCACGCAGCCTGTCAGGTGATGAGACTCGCTATTTCCACTTTGGGCTTCTCGTATAAGCGAAGCTAGGTAGTAGTTAACCCTCTTGGGTTGCTTTATATGGTTGAGCATCGTGGTTTCTAGGCACCCGCGTTTGCCTAAGGTGGCTCCAAGGTGTCCTTCTTTATGGCAGAACTACGTCAGCCATTCATCTGATGATGGACACATAGGCTATCCCCAAGACTCAGCTGTTGTGAGCTGGGCTGCTGTAAATGTGGATGTGTGTGCATCACTATAATGTTATTTAATTATTCTGAGAGCATGCCCAAAAGAGGTATAACAAGGTCAGATTATATATTTCTATGTTTAGGTTTTTGAAGAATTTCTGTACTTTATTTCATAGTGTTTGTACTAGTTTACCCTCACCCTTTCTAAGCTTCGCCTTTCCAAATCTGTGAAATGGGGGCACGACTAGGATGCACCAGCAGGGTGGCCACGAGGATTCACTGAGATGACGTAAAACAAAGTATCTAGCACAGTGGCTGCGCACAGCAAGCCCCAGAGGAGAGGTGCCGCTGTTGTCCCTGCTGCATTGCTTCCCAGTGACAACACTTGCTGTCACACGTCTTCTCTCTGCCATGTGTTGTTTTCTTTCTTTCTTTTTTTTTTTTTTTTGGCTGTAAAGTAGTATTTATGACTTCATGTTCCTATTGTACGTTACTAGACAGTGTTCTTTCAGTATCCACAACATAGTGGTTCCACGAAACTCCACACATACCAATATCCAGATACTTTTTATCCTTTTAAAAATGGCGCAGTGTTTGAATATAACCTATATATATCCTCCTACATATTTTGAATCATCTCCATATTGCTTATAATACCTAATACAATGTAAAAGCTATACAAATGTTGTATTCCGTAGGGAAGGGTTCAACAAAAAGCAGTTATTTTTGCATATTTTCAGTCGGTGGTTGGTTGAATCTGTGGATGAAGAGCCTGAAGAAATGAAGGGGCAAATGTTTAGAGAATTAAGGGGTGTGTGTGGGGGTGTGTGTACATATCTTGTATCCTGTAACCTTGCTAAACTCTAGGTTTTTTTTTTTTTTTTTTTTTTTTTTTTTTTTTTGGGAAGGGTCTACAGGGTGTTCAGGGTCTCACTACTAGATCAGACTTGTACTGATCCACCTGTTTATAGCCTTCCAAGTGCTGGAATTACAGGCGCACGCCACCTTCACCCCCACCCCCAGTCTCAAGGTGTTTGAAGATTCTTTGGGACAATCATATCTGTCAATGGAGACAGTTTTATTTCTTCTTTCTCAGTCTATTCTTATTTCCTTTTGCTGTCATATTAATGCTGACCAGGATTTCCAGTAAAATTCTAAACCGGAGAGAGGTTAGAGAGTAGATCTTCTTACCTTGTTTTCATTCATGGAAGAAAGCTTTCATTCCTTTACCTTTAAGTAGGATGTTACATATACTTTGTTTTGATTATGTTTTTCCTTTTATGAACAGTGGAATTTAATTTGCTAAATATTTTGAGGATTTCTGCACTATGTTCATGAGGTAAATTGGTTCCTAGTTTTCTTTTTCCTTTGTCCTTCCTTTATTGTTTACTGTTTGTTTGACTTAGATAATCAGGTTAATTCTCACTTCATAAAGAGGAAAGTGGAAAGTGCCTCATCATCTTCTAAGGTCTGATCCACTGAACTGACTTCTTCCCAGTGTGGTTGGTCTGGTTTTCCCACTATGAACAGGTGGGTCTTCCTCTTTGTCCTCCTTTTCTCCAGCCTCATCATCACTCACTTCTTTATCTTGTGAGCTCTTGAAGTGCTTAGTTACGGAGCCAGATTCCTTAGTAGACCAAACCTTGTGTCTCTGAAGTGTTGAGAATCCCTGATGTTTAAAGGAATATTTGTTAAGAAAGCTTGAGTTTTCTCATGGAATCTTTTTTTAGGCTTTTCCCAGCAGTTTCAAATCCCCACGCCCTAGTCTTCTAGAAGTACGTTGACTGAAAACTTGATGGCAGGAGCTGCAGGGGCATGTTTTCCAAAGGAAAGTACTGTTTCAAGGGAGAAACAGCTTCCGAGGGATACCACAGAGCTGTTTCAAAAATCATTTAGAACAGGGCCTGTGAATGGAAATGAGTGCCCAGGTCACATTCTGCTTTAAGAAGTAATAAATACAGCTTAGTTAAAATAAAAAAATAAAAAAACAAGTGGGGAAAACATCGTGCTGAAGTCCAGCAGGTCACTCAGCTTCTTATCGGTCCCTATCACGGCCATGCGCTGCTATTGCGGGTTCATCTTTGGCCACTTCTCGGGGTCCAGCCTCCAGCGAAAGTTCTCTCGGGCCACGCGGGTGGGCTTGGTGGTGGCCTTCCTCTGGGAGGGCTGCGGTTCCCCCCAGAATTTGTGGGTCTCCTCAGGTGGACGTTTTTTTCACAGAGGTGCCTCAGCACTGCGCTCCCCTTGCCCCCTGCTTGTTCTGCTTGAGGAGGTATCATGTGTTTAGTATGAAGAGGTGACCCAGAGAGGCATCAGCACGATGAATAGGTTTGTAAATCGGTGTGTCTGAAACTCTGTGTGGTTTTCCCCCTTCTATCTCCCTTCGCTCCCTTCCTGGGGGTGGTGAGAATCAAAAGCACAGAGTTGTCATTTCCATGCCTGTGGTGGTGACCAGAAGCCCGCTCTCCTCCTGCTTGCTTGGGCTGTGTAAGGAGCGTGGCGGAACAGCGAGCCCTGGGTTGGTTCTCTAGGACTCCTTTGTGGTGTGAAGCTCCTGTGTGTTCATGCAGCTCTCCTCCTTCACCACATCCAGAGTGTGCTAAATCTGCCACTGCTAATGAACTCCAAATAACTCAGAAGCGGGTGGAGGAAACGCGGTGATTTTCATCACAATCACACCAGGAGATGGGTTTGGGCTGGGGGACTGCAAACGCTACTGAGAAGTGATGGCATCTGCCTGTCCTACTGTGCCTGGTCCTGCAGCGGGTGACATCACTCATAAAGAGAAGGGAAGGACACAAGGCCAGGATATCGTGTTGTTGTGCAGGCACTTGTGTGACTTGGAGTCCACGTGGGCCCTCTCAGGCTGACCAGGTTGTCCCTCTTGTGGCTTCCCGGACACTGACCAATCACTGGTGGTTAATGGGTAACTCTGACTCTTGTCAAGTGGTTGCCTTTTCTATTATCTGTGCTGCGTCTTTCCCGTTATCAGCATTGCCTCAAACCTCCAAAGGGAGGGGCCTGCCCATTAGCTCAGGTGTTCAAGTGCCTGCTGAAGCAAAGCAGTCAGGCTCAGGATGCTGTGGTTCGATCCCCTCATCCTCAAGCCAATCAGACCTGCCCTGAAGGCATCCTGAGTGCCCCCCCCCAAAAAAAAATCAGACCTCCAAAGGACTGCATGGGTGCACGTGTGCCTGTGTGTTCCTCTCTGTGAACCTGTGAGACCTGTGTGCACAGGAGGCTGTTCAAGTCAATCATGTCTCGGACTGGCCAGTTGCTGGAACATCTGAGATTTTTTTTTTTTTTTAATTACACTTACCTGGGGCACATTAAGTTAAAACCTGTGAAAGTGGAGCCAGAACATCTGAACAATTTTTTTTAAATGCTCGTCAGGTGATTCTTCCAAATAAGCAGATTTGGAGAACCCCATCCTACATCACTAGGAGTCGGGTTTTGCTCTGGGCTCCTCAGAGAGTGGGCATCACACAAAGGTCCCCCTTGAAGGGAAGGCAGCTTGGGAGAGACCAAGACAAGAGAGGATGGTCTGAGATGCCATCTGAGGCTGGCCTTTGCAGCTGGCCAGTGGTGGGATGGAGGCCAAGCCATAGGAGGCAGGGAGGAATGGGTGCAGGTGGCTTTAGAAAAGGTAACAGTAGCCAACGATCTTGTTCCCTCATCTCTAGCAAATTCGATGAGGCAGTGGTAGCAGGCATTGGGGCCTTTCCTGGGTTAGCAAGAGTCTAGTGGCTTGCTGAAGGTCCCTCTGCTTATCCCATTTTACAGAAGATGAAAGTAGGGACTAGAGACAGTTACAATTACTTGTCCACTGCCACATACAGCAGGTGACAGCAGACATCTGAAGTTAATGCTGTCTGGCTTCAAAGCCCTTAACTTCTGCACTGCCTGTTCTAATAGAAGGCATTAAGTTACTGGGAACAGGTGGGACCTCCTCCTCGAGGCACTGCCCACTGCCCCTCCAGTCTTTCCGTGGCCCTCGGACTCAGGCCCAGACCAGCAGACAATGACATCTGTTCCTCCTGCTCAAGGCTGTGTCTCCATCCACTGCTGCTGCTGCTCCTTCTCACCCCTTCCTCCTCCTCTGCAGAGCCGCTGTAGGCAGCTCTTCTCTGTGGACAGAGGCCTAGCCTAGCGTAGACTTCCTCATCAATAAGTCAGGTCCTAGGAATGCCACTGTCACCACCCAAGGACAAACAGGCAGATACCATCTGGGTAAGCGCCTGGCCTTCGGGCTGAGGGGGTGAATGTGCCCTCGGCCTGCTGGGGTTCAGGCCCTAGATCTACTACTTCCTGGACAAGTGACAACATAGTGCTAGGCATCAGTCTACTTTTTTACCAGATAGAAATATTACCTTCCTCATAAGACAGTTGAAGGGATTAAATGAATAGTAGCTTCTAAAATGTGTGAAATAGTCCCGTCCCTGGTGTGTCCAGGATGTTAGACTTTAGGATGGTGGTGATCCCTGTTGGGAGGATCTTGGGGGAGCTTGGAGTGCAGACAGAGCCTAGCCATGGGCCAGCACGTGCTGCGTAGTAGTGGAAAGAGCCAGGCTTTGGAAGCAGATCTGGGTTTGACCCCCCATATATGTTTCTTTTTCAGTGTCATGCTTAGCACATCTCCTGGATTGTTTTATTTTTTGAATCTTTAAAGTTTGCCTGACTGCAGTAGCTGTCTTACAGTGTGGTAAAGATGAGAGGCCAAGCTCTGAAGCCAAGCTTTTATCAGGTGTTTGGACTCAGCTCAAAGGAGGAAAACCATGAATGAAATCAACCTTGGTCATATGAGAGTGAAAAAAAAATCATCTTAGAAGATTGCACCAAGGTACAAGTTTTCCAGAGTTGAGAGCAAATAAAGTACTGAAGGAGTCAATTACCATGGTGATAAATCTGGTATTAAAGTGAAAGGGAGGGCGTGGCAAACACGGAGAGGGTCGCGTGTCTCAGGAGAGGGAAGAGGAGGTGGGAAGGGGGAGCATATGGTGTAGATGGCTGTCACCTCTAGCTTTTTGGTTTTGGAGGTGAGTTCACATTATAATGACTAATTAAAAAGTGGCCATGAGCCAAGGATTATGAGAAATCAGATTTGTGCACCTGAGGTTAAAAACTAGTGGCTTCTCAATAGGTGGTGGCTATTTATTCTCGGCAAGCCCCAAGCCTCCTGAACCATGCCATAAGCCAACACTGATGACCTTTCAGATGGTCTGTCATTTGTACAAAATGCCCAGAGAACTGAGTTTTTCCTGCTGTGGCTACAGGGGATTCCACATGGAGAACAGAAAACAGTGGGGACATTGACTGCGCCTCGGTTCTCAGCTCCGGTGTGGGCCGTGGGCATAAGCTCCCGTGTGAGTCTGAAGGAGCCAAACAAAGACGGGGTTGTCTGGCCCTTGCCAGGCCAGATGGACGGCTTCATTCCAGTCACTTTAGGGGTGTTCATGTCAGCCAGGTTTTCTTTTCCATGGGAAGGAAACGTTTGGGTTGGAACAATCAGTGTTTGCCTTGGGGTGATCCTAGCCCTCTCTGCTTTCATTGCCACCCCCAAGCACAAAGAACTTTGCCTCACGGTGGGTTTCCCGGACCTTAGCTCCCTTCCCTTAATGGATGGGGAAGCGTAGAAGACATCCGAGATCCCAAGGGATGAGCACCTGCAAGCAGGGCTCAGGATCTGCCCCCTCTCTGGGGCTGACCTAGAAGAGAAGGTAAGAATACTGCACATAGGCTGGGGTGGGTGGGCCTCACGTTGGGACTCTTCCCTGCGTGGCTGGCTGGAGAAGCACTGCTTGCCTTTCCTACACTTTAAAGTGAGGCGCATTCAGTGCAGAGTCTTAAATGAACAACTTCCTGACTTTTCACGCAGGCAGGCACCTGTGCACCCTCCTAAATCACAGGAGATGGGAACGCCTCTGTCCCTGGACACTTCCCTGTTGGAAGCCTGTCCTGCCCCAAGGAACAAGACAGTATTCTGACTTGGGTTGCCCTCTGTCACTCCTTGAGCTTCTGAGGGTGGGGACGTCATTATGTCCTCTGAGCCTCTATTTCTTTTCACATAAAAGTAAGCTTGGAGGGCTGATCTGGAGTGGGGAGAAGCAAATGCAAACAGCACACGTGAAGTCATCAGTGAAAGATTTGTCCAACAGGTGACACAGATAAGCCAAGCTGTGTCTTGTCTGTGATCCCCATTGCTGGTTTCAAGGACTTCCGCCTTCTCCTCATGGGACCTGTAATAGATGTGTTTCCTGTGCCCCCCCCCCCCCCCCGCCTCTCCATAGCCTGTGACTCTGAACATACTTGAGTTGTTCCATTAGTGGCTTTCAGTGTTTTACTGGGACCAGTTCTTCTTGCTTAATGCAGCAGAGAAAATGGGCAGGAAAACAGAATTCTGCTGACTCTGTTTCAAAGAGGGTCTTTCTGGTCTATTAGCAAAATCAACAACAGCACTGCTGGCTGATGGGCTGCTCAGATCCACTGCCCTGGGCCAGCTTTGCTGAAGTGCCAAGGGTTGGTTATCGTGGTTTTTTGCAGTGCCACCAGGAGGGGTCACTTCTTCCAGCTTCTCAAAAGTAAAGACAAACAAACCAAAACCTACCTCTGTCATTGCCTAGAACTCTGCAATTATAATTTATTTCCTTAGGCCTTGGGGAACTTGATACCTGCCTGGAGGTTGAGTACATTTTAGGAGGGTAAGACTTCATAACATAAGAATCCGCTTGGTTTAATCTGAGTGATTTTTATCATATCCTATCCTGAGGATGGGCCTTTACCAAGAAAAGGTAGAGCTGTGGCATTGATAGGAGGCCCAGAGGAGTTGTAGGGCAGATTCCCCAAATCTGTGATGCAGTGTGGGGCCTGTGATCTCCCCACGGGCTGTCATCAGACATTCACAAAACACTTAGTTTATGTCAAGTGCTGTGTCAGGACAGGGTAAGAAGTTATAGCCCCTGCCCTTCAGCTTTGTGCTGGAAAGTGGGAATGGAACAGCCAGTTGCAGTGCAGGCAGCTGGGCGGTATACTTGGAAGACCATGGCCCTCAAACCAGGCTGGGGGTGTGGGGTCATCGTGGTCCTGGAGGCAGTGTCATTTAGGTTCAGATCTGAAAAAGAAATAGATGCTGGGTCTCCAACATCTGAAACATGTGATTCATGTTGGTGTATCCTTGGGATGCTCACTGGGAAATACACATCCAAGGCTAGCTTCTGCTTGCCCTGTAAATGAGGTTTTGCTTTTTCAGAACTGCTGGACACTTTTGCTGGTGGCATCCTGGGATTTGATGTGGACCCCCTTGCCACTCCTATAACCCCTGCAATGTAATCTTGAAAACAGTATCTTCTGACTGCAAGAGATCTTTATTTCCCTCTGAAGTAAGTGAGAGGCTGGGCGGGAAGCTCTGTTTGGAAACTGAAGACCGTATTAGTAAGAGTTTGGGAATAAGAGCATAACCCTGCCACGGAGCCGGAAGAGAGATGTTTGTTGTGGAATAGACACCCGGCTGGCATCCCTCCTCGTGTGGCCAGCGATTGCGTAGGGAGCCAGCATGCCAAATTTCTCCAGTTACCATGGGACCCAGACTGAGACAGGAAATCATGGTAGGGTGGGAAGGAATCCAAAATACACACGGCTGGTACACAGGCTGCAGTTAGGAAAGAGAGCAAGAGAACAGGCTATCTATTTTTTGGAGCAAGTACTGCACCGTCAAACGGGGTTGTTTTTCCAAGGCTCCTAACATTTTATGGCCCTGATTTTCAAGCTTCAATTTTTTCCACATTAAGCAATACTTAGGTGATTTGAAGTGATCCTTTTATATGTTTGTGGGGAGTACCTCTTAGGTTTGTTGTGTTTAAAAAAAAAAAAAAAAACTCCAAACTAAAAAAGAACCTAAGCCCCTTCAGTCAAGCAGGACTTTTTTCTCCAGCACCTGGAAGAAATCATTTGGGGATTTCACTGTGGCTGTGTTGGTGTGGCGGGCAGCCCGCTGGAAACACAGAAGCCCTCACTTGACGGGGTGCACTGCTAGAAATGGGAAAGGCCTGCTCTACTGTGCCACCAGCTCCAATAACTGAAATTTATAATTCATGAAGAAGCACATTTGCATACTGTTCGGGAAGTTGTTGTTAGAAATTGAAAAGAGTCAGGCATAGTGGCACACTACTGTAATGCCAGCACTCAGGAGGCTGAGGCAAGAGGATCACTATGAGCTTGAGGCCGTCCTGGGCTATAAAGTGAGTTCAAGGCCAACTGAACTGCATGGTGAAACCCTGACTCTAAATGAATGATAGATGGATGATTGATTGATAGATAGATAGATAGATAGATAGATAGACAGACAGACAGACAGACAGACAGACAGACAGATGAAGGGTATCTTATCTTACTTGTACTTTTACAGATGTTGCCCTGGAAAAGTTCAACAGGGATCTAACTCTGCACAGCTTAAGAATAGTTCCAGGCCTCCAGAAGGATATTTAACAGGTTGCTATTGACAGCATTTTCCATGAACAGCCCAGACGTATTTCTTCAGGGGTGTAGTTAACTACTGATGCAATGACAGCTATAGTGTGGGGTTTGCAATTCTATGCCCCATTAACTAGCACTCTCCCCGCCCCCTTCCCTTTTTCTCTCCCCCTCTCCCCCAGGGTGAGTGTAATTTATTGATAAGCTTTATTTCGGTGAATGTATTGCCTTTGCCTCACACTGTGACATTGGAACTAGAGCCAGCTGATGAGACGACTGCTTAGGATATGTAGAGGGGCTTGCAGCTTAACTCAGTTATCTAAAGTGCTTGCTTGGGCAAATTCACTCAGGCCCAGGGGACCACGGTTCGATCCGCAGCACCACAGGCCACACCAGGCCCACCCTTAAGGCAGCCAGAGCCAACCGAAAAAAAAAAAAAAAAAAAAGCCTTCTCAAAGTGGAAATCCATCTCAAATAAATTTTTAAAAATGTAACCATCCACAGGCTATCTTAATCATACTTCATATGTCAGGTACGTTGCTAAACACCTTACGAACTTCACCTTATTTGGTCCTTGAAATAACCTTAGGTGATAGTACTAATCCATTCTCACTTGACAGACCAGGACCCTGTGGCCCAAAGATCGAGCATCTGCCCCAGCATCATGGTGCAAGTTGAAGGTGGCCCGGAGATCTGGAGCCACTTCTAGCTAATTTCTTAAATACCTAGCTCCACCTTCCTAAATACCATACCACGCTGCCTCCTGTTCTCTCATCTAGTAGACAGCCTCTTTGTTCTAAAGAAGAAAATAATGCTCAGAAGATCTTCTTTGAGCTCTGTGGCCAAGAACTGCCCCAACAGGGACCAGTGCCGTGTCCTTACCCAGAACCTGTTCACCTGAACAGCAGTCCCTAGGGCAGGGCCTGGCATTTCCCAGTTGGTCAGGAGTGGTCAGTCCTGCCTATATTCATCCTTCAAGGCAGATGGGAAGAAGTCTGTATTCCAAGTTATCTGACTGAAGCTGAGAAGCTATAAAGTTGCCACTTTCAAGTGTATTTGTTTAAAATTTTTGCGTCAGGACTCTGCAGATTGCAGGCACCGTTGAAACCAATTCAGGCAAAGGAAATTTACTGCCTTATTTGGAAGTCCTGAAGTAGGGTTGGCTTCAGGTGTGCTTTGATTCAGGGCTTCAGGGGTGTCTTTGAGATTCTTGTTTCTGTTGTTCGCTTTCTCCTTTGGGCTTTGCTCCTCGGCTGGCTTAGTTTGGGTAGCCTTTTGCCCTGTGGTTGTAAACGAGTTGCAGCAACCCTTAGCTCTGAAGACTCATCTAAGAAAGTTAGCTTCCCTGAACTTGAGTCTCAGTGGCTCTGATTGGCCTGGCTTAGGTCACGTGTCCATCATTGGGCCAATTACTATAGAGCAATGGTGGGGAACCTGTGGCTCACATGCCACGGTGAACTATTTGTACAATTGAAAGCTCTTTAGAGGTTCACCATCACTGGTCTAGGGCCACCCACTGTCTCCCATGCTGGAAGGAGGCTTGGAACCCTTATGCTCTGAGAACCATGGGTGGTCTGTGAATAGGAGAGGGAAGATGAATGCCGCAGAGATGAGATGCTGTGACACCCGGAAAGAATAGATCAGAAAAGTAGAGCTCAGAGAAATGAATTTGACCGAGCAAGAGAACTTCTTTGTTTGAAGTTTGAACAGCCCTGTATCTCTCTGCTACTGCCGTCAGAGTGATTGTCATTGTCATGTTCACTGACTACCGTATGTATCTGTTCTAATGAGACTTTTCCTCAATGGAAGAAAAGCACTTCTGTAGAGTACCTCTTAAATATTCAGATGGTGGGATTGATGGCAAGAGCCATTATGTCCTGACTAGCTCTAAGCTGGCTTAATTTTGCCTTAATGGTAGCTTAAGTTATGCCTCATGAATTAGGACACTTCTTCTCTTCCAGTCTCTGGTTCAAAACCCCCTTGCCGTGCCTGACACGCTGTAGTGAGATTGTTTGGTGAAACAGCCTGTTGTCAAACGCAGAGAAGTTCACCTCACAGCTCCTTGTTTTTAATCAGCCGCAGATGGAAGCAGAAGGTGTGACAGTCATAGGGACCGAGTGCTTTCACAGGGTCCTGGATGGCTAAATGGCTAATTTGCTTCCCATTTCAGAACTCCACGGGACAAGGAGGGGTGTTATTACATGTTCCTTTTGAAGTACCTGCAGTTAAGTAAATCCAGACGTGCCAGGCTCCGTGAATGCCTGCCCTGTGCCTGGCATGGCTGTAGACATTGTGGAGGACACAAAGGAGCCGTTTCTGCCGCAGAGGAATGACTGATCAGATTGTAATAACAACAGAAGCTGTTCATCCGGCAGTTTCTGTGAGGAGGCCCAGTGCTATAGACTTTGCATACGTTGTCACGTTCAATCCTCAACCCTGGTAGGAGGGCAGCTATTAATATTCTCACTCTCAGCGGAAGTAAGAGAGGCTTGGGAAGGTGGCGCAAGCTGCCCCGAGTCACTACGCGAGTATCCCAGCCAGCTTCACACCGAGCTCCCTCCAGCTGCACAGCCCGTCCCTCCCTACAGAGCTGGGATGGAGGTTGTCGTGGCAGGATTTCTCACAGTCAGAAAAGCACGTTCTCCCCTGATAGCAGATTTCACCACTCTCCAAACTGGGGGCCTGGGAAGAATGATTGCCTGACTGCTGGGGCCTGTGCCTTTCCAGGAGGATCCTAGGTGGCCCCCTGCCAGCCTTTGTGACCCACGTGATCCCGCCATCTGTCTGACTCTTGACTCTCACTGTGGGTCCAGTCTGTGCAGCCTGGACGTGGGGAGCAGGCCAAGCACAAACTGAATCTCTCTCCAGGAGCTGGATAGACTGGAAACTCCACCAGGACTGCTAAGGCCACCTTAATCTCGGTATTTTCGCACACTGCACTAGATGACACATTCGGGAGTGCAGGCAGCCTGGGGTTGGAGGTGTTAAACAGACTGTGAGAGTTGGCTCTGGGCGGCAAGACAGCAGACAGGACACACGCTAACCCTGCACACGCGCCTGCCGGGGGCTCACTTAAACCATCAGCTCCTGCCAACGTGGGAGGAGCAGAAAACAATCCAGGCTCTTTCTCCAGGGCAAGAACATTTCGGTTTTCTAAAAGTTTTTTTTTTTTTTTTTCTTATATAGTTTCTCTGGGAAGAAGTCTATCTGGCCGAGAGGGAAACAGAAGTGAGGGAATTTTCTTCACTGCCTCAGCAGCGTGGATGTAGGACCCTGCAGATGGTGTAATGCTACAGAGTCAATCATTTTGTCCCCAAAAATGAGAACGTATATGACCCTGGGTTGAGGATGGCTTTCTCACAAAGGTCTCTGATCTTGTCCCTTTGTGGGTCATCCTTGAAAAACTAACTGAAATGAGAGAGGAACTGGAGGAGTGAAGAGAACCAATGTGCCTGAGCCCCAGGAGCGAGAGCCAGGCTATGTCCCTCCTGCTTCCCAGTCTCAGAGCAGTTGCAAGTGTGGCCTCCTGGGGTGGAGGGCGAAGGATCTCCCAGATTGCTCCAGGTCATCCTACTGGAATCATCTTCTCAGATGCCTTATGTTGATAGAAAAGCTGGCCTTATGATGGCCTCCATTGTCATTTTCTTTGATCTGATGTCTACTCCACTTACTATTAATTATTGTCCCCTGCCTCTTTTACTTTTCTCCCCAGTACCAGGGACTGAACTCAGACCCTTGCCCTTGCCAGGCAGGTGTCGTGCCACTGAGCTGTCTCCCCGGCCCCACCCCAGCTTTTCTTTGGTACATAGTTCATAATTTTTCCTTATGTTTGATCTAATAAACCTACATTATATTCCAAGTAGGTTTCTTATAAATAACATATTGCATTTTGTTGTTGATCTGTATGCACAATCTGTGTCTCAACTGGTGTATTCAGGCCACTTACATTAATGTAATTCTGGACCCCTTGGGTTCCAGGTTCTACTGTTTTATGATTGGTTCATTGTCTGTTTTTCTCTTCTCTTTCTCCTCCCTTGCCTTTAGATTGTTCGAGTATTTTTGGTATTGCATTCAAATTTATCTTTTGTGTGTTTTGAGCATATCTCTTCGTGAATTTTTTTTCAAATAAGTACTGTAAGGATAAGAAAAGGTGCCACCAGGATGAAAAAATATATATATACTTAAATTTCCACCATGAACTTGGAGTCAATTTTTGCTTTCTTATTATAAGTAGCATATATACAAACCTCATCACTTAATTAATCTCTTTAGCTAATGTATAAAATCTGGCTTAGGAGGAGATTTTTACTAACCTACCTATCAGGATTCAGAGAACAGAGAAAAACCTGGAAGGGAGGTTGCCTTTATCTCAGGCATTAATTTAGTACAAACTTACCCAACAACTTAGCAGGCAGTAGAATACCGTCACTCCTATCTTATGTAATTTATAAAGCAGTGCCGTCAGTAGGAGTGTAGCTATAGCTCATGTAATTGAGCACTTATTTTGTGCCGTGTACTACTCTGAATTCTTTATAGGCATTCTGTTATTGTTCCAGCAGTTCTACAGACCCTGTAATTATCTGTGCCTTACAAGTGAGAAAGCAAGGGCATGGAGAGGTTATCTTGCCCACCATTGCCCAGCCAGAAAACAGGAGAGCTTGGGCACCATAGCAAACTCCTCGTTCTGCCTGGGGCACGCATACTCACCTCTGTCCCCAGCCCTTCCTGGGCCAGAACACCCTGATTCTCTATTTAGGAGGCTCACGCTTTTCCAAACCAGTTCTCCTTCCTGCCCTCCCGTAAACGTCTCTGGGACTGTGCACCTAATCCCACCAGTCTCAAAGTGGACCTCGAACCTGAGGTTGGAAGTGCAAGAGACCTTGAAGGTGGCCCGGATGAGCCCTTTCCAGGTGTGAACGCGGAGGTGGGAAGGAGGTGAAGCAACCGAGGGATGCCCCGTCCCTGCTTCGGTGTCTTTCTGCCTCTTGTGCATTCTTGGCTGAAGGCTGTGGGAAGCTGAAGAGTAGCAGAGCTGGAAATTCTGATCTGTAACTGAACAGAGACAGCCAGCGGTCCCTGCAGGGCAGCCCCTCCCTGGACGCCAAGCCTCAGAAGGCTCTGGCAGCTGGGCTATGCTATTTAATAACCTCCCAGAGGCAGACCCAGTGGTCTGAAATATTGCTCGTGGTTTGAAATACTTCTCGCCAAGGCTGAGGTTTATTTGTGGCATTAGGTTTTGCATTTCCTGAAAAGGCAGAAATAAGAGTTTAGGGAGAGCTATTGAAGAGATAACTCAGTCAAACTGGCCCTTCCTGTTAAATAGTGTGGCCTAGCAGGAGAATGGAAGGTAAGTGTCAGCCCATGGACTCACCCTACTGGAATGATGATAACTTCCTGGAGCACTATGTTGAATCCAGAGGAAAGAATTCAGCAGTCCATTGGTCATGCCTATCACGGGCTCAGGTATAGGGATTGGAAGCGTGACTGCCAGGTATTTATTACTAGCATGAAGGTTAAAGTAAGCCTTGGATTTTAATGATAGTGCAATAATAATAATACCTGCCTTCACAGGATCATTAGGAGGGGTAGATGCAAATACAGTGTATGCAAAGTGTTCATTAAGTGGTGTCCTGCTTGATGTTGGTCATCGCTTTTAAGAAGAGAAAGAATTCAGCTTGTTCAAAACAAACACTTTGGAGCCTTTTTAAATGCCTGATCCTGAGGTGGCACTGGCGAAAGATTGTACTACCTTGTTTATGTGGGCAAAATAGTAACTAGTAAAGAAACAGGCAGGATAACTTCACATAATGATAAGAGCATTGGACAAAAGCAAAAGGCAACTAAGACAAACTGGACTTGGGGAGGAGAAGCCCTGTGTGACACACAGGCCTGGCTGTGACAAGGATCTGAGAGGATGGTCTAGAAGGAGGCACAGAGAAGCACAGAGGCCTGCAGGGGGCCGGTTCTCACAAAGCAAGGCCAGAGACCCATGCCTTACTTGCTAAGTGCTCCTTAAATTTTTACTATGGCAAGTCTTGAAGCATTAAGAACAAAATATATATAATAACACCGTATGTCTGTCACGCAAAGCCAGCCTTTTCTTCTGTCTCCACACTTGCTTCGTCCGTGTCGTCCTTTTCTGGCTAAAGTGGGTGGCAGCAGCTACCAGCCATGGTACAATTTTATCTCCAAATATTAAAAAATAAGCATTGGCTTCCATGTTAATGTAATTTCTTGCTTTAATTTTTACAAAGTCATTGCCATAAGTAACAGTTCCTTGATAAAACCTGGTACTGGGCTCAGTCCAGATTCAAAGTTATCTGCTTACCTCAATAATAAGTTGGTCAGTTTGGTTTTTGCTTTGTGTGTGTGTGTGTGTGTGTGTGTGTGTGTGTTTTGAGGCTAAGTCTCACTGTGTAGTGCAGGCTGACCCTGAACTCACTTATGTAGCTCAGGCTGGTCTCAAACACACAGCGATCCTCTTGCCTCAGCCTGCCAAGTGCTAGGAGGTCAGGTGCACATCACCATGCCCAGCCCTAAGGTGGTCAGTATGAGTCAGGTTCCAACCCACGTCCACATGTTCTATGTGGGCTTTAGCTCAGATGTGTTTTCATGATGAGAAAGGCATTTGAGAGTGGACCTGCACTATTTGGATGCTTTTTGCCCACCTTTCTGGAGAACTAGGTAGTTGAGGTCTCTAGAACTCCTGGAGGACTGTGCACAACTCAAGGTACTATTGTGTTGTTTCCCAGGTAGAAACTCAGCTGCCCTCTTGCCATCTTTCATTGTTCCTAATATAGCCTGATCTGATTAGGGGTCAGGGCAATGTGTGTGTGAGAGTCTGGGCTGTCCCTGCTGGCCCACAGGTGAAGCCTGCTCTTCAGACATTGTCAGGACTCTAGTCCTTTTGAAGGGGATTATTTCAGATGGGTTTTGTCAGCCAGTCAAGCCATTCAAGGGACGCCTGTAGGGAGGGCCTTCTGGAAGGCTTTTCCTCTCTTTAAAGGAGAACCCAACTTTACATGTGGATATGATATGTGGAGGCATAATAGCCATCTAATGACTGTGCTAGGAAAATCAGACAAATTCTAATATCCCCATGCAGACCAAGGGTGGAAAAAGAAATAACTGGGGTGCTTAATGATAATGCTGAGTCACAGAACTAACCAAACCCCAAACCACCCACCCTAGGACTTCTTGCTATAGGAGATAATGATACCCCTTACTGTTTATGCCACTGTTTTTGTCAGTTTCACACTCATATACATCCCAGGGATGCATACACAGACTTCGCTGGCATCTTTCTGAGTAAGGCAGTATTATCCTTAGTAGGTTTTTATTTTGTTTGACATAGAAGAAAAATTAGCCTTCAAACTGCTATCGCTGTTCTCTTGCTTTAAATCACTCGGTGGTTATTTTTTCAAATTGGTTAGTGTTTCTCCTTTTCCTGTTGAACTCCTGCTGAGCATGGCACTGATGCAGTTTGTCTGGAAACATTTGGGAAGGTTTGACTTCTGTGGAATGGGAAATATGAAGCTCTGCTTGCAGAGATTTCTTGCAAAGACTTCACCCCGGGTAAAACATCTTGAAACAGTAGAACTCTGTGAAGATCTCGGGCACATGGCTGGGAGGAGGAGGCGGGTAGTGCTGGGGAGTTGGGCGAGCCTGCCCAGACTGCTGGCTGACAGAGGTACAGTGTTCTCAGAAGGGAGCAGAGCAAGCTGGGCTTGCCCAAGGGCGATGGCTGGGGCGGTATGCTTTGGAGAGGTCAGCAAACCCTAACATGGACACACAGTGCCAGAAGAGTAAGAACTTGGTGACTTTCAGGTGAAAGAACAGAAAAGAAGCTCAACCGAGTCTCTCAGTGGCTCCGTGGGCTTCCACAGTCTGCTTGGCGTTGAAGAAAATATTGTGCTACAATGAAGCACATCCCTCCGAGTGACTTGCCATCATGCTCAGCACTTGGTGAGGAGATGGGCTGCCCTGGGCATGGAGTGCATCTCTGGGGCCCTGCCTTCTGGCACTGATTACTCAGGAAGTGCGAAACAGTCAAGTGTGAGCCCAAGATCTTAAAGAAAATGCTCTTTCCTTAAACAAAAACTCAGTGCTTTCCAAAGCTAGAACTAAATGCCTATTTGGGTTATCCATGCATGTATTTGAGGGAGACAGGTATAAATCATGTCTGGCTCTGTTACTCGAATTCTCAGGAATTGGGCTATGTAATAAGAATGACAAGAAAAGTAGTCAACTTGTATTAGGGGATTAGTATGTTCCAGGTACCGGGCTTGACTGCTTTATATGCTTCGTTCACCTTAGTACATTTGCTAAGCAATGGCAGTGTCTCACTCTCCAGGTAATGACACTGAGACTAGAAGAGGTTGAATAATTTATCACAAGGTGGAGAGGAGAATGAGGGGTTGGCAAGTAAACTTCAGAGCCCCCTGGTGAGCTGCTTTGTAAGGGGCTAGTACCATCACTGCCTGGTGGGCTGCTGGCCCATCACACCCTGACTTGGGCTATGCCAATCCTATGTTTCTTCCCCTGCCACTCAGACACTAGGCAACCGGTTAGACCTGCCCCTGGTGACTGTGCCGGAACCAAAGCCGAGATGAACTCTGCTGGGGACATGTGGCCTTCTTCACCTGATGTGGAGTGATGTGTGGAGTAAGTGGGATTGTGAGGAAGAAGGTTTGAGCCAAGGCTTCCTGTTTGTCAGACCCAGGCTATGGGGCATTGCATGGCATCTACTGCTCCAAGCCAGGTCATTTGGGCTGCTCCCATTACCCTGTGGAGCCCACAGGATGAGACAGTGTTCCCCAGCTCAGCAGCTTTTGCTGTCAGCCTTCAAGATGGTGCTGTGGACTGGGGAGATAGCTCAATGGCAAAAGCACCTGCCTGGCACGTGCAAGGTCCTGAGTTCGATCCCTAGTTTTTAAAAAAAAGCTATCTCTGGCTCCAGGATTTGGGGCTGCAAGGAGGTGCCTTTGGCAATACTGCTGATTTAGGCTAAAAACTGGAGCAGTTCCTTTGAAGAGTAGGCGAGCTTCCTTCCTTCCCCCTGAGATAATACTTCTTGGAATTTCTCATCACAACATCTTGTTTCTCTAAACAGTGACGCTTATGCCTTACCTCGGATGGCTGGGTGAACTGCTTAATGAAGACCTGAGAAAAACAAATGGGCTCCTTATCACATTATGGGTTTCCTACCAACTCCAAATAGTAAATTCTGACTCCCCAGCTGATACTGAGTAGAAAATAATCCCCTGGGCTTTTAGACTCTGTACTTACTGGATGACTCACAATCTAGTAAAACCACCTTCTTTGGAACTGCCCAGAAATCTACACTGGAATTTTGATGACTGTGCCATTGTGTATTTAGGAGCTGAGATTCCAAGTCATTTCCTATCTATGCCACCAGCTGACTGAGTGACCTTATGCTAGTTCTTTGACTCTTTAGAGCCCGCATTTCCTCCTTGGCAAAGTACTGGGGTTGGATTTATCTAGGTGGTCCCGGGGCTGCCTTTTAAATGAGTGATTCTTATTAAGCCAGTGGGTCTGAATCTGTTTTCTATTGCTATAACTAAATACTAAATGGGGTCATTAATTCATAAATGACAGTTTTGCTTGGCTTCTGGTTGTGGAGATCCAAGAGCTGGTTACTGGCATCTGTGCAGCCTCCAGTGAGGGCCGCCTTGCTGTATTATACTATGGCGGAAGGCATCACAAGGTGAGACAGAGCAAGGGGGGTGCCAAGGAGAGCCAACCCACTAATCCATGAGTACGTGCATCCATTCAAAAGGTCTGTGCCCTCTGTCCTACCTCTCAACACTGCTGCATGAGAGACCATGTTTCTAACACATGAAATCTGAGGGCACATTTAAAGCACAGCAGGAGTTTCCCTGGCTGTTGGTTTTCTGCCTCTGTCCTTCCAGTCACTGCCTCCTCACTGAGTAGGCGGTGAGCCCAGTGCCTTTCTGCAGGTGCAGGCTCATAGAGCTGAGCCTGTAGACAATATGAGAATGACCAGGATGAGGATCTGATCAGAGGGCAGTGACAGCAGAGGACAAGGACTGCCTAAGACAGGCCTCATCTGCCAGTTGTAAACACATGGTCTGGGTGACTGGTTGAGCCTACCCAGAGAGACCGTGTTTTTATTAAACGTCTGGAGGTTGATGCAGTGAAGCATCAGGGGTTCTACCTGTGCTGCTGATTGGAACTGTTCGAGCTCTGGTAGTTCTATAGTTGTCTGCTGGGAGTGGGGGTGGGGGATCAAACAGCCTGCTGAGCCCTATACATACATAGGAACTTTGAAGTTGAAATAATCGGGGCCTGAATGTTTTGCCAGATCTTTACATTCTTTCCTATGCGCTTTTCTGAGTTTCCCCAGGATGGAGAGTGTTGTAGTTGGGGTTTTATAAGGGGAAACAATACAATACAGAACACTTATTACAAGATTATTTTATAATGGTCATCCAAAGACTCATATACAAAAGGAGTATAATGAAATCTGTCCACACACTATAGACCAAAAAATCCAACTGAGGGCCTGGATTCCATGGTAATGTCCTATATGAGTCCAATTGAAGACTTAGAGCCCATAACAGTGCCTCTCCTGAGTGCACCCAAATGACTAGAGCCCATGACAGTATCTCACGCAGGACTATTTCACAGAAGGCCCAAAGGTCAGTGGTAGAAGCTAGAAAGTGTGTGCCAGCTGAGGGACCTGAACTGGAGCCAGGAAGCGATGCTCAAAGTAGAACCAGAGCTTCCCCGAAAAGTACCACAGCCATCCTCAGCAACAGTGAGATCCTGGGCTCCTCCAGCGATGAGGAAAGCTGAGTGCTCATCAGGAAAGCAAACATAACAAGCTTCTCCAGGAGACTAAGCAGTGCGCCATCTTCCCTTTGGAGCCAGGAAGTGATGCTCATAGTGAGACCCAGATCCCCCAGAGTGAACTATAGCCACTCTCAGCGACAACCAGGTCCTGAAGTTCTTTGACAGTGAGAACCGCCAAACTCTTGAGGAAAGCCAGCAGGACAAGGTCCTCCAGGAGAACCAGCAGCTCCTACTGCCTCTTCTGACAGCTTCCCAACAGCCTCCCATGGCTTCTGCTTGCTCCCTACAGCCTCTCCTCTTCTCTGGTTCTGCCTCTTCTGCTGCTGGTAGAAACCCTCGCATGGCCTCCCACGCCCAGCACCATACTGTGTCCGTTCAGCTGGGTGTAACAAGTTGGCCACCAGTAGTCAATCCACCGCTACTGGTGTGAGCACTACCTCCTAAACTTCCCACGTATTGTCATCTTTGGTGATACAGACACCTGGGACACACATAGATCCTTTGTGTACTGTGGACGCAGTCATCTAGGACAGGCCCAGCTGCTCTTCACTTCTTCTTGAAAGCTCTCTATAACCAGATTTTATTGTTACAATTTTATCATACTCGAGGACACCATATTTTTTTTTTTTTAAAAACATGCATATTCTAGGGCTGCCAAAATAGAATTCAGCAGCATCAGTAGAACACTGTGGTAGTACTGTATTCACAGCTCAGTTGGTAACGAAACATCTGTGGCAAACACATGTCTGTACTTGGTCACTGATTGAAGCCTGTGGGTTCAGGGGTTGTGAATGATTAGACTGCGGGCCATGATCCCGGGAGTGTCTTTTGCTTCCAGGAGGAGCAGAACCTTCATGCTATCAATTGGGCCAGGCCTAAAGTTGAGTTTAAAATGAATTCTTTTTAAGAAGGCAAACGCTTCCCTGCTTTGAGAAGTTCTTATTTATGTGCCGAGGGTTTGAAGGGAAGGAGGCTCAAAGAAGCAGTTTGTAACTTTTCCAATATCCATGGGACAAGTGCTACTGTGTTGGCCAGAATGTGGGACTTGACCACACACACAGTACTGATTGGGTGCTCCCGAGTGCCCGCTCCCTTGCCCCCTGCAGTGCAGCCTCGTCCCTCCCCACCTTCCCCAGGAGGCTGGAAGGTGAGGTCTCCTTCCTGCCACGGAGGTGGAGCCAAGAACATCTGGAGACCAACCCTGGTCTAACAAGTCCAGCCACTTGGGGCCAAAGCTGCCTCTTGTCATGTCAAGTGCTGGGTTTGAAAGCAAGACATTTTTTTCTTCTCCTAAAATTTTAATCTCAGATATCTCATTAGCAGTTTGATGCTGATTGGTTAGAAATTGCTGTGGAAGTCGGCCTGAGGTGAATCATCTTAAGTCACCCTGTTCTTCTCGCCCCCTGGTTGGCCTCAGGCGCCATGGAGTTTTGTTGGGAAAGACCATATGAAACAGCATGGCAGCTCGTGTCAGTCCTGGTAGGAAATAGGAAGCTGGATTGGAAGAGAAACTGGTGAAATTACAACCTGATTGATCACAGGGAAAAGAGCCCTGGGGCCACACAGGCCAGGATGTATACTCCCTCTCTGTCAAGAGTTGCAGGGGAGCTGTGACCAGCGGGAGAGCAGAGGAACCAGAAGAAACCAAAGGAGCAGGGTTGGGGTGGGGGAGCAGAGAATGGGCACCCAGAACACAGCCCTGGAATCACTCTTAATTGTTTCCATTCCACCTCCTGAAGGTCTGGGGCCTTGTACTCTCCAAAGTTTCCTGGCCTCCCAAATACAGCTTTCCATTGTCTCTGGAGTCTCCCCAGAACAGGCCTTTAATCCTTAGAGAGCCAGAGTCCAGGCCCTGAGAGCCCAGGCAGGGAAGAACGTGGATGCAGGTAATTTCAGATGGACTCATTTCCCGCTGTCAGCAGAAAGCAGTCAGCCCGAACTGGGTGTGTTTATCCAGCGAAATCTGGGAACCTCAGTCTGCTGGTTTCAATCAGGAGACTCGCTCTGTGGTAATTGGGGCTCCTTGACCAAGGATCTGGTCCCACTTAGGTTTCCAAATGCCAGGCGAGCTTGTTTCCACGGATCGAGTGTCTGCTGCTCACGTGGCTGCATGTAAATGTCGACTGTCCAGAAGGCAGGCCTCTCTTTAATGTGGAATTTAGAGTTCTTCTGGCAGGATTATTTCCAGTCTTTGTGTTTTGAAAAGCGGGTAAGATGATACGTGGCGGCCTTCATGGAGAAGTCATTTGGAGAGATGGGCCCGAGCCTGACAGAATGGAACCTGCCAGGACCATCATGGGGATGACAGCACCTTAGAAACCCAGGGTCTGTTGCAGCTTTTCAGCAGTGCTGGCTGCATGCACAAGAAACCTGTGCACAGTCGCCTGGGGCCCCTACTCAGGAGGTCCTGCTTGACTTGATGATGGGCTGTCACTATCTTGAAATTCTTATTTCTGACCGAGAAGCCCCCATTTTTACTTTTTCCTAGACCTCTGAAAATTGTGTAGCCAGAGCTCCTGAGGGCTTGGGCAACAGTGATAGATACCAGGGATAAAGCCATTCACTACCAATTGCTCCAGCACTGAGGCGACACTGACCTTCTCTCCAGAGAGGACCATGGACACCTGTGACACATGGCATGTAGTAGGCCCTGGAACCCTGCATCTGTCTGACTGGTCTTTCTAGCCATTCCTTCCTTCATGCACCAAACAATATTGAATGCGCAGTACCATTCAAGGCCATCTGCCCAGCCTCTATATGGCCCATAAGTATTCTGAGATGCTAGCTATCAAAGAGCTAAAGAGCACTGCAGGTAGTATTGTCCCTTTTTACTCTGTCACCAGCATAATCCCCTCCCCTCTGCTGTGGTAAATGCTGGGACCTTGGGCTCTGTTTCCAGAGTGTGGCTGCTTGTTCACCACCCCACAGGCAGCAGCCACCTGCCCAGCCATGTGTGTTAGGCAGGTCATCGCCTTGTGACCTCTCACCACGTTGGAGTGTTGCCTTAACATCAGCAGAGCTGGGGAAAGCCCCCTTCTGAGGACAGCAGGGAGGTTTTTACCCAGGGACCTTGTGACTTCCTGCCATTCCTCGTGGGGTAGTATCAGTAATCTTAGGACTTGCGGGGCATTTGTTAAATGTCAAACATTGCTCTGAGTGCTTTCCACACATGAACTCATTTCTCCACAGCTGTGAAGTCTTGTACCTTTATTTTACAGATGAGGAAACTCTCACTCTCACAGGGGGTGACTGACTGATGACATCATCCATGTGAGGATGTGTGTGAGAAACAAATCCTGCTGTCTCTGAGGGTATTCAGAATGGCGTCCTCCTGACGTCGGCCTGTCAGATGCCCCAGGATGTTGTTTACGAGGGAAAGAAGGGCTTAACCAAGGAACTGAGGCCCCTGTAGCCAGGAGATGAGACATCTCTGGCGAGTATGACAGTGATACAAGCTGCTGCTGGGGTGGGGGGGCTGGCTCACCATGTGGCCTGCAGGGAGCTACCAGACACTTCAGAGAATTCTGTCAAACCACATCCTGAGGTCTCCTGAGGTGTCCAGAGCCAGCCAATGGGGCGGGCCTTCTGCATGCAGGCCCTTCAGCCAACACCAAGTGTGCTCTGAGGGTGTCTGGTCATCCTCTTACTGTCTTCTCCTCGCCGGCTGCTCTTCAGCCGCTGACCTCACTCCAGAGAAGGTTCCAGAACCTCTTGAGCACATGGGCTCCTGTGTAAATTGTTCCAGGGCAGTGATCTCTCCTTAACCCTTTCTGTCCTTGACCCACTTCTAAATCAAGAATATAGTCATGATTTTAGTATTTGTAGCTTCACTTGCTTTTAAAGAAAAAGTGTTTTTATTCTATTTTTTATTTTTTTGAAGAACATGGGGTTTTAGAATTCCTTACTCAGGTAAACCTGTGTTGGAGCTCTGCCTCTCATTCGTTCTGTAATCTAAGTTTCTACTATCTCTGAGGTGTTTTCTTGCTATAAACAGAAAACAACAGAACCTATTACACAGGATGGTTGGGAGAACTGAATATATGTGAAGTGCACATACTTAGTTCATAGCTGAGTGAACGCTAGCTGCTGCTGCTAGACGTAGCCTCGTATAAAGACATATCCTTAAGGACAGCCCTTTTTTCTTAGGTCAGCAGAGAGAAGGAAGGAAATATGGTAACTACAAGACCGCTGCAATCCAGCGGTCTCTAAGCATAGTCTTTTGGATGGAAAACATGATTAAGTACCAGATGCCTTCTTGGGGTAGAAGCGCCGGAATTCAGATTCCCCGTCAAGACCTCTGGAATGCATGGTGAGAGGGTCTCTCAAAGCTTCTCCAAAACCTTCCAGGCACCCCAGGCCCAATCTACACTGTAGTAAAGGCCCTGTTTTGCCATTTGGAGCCCAGAGCTGCTTTCCTGCCTCTTAGAGACCCTCCAAAAACAAGCATCATGGTTTTCCTGGATGCCATAGGGCGTAGGGTGCCTGGAGGAGCTCGGTCAGTTAGAAGGTGCCTTGGCAGGCAGCAGAGTTACTGCGCAGCGCATCCTCTAAGTGAGGACTAATTATAAGTCCTGCCTGCAGCGTGGCCGTAGACTGCCCGCGCTTAGGGTGTGCACCCTCCTTTTTCTCACCAAAGAAAAATGTTGCGATCATTACCCAGAGGCAGCGCACTAGTAGCCAGGCTGCATTTAAATAATTGCCTCCCCTTGCACGCGGACACCTTAATCTCAGCCAGCCTCCCTACCCCCTCCAATTATGTTGTGGTTTAGGATCAGCCTCGGAGAGCCACCTCAGCTGCTGTCACTGAGAGTTATGCTGTCTCTCCCAATTAGCGTGTGGGGTGGATCCAGTGTTTCTACCTAGGTGAGGCTCTGCTCTGGGCTGGCTTCAGGGAGTGGCTGAGGGACTGGTTCAAGTGGCTGAGCCCTTGTGTGACAGGACAAGATTTTCCTTCTCATGAGGATAGTGATGAGGACAGCTGCTGTCTTGTCCAAGCCACTGTGGTGTCCCCAGGACTAAGCCCCACTTTGGGTATTTTTAGACCTCCTGGCGGCAGATTAATTTAGAAGCACTTGCAGTGTGCCTTTCTGGGCTCATTGCACAGAAGTGCTGTGTTCCTGTCAGCCCCTCATTGCTGGCACTCTCAGAGGGTCAAGGAGGCCCTTCCGCTGCCTGACAAGCCAGGCAGGGTGTGCATTGAGCTTGCAGGGGTTACGGGGGACGGGGGGGAGAGGCAGGGTACCAGAGGAAGCCGGGGCTGCAGAACAGTCTCTCCTCCCCAGAGGGGCCATAGAAGAGTTTGGACTGCATGATATACTCTTTGGTGACAGAGAAATGGCCTTTCTGTGTTTCCCCATGGCGTCATTGTACATCCCACTGGTATCCTCCATCAGGACCTTGGCTGGAAAGAAAGACCTCCAAGCTATTGTTACCTGCATTATTCTCAATGCTCTTTGGAGGTGGGAAGAGACCTGCGTGGGGCCATGGAGCATTCCAGGCAGGCCCAGGGGAGGTCAGCCCCACTGGAAAGAAGCTGTGTTGACTAATTTGGAGGTTGACTGGGTATTGGGAGAGCTGGGAGGAGCAGGTCAGTTGGGGCTCATGTTTCCAGCATTCACAGCAGGGTTGTAGTCCAGGCTGGCCTTGAATTTATGATACCCCTTCTTCAGCCTCCTGAATGCTGGATTATAGGCATGGCTCACCACACCTGGCAAACCTGGGCCTTTAAGTGAGAGAGGGAGGATCAGGATGAGGACCGGGATTAGAGAAAGATGAGTCTGGAGTGTCACTGGACACCCGGTAAAGTAGTAAAGAACAAGTTGTCTGAAGGTGTGGATGTCGCCCGCACATGGATGAGGGATGCTTAGAGCTCCTCCTCCTCCCCCCCCTCCTCCTCCTCTTCCTTTTCCTCCTCCTCCTCCTTCTCCTGCTCCTCTTTCCTGACTCTCAGCCCTGCCTGTACCTTATTGCATTTTACAATAAGCATGAGCTTATTTCCCTCCTAGAAAGGAGAGCTGCACTGTGGGGTGCCATAGGAAGGCGCCTCCAAGGTCCCACTGTGGGCACTCTCCAGGCAGGCCAGACTGAGCAAGAGCTCACAGTAGACCAGTCAGGGGCAGAACATTCTGCAATTAAGAACCCAAGATTATGAATTAAAGTGCCGATTAAAGCGCCTTCTTAGGCAGAGCATATCGGCTGGGGTTTGATCCCCAGCATGCTGTGCCAGCCCCACCCCCGGGGTGCACTGAGACAGTGATTGAGACTGGGCGTGTTGGCACATGCCTGTAATCCCAGCACTTGGGAGGCTGAAAACAGGAGGATCACTACAAGTCCAATCTGTGTAGGGAGACCCTGTGAACATGTACTAAATACATTTTTTTTAAAAAAAGATTATGAATTCGAAGTGAGGTATAAAAGCAAATATGTATTTAGAGCATGGAAACTGCTATAAACATTTCTTTTTTTTTTTTTTTTTTTTGTTGTTGTTGTTGTTTTTTTGCGGAACCCGGGATTGAACTCAGGCCCTTGCACTTGCCAGGGAAGTGCTTATTCCACTGAGCCATCTCCCCGGCCCCACTACTATAAACATTTCTAAAAACTCTCACACATCACAAAATGCAGATCATTTAATTACCTCCAAACTTGTTTTGAGAATACCTTTTATCCCTGTGTCACTGGACTCCAGTCACCTTCAAGTGACAGCGGTTCTGTACTATTTTCTAAAGCAATAATTCAGTCATCCTCTTGGAACAAGTAACCAAAAGTTTGTTTTTCTTTTATCGCCGATAGTTTAGGAAACTGTCTGAGCTTGGTAACAGCATCGGCAAAGTCAACTACTTTTCAGGGTTGCTGTCAAATTCAGACAAGCTACAGTTGTGAGTTTTTTGTTTTGCTTTTGTCTACTTAGGAGCTGTAAGATGTGGAGAAGTTCTGGGTGGCTTAGTTTCTAACTCCCACTTGGTTTCTCCTCTATTCCTGTGGCTGCTGGTACTGAGCACTGAGCGTGTCTATGCACATTCCAGTAAAGTCTCTGACCCCGTCCTCTCATGTCACCACACAGTCAACAACAGGAGGACTCCTGGATGTCACTGGTGCATGGGGATGGTTACTGCCATATTCACTGTATGTGGCACCAGCCGCCAGCCCCTAGTCCCAGATCACCATATCACCAGCTCATCTTCCCTGCACCCAGATGCCAGAAATACACTGGGGATGAGTAGTCAGTTGGAATGGAAAGAGACAGTGGCCTTCCTTAAGTGGTTAAACTTATACTGGGCCAGTCTGAACACATTGCTTGGCTCCCCTCTGAGGGCTTTGGGGGCAACCTGAGCAGGGGGAACTGCCCGAAGCTCAAGCTGCCTTCGCTTCAGAGTGAATCTGATTCTTCTCACCTCTCAACCAGTCAGGCTGCAGGAGCAGAGTCACCTGGAATACTTACACATTGCATCCTGTTAGTGCTAGCATTTTGTCTGTAACCGTTGAGGCACTGGAAGTGTTTCACACAGTTTCCTGGTTTCTTAAACCATGAGCTGAGCAGCCATGAATACAGCCTCATGTCGCAAGGCCGTTGTATGAGTGTTTGCGTCGCGCTGTGCTGTCAGGCCGTGATTCAGCCGGGACCCCGCGGGGTGTGACCACGTGTTGACCCTAATACAAAGTGTTCTCAGCATATCTTCAGCTTTTATGCCTGCTTTCTATTTTGGTAAATTTATAAACAGCCTCTCTAATGCCGTTAGCTGTCATTTCTTGTTGCCGTGAACAAGCTGTGGCCTGAGGAATTTTTTTTTAAAGTTTTTTTTATTAGCCGGCAGACTCTTGAGTACCTGCTACGTGTCGGGTGAAGGGCAGGGAAATGTAGTGATGGTAGTAATAATGCGCTCGAGCATGGCCCAGGCGCTCGCTCTGTGCCAGGGGTCCTAAGCACGTCACACGCGTACACTCCTACACGTCCCACAGTGACCCATGAGGCCATCCCTGCTGTTCATATCCCTCCTGTGGGAGAGGAGGCCAGAGTACCGGAAGTGAAGGAACTTGCCCAAGGTCCTGGTGCCAGAGGCACAGGGCGAGGGCTGTTCCCCACAGTGCCCACACCTTTGCAGCATATAGTCTTGCATGTCCTAAAACCCTCAAAGAGCCCCTTTTTCAATTTGATCATGTTGTGACTCTCAGAGGTTCGTTAGGCTAAGGGGCCAGACTTGTAGCCATTGATAATAAAGGAGTCACACCACGAGAGCAGGATCAGGGTCCCCATAAAAACCACAACCTGGAAAGCATGTGAGAAGCTAGAACTCTGGCAGGAGGTGGCATCTGTGGCATTTGGCTGACAGCTCCCCCTACTCTTTCTTCTTCTCCTTGGTTGAGCTCTAGACGATTGCTCAAGGACTGGGTGCTGGGACACGGGACCCTTCCATAGGGCAGGGAGCATTTGTAACTCAGACTGTGTGTACTAGAGAGGGGGATGGTTGGTGATCTGGCTGACAGAGTGATGTTGACCACTGCCATGTTCTCAGCTCGTAAGTATTTCAGAAAAGTAAGACAGCCGCTCTGGGCTTTACTACCCTGTGAGCATTGTTTGTCGCTGACCAGTTTCCCCAGTACCTGCAGGAATGTGCAGCAGCCCAGGCCTCTGGGAGCCCCAGGTGACACAGGAAACCCTCAGGAAGATACAGTTCTTAGGACACAGAGCCCTGACTGTATGATTGAGGAAATCCTACAGGGAAGCCCTTCCCACACTCAACCACCTCATGTGGAGTCTTCTCAGAGTTTGTTCTGCTTTTCTTCTTCATCTTCCCTTCTTTTTCTTTTTATCCTTCCTTCCTCGCCTTCCTGTTCCCTCTCACCTTCCTCCTCCTCCCTCTGTCCCCTTCTTTGCTCTCTTTTCTTTCTCTCATTCCCTAACTTCAAACTGCATCGAGCCTTTCGATGTTTCTAGTTGTCATTGCTTACTATCCGGGCTGCAACACCAAAGAAGCTTTAATTCACTAGTAGGCACTTTTACACTGGCTGCGTACCAAACTCATCACAACTTTCATACAGAATTTTCCAAAAAAGGAATTTCTTTCTTTATTTTTTAATTTAAAAAAAAAACTTCTTTAAAGAATTATATAAGGTAATACTTGTTTAGAAAAAGTTAAGGGCTGGCCAAATAGCTCAGTGGATTAAAACACCTGCAAGCAGGGGCCAGGGTTCTCCCTGGGCCTGCCATGCCGGCCCTGCCCCCAGAGCGCACTGAGATGGTAATCGAGACTGAGTGTGGTGGCACGCACCTGTAATCCCAGCTCTTGGGAAGCTGTAAACAGGCGGATCACTATGAGTCTGATCTAGTAGTGAGACCCTGAACACCTTGTAGAGCCTTCCCTAAAGTACAAAAAAAAAAAAGAAGAAAGAAAGAAAAAGAAAAGGTTAGTGAATGACTAATGGCTCTTCTTCCAGCCCTTCTTAAGGCTGAGTACCTTTGCCCCATGGCAAAAAACCAACAGAAGGTCAGGGCAGGTGGTGACTTTACAGACAATGCTCCAAGGGCCAGTGGGCTCCCTGGACTTTAAGCTTCAAGGGTGCTGCTTCTCCAGTCTTGTAGAACAAGGAAAATAGCTCAGAGTCATGGGGTGGAGACCTTGACTACTTCATTAACAGTGAACGTTAAGATTTGTTTACTGTGCTGGTCTTGGACTACAGTGTAGTACACGTTAGAATTATGTTTCTTACAAATTACTTGAATCCAAATTATATCGTCCTATTTTATAGTTTTTGCTTATTTGTAATATTATTAAACAAATATGATGTGAATTGGTATTAGATAATGTTACTGTGCTAATATGAACTGTTTAGTGAATGGAAACATTAGGGGGCAGAATGTCTTTTGCCTTAAGTGACGCATGCTATAATATTGATAAAGTGAGCCCCTGCCTGTAACTTCTAAGCAGTTTAGCCAAAAGGAGAACATAAACGTAATGAAATGCTAACGGTCAGGAAATCTAGGTGAAGGGTTTGAGGTATTCATTGTAGTTGGTTTTTTTTTTTTTTCATTTCCCTATAAGTTTGAATATTTTCAAAAGAAGTTGGAGGAGGAGAGAGTAAAATTCTCCCTTTGTTCTCTCCTCTCTGTCTCTCTGAAGGTAGAAATCACCTGAATGAAGTGTACTGAGCTACGTCATCTTTTGGCCTCCTGTCCTCTTAGTCCACACGTTTCCAGGCAAGCCCCAAATCACCAGTGGACTATTTTTACCAAGTGCAAGAACACTTTCTGCCAGGCAGGCAAAATCTCACGCTAGCTCTGCTGACTGAATGTTTCAGTTTGCTGGGAAAGGGGCCCAGTGGCATCGCCACACCCCTGGCGGTTATCAAATGGCTCAAACTGCAAGTGTTTCCTGTGCGGAGAGAGAAATGTGCCTGACGTGTGACAGCACCTTGTGCACAGAGGAGCGAGTGGTTCCTGTATAGGATACATGTGCACGCGTGCGCGCACGCACACACACACACACACACTTCTCAGGAAAACACCACCCAGAGTTGCCCTGCAGCCCACGCACGCTCTCCCAGTCTCCAAGACAGGTGCTGTTGGGTT
Organism: Octodon degus; assembly: GCF_000260255.1. NCBI lineage: Eukaryota > Metazoa > Chordata > Mammalia > Rodentia > Octodontidae > Octodon > Octodon degus. Next base: position 14,322,346 of record NW_004524594.1, read on the forward strand.
TCGTGTAGAGATTCCACTTAACGTTTTGGTCTTTGGCCAGAAGCTGCCAGGGCCTCTCCTAGCTCACAGGCACCAACGCGCACGTCAGAGTCCCTGTTTTCCTTAGCCTGGGCTCCGAACCCTGCTGGGGAAGCCCTTGGCCACGCAGATGTGCCGTGGCACACGTGCTCCTAGGAGTCTGACCTGACTCGGGTCCTGTTAGCATACGCAGCAGACAGTGCATGTGGCCAGAGCTACTCCTGGAAATCCCTTAAATAGCCTGTCAAGTATACTGGGGAGACACCTGGGAGCTGAAGCTGGCAGAGGGAGCCCAGATTCACTCTCTCACCCCATGCTGTCCCAGAGCCCTGTGCCACTGAAATTCCTACTCCATTTCAGTCAGCAGCACAGTGTGGATTTGTGGTTGGCTAAGAACACTGCAGTTAGGTTGCCTGGGTTGGAATCCTGGCCTCACCGCTTCTCTCTGTGCCTTTGGGTAGGCTCATTGACCGTAGCATTTGATTTTTCATCTATGGAATAAGAATCATTCTTACCTCATAGGTTTAGAGGAAGATTCAGTGGGTTCACTTACAGGAAGAGCTTCGCCTCATTTTGTGTAAATATTGCTAGTATTTTTTTTTTTATCCACAAAGGTTAGTGCTACTGAAAGGAAGAGTACATAAAGTGCATGGGAGTTGGAAGTTAAAGAAGAAAACATTTGATCCCTCCCTTCTCTGGGCAGGAAACTTCTACACAATGCCACGCATATGCCTTCCAGTTGATTAAGATCACCTTAGATGTGGGGAAAGTGTTTTTGATCCTCTTATCAGGATATAACAAGTAAAACATGCTTTGATTGGTTAGTAAAAATGAGACAGAGCTAGAAAGCACTGGTACACTGTGAGAAGGGGCTGCCTAGAAGAGCAGGTACTGGTTGGCTGGCTCATGTGGGGTTCTACTCCAGGATGTGCTGAGTTCAGGAAGCGACCTTTGCCCCTCTCCTGTAACCCTGGGACTTCCTGTGGCTCTCTCCCTTGATCAGTGAAATGAGCTGAGCAAGTACCAAAAGTCCAACAGCACAGTGGAGAGCGTCAGAAGCTAACTGGTCTCTCTGACTCGACCTAAGGAAGGGTGCTGTGGCCTCTGCTCTGAGTCAAAGACAGGAATGTGGAGAATGAGACACATCAGGAATGATTCTGCCAGAGCCAGGAAATTGACCTAGAGGTGCCTTATCAGGTGCCGATCCTCACCCTGCCCTCACAGCTGGGTACCAACAGCTGAGGTACACATTAAGGTTGCAATTTACAACCAGTCCCCAGAGGAGCCCCGAACCCCCTGCTGACCCTGGGATGTGTTCTGGTGGGTAAACCAGGTGTTTCCTTGCTGCCTTCACCCGTGGGCCTTGGCTATGTGACCCACGTGAAAATGCGCTTCGCCAGGGAAGCCCCAGCCTTGGTGGGTTCAGGCCTCGGCAGCCTTTGTAGCCATGAGCTGAGCCTTGCACCCTCTCAGCCCGGCCAGCCAGCAGCTGTGTCCTGCCAGAGACTCCCTGGTGAGAGAGAACTGCTGCTCTCAGGCTTCCTGAGTGTTCCTCAGTGAGCCTGCATCCCCCTGGCTCCAGGTCTCAGATCGGAAGGGAAGAGCGCGATGGTAGTAGGGATGCCCGGGGAGATGAAAATCCTCTGTCCTCGTCATCTCAGAATGCTCAACTAGATCACAGCACTTGGCTCTCGTGACTCTTACATAGTCAGATGAAAAATGCCATCTTTTTGGCCGGGTTTGGTGATGCGCACTTGTAGTCCCGGCTCTCTGGGAAGCTCAGAAAGGAAGACTGCCAAATTCAGGTCAAGCCTGGGCAGCATAATGAGCGAACAAGACCCTGTCTCAAAATTTTTTAAAAAGGATATATATGCATTCATGCGTAGGCATACATACATATATACATACACGTACATACACAAGATAGCTAAGGTAATTGTACTACTAATTTCTGTTAGTTCATTGAAAGGAACAGTGCTTATATTATTTGATCAATTTTTCAGGCCTGCGTCTGGTAATCTGAGCAACTACCTTGAAGATAACAATATCCAATACAATAACCATTGTAAAATTCCTTTCTGAGCTGGGAAGCTCAGAAAGGAAGACTGCCAAAAAATTTTAAAAGGGCTAAGACTGTAACTCAGTATGAGTTAATTTTTAAAAATTAAAAAGTTACATCTTGGAAGAGAGAGGGAATGGTATAAGGAAATGCTACCCAGATACTTACAGTGAAGAACAGAATAGAGACAAAAAATATGTGGGTATGCTGGACAAAAGTATGTCCAGGTCTGTAAAAACATGGAAATACACAAAGGTGTTACTGGTGATTGTCGCAGAGGGGTGGAAACATGAGTTGGCTTCCTCACGCTAATATTTGCCAACATGTGTTATGTTTAGATGCTTAATAACATCAGGAGTCCTGCGGGAGGAGAAGAGGGGGTCTGAGTGCTCGGAAGGAGGATCAAGCAGAGGTGTTAACCAGGCAGCTAGACGCTCTGGCGTGTTTCTCTTCTCTTCCTATAACTGTGAGATCAGAACTCCATGCTTTGCTGGTGGAGGCGGTTGCTCCTATGTATGCAGGTTCATTGCTTGTGCAGACTTTGTGCAGCAGGAAAATTATGTGTTTATTTGCATTTTTTTATATCTTACTATAGCCAAGCAACCATTCAGATCAGATTGATAGACCTCTGTTGGTAACACCTACAAAACTGAAAGCAGGGTTCTTTCCTTCTGTCTATTTTGTGGCATAGCAGTAACCACAGGGAAGAAAGAAGAGGTTTGCCCAGGAGGGCACTGCAGCTCTAATCCCCGGCATCTTTCTTAGCAACAAGTGACCCTGGTGAGCGAGGGTGAGGTCCAATGTGTGAGTCTGGTTTTGGTAACTGCCTCAGGGGCTGCAAAACCTGCCCACCGCAGAAATGTCCCCAGCTGGACAGAAAAATAGGAGGTTGCAGAGACGTCAATAAAGCATCCTCAGCTTCTCCCTCCCTCTTGTTACTGGTCGAGATTGAAGATAATCCTGTCTACCCCCAGGAATGAAAAGAGCTCTCCTCTCTCACCCTGTGCCCCAGTAGACTGGATGGATGGTTGCGTAAGTGAAGTTAACCCAACTGGAAAAAGAGTTCATGCGTCATATCCATTTCATGAAAACCAAATGCACACAAGCAGAGCAAAGAAAAGAAAATAAAAGGAGGAGGCATCTGCAGTCCTCCTTTGTGCTGCCCTACCTTAAAAACCTCTCCTCCTCTTTATCTTTATAGAGAACCAAGACTTTGAGCTCAGCCCCTCCCACCCCCAGTTTGCTTCTTTTTTAAAAGCACAGGAGATGAAAAACTTATAAGGCGATGCATGAGGTCTGATTATACCCAATTACATTTGGCAAGCCCACGACAAGAATTAATGGGACCAGATCCTTCTTCTGTCTAGGACGCAGTATAGCCCAGCCTGACTATTTTAGCTCTTGCCATGTTGTAGATTGTCAAACAAATTAATAGCATGCTAATGGGTGCCTTTCAGGCTTCTCCTTTATATTAATGAGTTCCGCTGCATCCGATAGCTGGTGATTTATAGCGCTGGAACTTGCAGCCTGGCTATAAAGATTGTCTTTTGTCACTTTTTCTAGGGTGGAGCAGCCAGCCTAACGAGCTAAATGGTAGGGTTTTGTAATTGAATTCTAAAATGTGAAACGCCTAATGCGAGGACATTTTATTCCAATCCTGGCTTTGGAAGTTGAAAGGCCTTCAGTGTGTCTCCCGCCACCCAGATCTGAATGCAGTCTGATTTGGGTTTCCGCAGCTTGAGAAGCGAGGGTGTGACATGGCTCTTAATGGAGGGTGTTCACGCTGAGCTAGCATGACACTTAGATTCATGGGGCCATAAAATAGCTCCTCTAAAAGCAAACAAGGTGTTTTTAGGAGCCATAAAAGAGACCCCTTCCTTACCTGGGAGGTGTTCCCACACTTCACCTTCACCCTACCAAGAACAGGAGGCAGAGCACTGTGACAGTGGGCCAGGCTCTGTGTCACCTACTTTATTCTGTCTTGCTGGTTCTTCTCCATGGCTGAGTGCTGCCGAAGTATATGATTCCCATTCTACAGACATCAGACTGGAGCCCAGAATGGTTCAGCAGCAGACCCCAGTGCTGAGGCCCAGTATGTGCCGGAAGCAAGATGCCAGCGTGAGCACCCTCCGCCGCCTCCAAGCCACCCGCGTCTCCTCCTCTGATGGACCGCTCCTGTCCAGTGAAAAGGTGTGCAGAGTAGAAGGCACCAGAGAGCAAACTCCAAGAGCCCCAAGCGTAGTGCTCTCTATTTAAGCCCAGGGACGGAAGTGTGCAGGGCTTGTGTGCCGGTCTAAAATGCCCCATCCAGAGTGGTATCATGGCAAGCCCTTGAGGGACTGAGATGGGCTGGGCTGCCACCTCTAGGAGCCTGCAGGCTCTCCTGGCTTTACAGACAACCATCTTTATTGTTTTTCATGAGGACTATCCTGCCATGAATTCCCAAACACAGTCCCTCCAAACAAAGGAACCCAATACTCTTAGAGATCTTGGCTTAAACATCAGAGGACTGTCTTGCCTAAGTGATTATTTTTTTTTTATATCAATTCAATTCATTTTCTGTGGTCTGTGGCCACTGTGTATAGCTGTATCCCAGAAACGACCCACAGACAGCTTATTTTTCATAAGCAACAGTCTGGAAATTTAATTGCTGGGCCATTCCTGCCTCCCCGTCCAAAGCCCGGCCCAATCCATCCTCTCTACCTCCTTTGACTTTGATTCTTTTAGCTCTTCCTATTTTACAATCACCAGCCATTCCAGAAAAACATCTGCTAGAAAGATTCATTCCCTGTAGTGGGAATTAAGTACATATTTTAACTTCAGACCATTTTGCTTAATGTTTTGTACATTGTATGAAGCAGAGATAGATTAATGCAGATGTCCCTGAAAAGCTCCTATGAAACCTTAAGCTGTGTCTTCAAATCATTCAAACCGTTTAAGGGCCGGAATTCAAAAGCAGGTAAGGAAGGACTAGGAATGAAATTAGAACAGGGATCTTTATTAATTTAAACATCTGTGTGGGTCCAGTTGTACATAGGAAACACTACGCTCTTGATTTGGGATTCCAAAGCCCAACAGTACTCTTTTTCTTTTAAATAGAAGACTAGAAAGAAAAGTGGCTTTTGTAAGTGATTAGTTTAAAAGAAGAGAAATGAGATCCCTTACCTCCAGTTTTCTTTTTATAATCTTCTGTGCTGTAAAGGTAGAAGTTGTGGCCTGATTTAGCGCCAAGAGCATGCCGCCAGCACCTGCATCTGGTGGGTGGTTCACAGTGAGTTCCAAGCACACGGTTTGTAGTGTGTACTGGAGTGGCTGTAGCCAATGGGCTCAGGTTCTGGTTCCATTTCATGGCCTTTGTGTGTCATCATGGGCAAAGCAGCCAGAAGCCCTGCGAGTTTTAGTCTGTGCTGTTGTCACAGAATACCAAGACTCTGTAATTCATAAAATGCAGAGCTCTGTTTCTCATAGGAGACTGAATGGTTCAAGGTAAAGTGCCAGCAGGTAGGTCTGGTGTCTGCCGAAGGTGGCGAGCTCCAGACAGGAGGAACACCATATCCTCCATGATAGAAAGTGAAAAAGAAAGTAACCTAATGCTGAGCGAAGCCTTAAATAGGAGGACCTTAATCCCATTGCAAGGGACCCGCCCTAGTCACCCCACCTCTTTACACTGTCATGAAACAACATCTGAATGTCACAGGAGGTGCATTTAGAGGCTAGCACTGATGCGCCCCTGGGAGATGAGGACTGTGGGAGACCTTGTTCCTTTGTTCCCATCTTGAAAATTCTCTGGTATAGTACATTTCCGTTTTAGGGTGTTCTACTCTAAAGCACATTAGAAAAAGTTCGCCAGGGTTTGGTTAGCATTGCTCAAGCTAACCACTAAACAAAGATGTAGGTGACAAGACTGGAGAGGCGCATGCAGAAGGCCCAAAGGCTAATCACAGAGAGGCTGGGAGCTTTGGGGAAGGGAAAGAACACTCAGAGAATGCCTGCTGGATGCCAGCTAAGAGCTGCGAGTCGGAGCCATAAAGTGAGCATGTGCAAAAAGCGCTAAGACAAAATCCATTTTCCTTGATGAAATATCTTTAAAAATTATTTTCTGAGCTGGGCATGGTGATGCACAAGTTGTAATGCCAGAGCTCAGGAGTCTGAGGCAGGAGGAATATGGAGAGTCCAAGGGCTACATAGCGAGACCCTGTCTCAAAAACAAAATGTTTTCTAGGCAGGGTATGGCTCAGGTGGTAGTGTTTGCCTAACATGCAAGGCCCTGGGCTCAATCCCTGGCACTGCAAAATAAAGTAAAAGAAATAACTATATTTCCTTTATATAGCCAGATTTTTTTTTTTTTTTTTTTTTTCTTTTGAGACAAGGTCTTGCTATGCAGTTCAGGCTGGCTTTGAGCTCACTTTGTAACCCAGGCTAGTCTTGAACTCACAACGATCCTCCTGCCTCAGCCTCCCATGTGCTGGGCTTACAGGTATGCACCACACCCGGCTAATGCCTAACTTATTGAGAGCTATCTTAAAATTCATGGGTAAAATCTGGTGGTGTTTATTTATAGGTCTCTGAGCAGGTCGGAGTTGCCCCGAACTCTGTCCCCACCCCCTTTTTAATACACATTTTTGTCTTCATTTTGCTGTCACTGAAACCTGGCTGTTTCCTCTCTTGTGCTCCCTCCGCCTTCTCAGCAGTAGCTGTTTATTTCTGCAGGGCCTGGATATGGGTCAGGTTGTCCCCTGTTGCCATTTCCACACCGTTTCCTCCTATCTTCCACTTTTTAAGAAAAAAAGAGTGGCTCCCCTGAAGCGTCCAGCACTTTGGATGACGTCACCTGCTGTCCCCGTGTTTCAGTCACGAGGAGGCCTTCTCCTTCCTGCGCTGCTGCTTTTCCCTTGTGCCGCCCCTGCCTCCCTGCCTGTGTTGCTGCCGTCACTCCGCCCGCCTCCTCGGTGACAGCAGCAGAGCTCTGCAGGGCACTCTGTCCTCGTAGCTCTGTGGGCTCCTTCGTCCTGGTGGCCTTATTCAGTGTCTGACCTCAGCCCCTAGCTCACCTGTCATTCTCTGGCCTTATGGTCACTAGCCCCCTTGTGTCTGAGACAGTCTCACACCCTCCCCCTCTTTGCGTCTTTCCATCTTCTCTTGGCCGACGCGGGAGGGACCTCTCACTGTCCAGGAGCTTCTTTATTCTGTTCTTTCTTCCCTTCCGCCTTGCATGCCACTTCCACCTGTCTTACCCTTTCTGAAAACTTGTAACCCTGTTTAGGCCCAACGCTGCCCTCTCCGTGCGAGTGGGCAGGCTGACATTACACACGTGACTGGACTCGCTTGACATGGATGGCCTGTTATGGACTGAATATTTCTGTCCTTCCAAGATGCATCTATGAAGCGCAATCCGACTCCTGTGTGATGGTGTCGGGAGGTGGAGTCTCTGCCGGGTGATTATGAGGCTACAGCCCTGTAGAAATCAGTGCCCTCCTGAAGGGCTCCCAAAAATTCTCTGGTCCGATTTCTGCCATAAGGGAAGGAGAGAATCCAACAAGCTGGCATCTTGATCTCAGGCTTCCAGCGTCTAGAACGTTGAAATGTGAACTCGTGCTCTGTGGAGGCTGTCTGGCCTGTAGCACTCTGTTTTGGCGGCCTGGCCAAAGAGGCTGCAGACCTCACGCACGCTTTCTGCTCTGCCTGACGAGCCCGTGCCTTACACAGTCAGTTCATCTTTATTCTCCTATATACCTCCCCTTCTCTAAAACCCTAAGCACCTCCCATCCCCTTCACATTCAAATGCTGGCCTTGTTTTGTACATCACAGAGAAAATAGTAGCTTTCCTTTACCAAATTCAATCATCTCCCTACATCCATCTCTGTATTATCTGCCATCCCTCTGGTAGATGATCTGTCCCTCTTCCAGTCCCCTGCCTGCACATTGGAAGACTCTTCCTCGGACCTATGTAAGATCTTCATTCCTGTTATTTCTCACTCTCTGTTGAATAATAGCAGCAGCAAGCTCGCCACTGCATAAAATGCCATCGTAAGTTCTTCCTGCTCAGCACCATATCTGCTTGTTGTACTGTCCAGTTTGTGGTCCAACTCTTGGAGCAGCTCTTGGGAAGCATTGTCTTTAGTTAGCGTCATCGTCTTCTCATTTCTTATTCTCTGATGGAGCCACCAGCAGTCAAGATCCCATCTCTGCCAGTCCATAAAATTCACTACTCTTGTGAAAAAGTACAGGTTGAATATCCCTTATCTGAAATGCTCAGATCAGAAATATTGCAGATTATAGTTTTTTCAGATTTTGGGTTATATCTGCATATAGACATTGAGCTATCCTGAGCAAATCTTGTATGTTTATATACACATAGCCAGAGGATGATTTTATGCGGGATTTCTAGCATACCTGTAGATGACCATGACCTGTCACATGAGGCCCGGTGTAGAATTTTACACTTGCGGGACCATGTCAGTACTTAGAAACTTTTGGATTTTGGTATATCTCAGGTTCAGATTCTCAGATTTGGAATGCTCAACCTGTATCAAGTTCTGCATTGTCAGACTCTGATCTCTCCGAGTTCTTCATTATACTAGATCTCTCAAAAATATTTCTTCACCTTTTTATATTTATTTTGGACTAATTTTGAACATATGCAAGTTAGAGAAATAGAACAAAAGATTTCCCATTTAAAAAAAAAAAAAGATTTCCCATGAACCCTTTGCTCACATCCCCAGTTTAGGGATTAGTTTATGTTTGACTCAACCCTGCTTAGGTCTCTCGCTGTGCACATGTGTACGCATGTGCGTGCATGCATGCGTGCGTGTGCACGTGCTTGTGTGCGTGCATGCGCGCACCCGGAACAGGCTTTCTGCGCCCCCCCCCCCCTTCTCACCGCGGCATCCGTGCTTGCAGCAATCTCAGGGATATCTTCATCCTTCCCTGGTGACTTATCTCGTTCACTACCTTTCACACATTTTTCGTTTTTACTAGAATCGGGGCCAGGCCCAAGGTGATGGCTTTTGGTTCTGAGACACACACTGCTCCTCCAGCCTGGGCCTCTGCCCTCTGCTCCGAGCTGCCCTCCTCCCTCCTCGTGGCTCCATCTAACGCCACTGGCCCAGAGCAGTGCTCCTGGCCTCCCCTTCCCTGCCTCTCTCCCACTGCTCCCCTGGTTAGGAAATGTGCATTTTGACTGTGCTGCCGCAGCTCCACCCTTCCCACTCACACCTGACCCCCTGGGCAGTCCAGCAACTCTGCCTCCACAAGGCAAGGTACTTCCGCTACTGCCTGTCAGGTGTGAGTCCTGTCCTCTTTTCTGTACTGTGTTCCTGACCGCCTCTCCCATCTTTCTGCCTCTGCTCTTGCTCCCTGGAAACCTGAGCCAGTTTTAAGAAATACAAATCTTTTTTTTTTTTTTTTTTTTTAGACAGGGTCTCCTGATGAAATTCAAGCAGACTTGAACTCATTTTGTAGCCCAGGCTGGCCTGGAACTTGAGGGGATCCTCCTGCCTCAGCCTCCCATGTGTGGGGATTACAGGTGTGCACCATCACACCTGGCCTAAGAAATGCAAACTTTTTGTTTTGTTGTATTTGGTACAGGGTCTCACTACGTAGATCAGACTCGTAGTGTTCCTCCTGTGTTCAGCCTCCCAAGAGCTGGGATTAGAGGTGTGCACCACCACGCCCAGCCTCAATAGCTATCTCAGTGTGCCTTGGGGGTGGGGCTGGCATGCCTGGGATTGAACCCCGGCCGCTGCATCTGCCTAAGTAGGTACTTTAATCCTCTGAGCTATTTGGCCAGGTCTAGAAATACGAGTTCTAGCCATGCCTCTGCTCCAATCAGAGTCCTCCTGTTGTACTTGTCCTGTGATCTAAGCCCTTTGTGGTCCAGGCCCTCACCCCTCCGCCATCTTCTCTGGGACTGTAGTAGTGCCTCAGCTCACAAACTTAATTCCTAATTCTGGTCTTGAGCTGAATGCATTTCTCCACAAGGGTCAGTGTTGCCTGACGTGGGGCTCTCCAGTGGAAGTGTACGTTGACTGCATGCTTCTGCAGTTGACCAGCCCCACTGAGCAAACAGAAGCATGAGTGAAGCGAGGTATCACTGTGCTGTATTACTGGCCCTCAAGGCTTTGCGTGTGCTCTTGATGTCACCCACACCTCCCATCAGAGCAGGCCTCGTGTCCTGTGGTCTCTGTTGCCCTCCCACCTCCCGTGACCTCTGGAGGGCTTCCCTCAACTTTCTGGTCCTTTGCTGTTCTCCTTCCCTGCTCATTTTTCTTCCCACTCACTTTATTTATATTCTGTTATTCCCCAATGCAAAACAGACCCTCAAGGTGGGATTTTCTCAGTTTCACACCTAGTGCCCAGGCACATCCGTATGCCTCACATGTTCACTGGCTGGATAACCCAGTGGTCAAAGGAAACGTGAATGTGACTGACTGCTTTCCAAGCAGTGGAGAGCACAGGGCCCTGGCTGGACTGTCATCCTCGACCACAACTGAAAGAACTCCCAAGGACTGGCAGTTCTCGGGTTAAGCCCAGCCCCCTGCCAACTTGCCAAGTAGGAGTGATCATCTTGTGCCACGGGGCAGGTATAGTTTTGCAGCTGTGTTCAGAGTTTCCAAGTGAGTCCTCACTAAATTATTCCTGGTCCCCTTGAGAACAGTATGGCTTTTCCTTCCTTCATTACTGGGGAAGGTGGTTATAGGAGAAAGAGAAGGAATGCAGTAGTCTTGGATCTAGTGGCCTGAGGCCAGGGCTGTGAGGAATGAAAAACGCTTGATTTAAGGTCTGTTTAGATTTGGTCCGACCCTCCCCAGTTCAGTAGATCTAGAAAATATATTGGCTAGCGTTAGGACTTGGCAAATTAGTATATATGGCCTAGGCTTCAGATATATAAATCAGATGAGATCAGATTCCCCAAGGGTTCATTTAAATGGTACCTTTGTGTTTGTGTAAGCCATTGTAAAAACCTCTAAAGATAAAAATTAAAAAACTACAAATGGGGATATTTCTCTTTATTTTACCTAATTAAAAGCAGCCCATTTATAATAAATAATAACAATGAAAATGATTTTGAAAAAGAAATAACCTCAGTATCAGCTGTAGGAGCAGTTTTGGTCTCTGTCCCAGGTCAAGAACGCTTGCCATCTCTGTCCCGCTCTGTGAGTTTGGAGAGCGGAATGATCCTGGGGCAGCTCAGGCACTCTGCTGTCAAAGAGGCCTCTACCCATCCTCCTTCCAGGCTTGGAGGCAGCTGCAGACCCCTCCTCCCCGTGGGAGAGGCTGGCCGGGGTGCAAAGCTGGTCTACTTAGAATGAAGACATCAAAGCTGATTCTGATCCAATTAGAAAAAGACACCATTGTCCTCGAATTCCCAGCATTCCCAGGCAGTGAGGAGCGCTTAGCCAGTTTCCTTGGGGATCGCCATGGCATCGACCGTGGTCTGAAGCTCATTGCTGTGCACACGAATGACAGACCCGTCTCTTGGTGCATGGGGCCAGGGTAACCTGGCTGATGAAGTTTCTTCAGGATTTGTACAGTGGCTGGAAATGCTGTCTTTCCTCAGTTGGTCTTAAATGAGCGTTGGTCTCCTGTGTCTTAGAAAGAAGAATGTGAGCACTTTATTGGGGAAAAAAATTTATAACTATTTCCACTTATAGCACTTTAGAGAATGAACATGGGAAATAGCTTAAGCTGGTAATTTTAGCTGTTAGTCCCGGCTGTGGAATTCCCAGAGACACTTACCCATCTGTGTTCAAGTCAATTATTCCATCCTCCCTAGCACACACTTCTTTTGTTCTATGGTGTTCCCATTGCCCGTGAAAGCCACCTGCCTTTCATGATGCACAGAGGATTTTTATATTAGGCACGTATGGCTCATGAGTGTCTTATGCTGTCTTCAACTGCTGCCACCTATTACAGAGGTGGACCATGATTTTAAAGTTTAGAAAGTGTTTTCTTCGGGCTACTTGGATCAACACGGACCCCTTCCCGTCTGAGTCAAGGAGTAGTTAGATGGGACCTTGGCAGAGAGACGCGCTGGGTCTCTCTGCTCCCTACACTGGTGCAAGCCCTAACGCCAGCTGCCATCTTGGAAATGGAAATTGTTCATGGCATTGAGCAAATGAGGCTAACAGTACTGAGGGGGAAGCTAACCCCACCTGAGAGCCATGGGCCCTAGTCGTCTATACCTTCACTGTCTCATGATTTATATTTCATCTCATCATTTTGTCCGCATCTAAAGACCACCTGATTACGTTCTTTTTTTTTTTTTAGTACAGGGTCTCACTACACGGATCAGAGTCATAGTGATCCTCCTGTTTTCAGCCTCCCAAGCGCTGGGATTACAGGCACACACCACCACACCCAGTCTTCACCTGATTACATTCTTCTCTGTTTCCCTTTAACTTGATTTTTAAAGGTCAGCCTTACTCTCAGTCATTGTATCCATAAAACTGGGTTTGGTGGGCTAGTTATTTTCTCATTACTAATCCCTCAAAAATTAAATGTTAACCTAGGTACCACTAGATTTCCATACAGTACATGTGGACTAATTGTCCCTTTAATGACTTAGCATAAATGCCATTTTTCTTCAGTGATAATTTAGAAATAAGTTTAGGAACAGCAGAAAGTCTGTAATACAGACATAGATTCTACCCCCGTTCCGTTTTCAGAGGTGCAGAAAGTTGAGGTAAACATGAATAAGCACATTATACCACTGTACAAAAGTGAGGGACTTGCAGAACCATTATGGAATATAAGAAGAGAACATGTAGAAACACCACTGAAGATAGAACTGAAATAAAAATTAGGATTATTAGTGTGCCCACACAATGTAACATGCTTCATTTGCAGAGAGAGCAAGCAATAGGAAAGGAGAAAACAGTTTTACTAAGTCCAACTATCTCTCTTCAATCTCTCTTGCCCCTGAACTGTTTTGGTAAGTGTGGTTGGATCTCTTTGTCTCTCTTTTATTTTTTTTTGTTTTATTTTTTTTCCATAACTTTATTGAGAAATAGCAATGAGACAGTTTCAAACCAAATTGGTAGGACAGTTTCAATAATTAACACATTGCATACTGTCTTCCTAGTGGTTATTTGCTGTACAAGATGCAGACATGATATCCTATTTACAAACACTATTAGAACAAACCCTCTATTCATTAAGAGAATGTAATTATATATCTATTCTAACCATTTTGAATACACAGATACAAAATGGACATTCATCTGTATCCCCTTTTTTGTTAAGTTCCATTATATGAATATTATAGGTATATTATAGGTATGTTAACTCAGCAAAATATTCTAAAAGAGTCCAGTAGTCCATAATAGTATTGGGTCTTCCGCATGACTGGCAAAGTTAGAAGTTGTTGACCTGAGTCCCCTACAGCTCAACATAACAGCATGGCTTTACTTCTTATACTTCATTTTTATACTTTTCTGCTGGATGGTTAAGACCAAGATAAAGCAAGAACTATGCAACAAGAGTTGTAGCTTTTGGGTCTGATAAGGTCAGTCAAATCCCCTCAGGATTTATCTCTCTTTTAAATAAAGTCTGCCTTTGATGCCACCCTGTGGCCCAGATGTCTGTATGGCGCCCCCTTGGGCTGCTACCTCAAGGATGGAGCAGGGCTTCCCCCAGGTGATTGCTGTCACAGATGCCTCTTGCTTGATGACTGAGTTACGCGCCTGCAGCTAGGTCTGTAAGTGAATGGATCCCTAAACGCAGAAGTATGTGCTTTGTGATCAGAACAAAGAAATGGTCAGAGGAAACTCCAACACAATGTTTTTATTCGCATAACTCTCACATGTAGTACTGGAATGTATAACAGAAGATTGCAGTACTATATATGATACAATCAGCAAAAATTACAGTACTGCATAAATAAGGTATACTATACCAAAAAAGACAGGAGCTATAACTAAGATGTATAAAACTGTACCCAAAAGAGATGAATCATAAGTCCAAGCAGTGGCTCATGAATCCAAACAGGCAGGCCATTAAGCAAGGAATATCTGTAATGCATAATCCTGTGTCCTGCCCTTAGAGCTCTTTTAAACTTGACGTTCTTCTTTCAAAGAATGCCTGTACTGACTTTTGTCAGATAATATTCAGTCACTGTAAAAATAAAAGTAACACAGATAAAATAATATCCTACGAGGGCCAGGGAGATGGCTCAGTAGGATAAGTGCTTCCCTGGCAAGCGCAAGGGCCTGAGTTCAATCCCTGGTTCCACACACACACAAAAAAAATCCTTTGATCCTGTTGTTGCAAGAAATATACCCAAACTTTAGTAGTAGTTGTCTTTCCTATCTTCTAAATTATTTGATGGGGCTGGGAAGATAGCTCAGCAGCATAAGTGCCTGCCTGGAAAGCTCAAGGTCCTAAGTTCAATCCCCAGAACAACAACAAAAAAAACCACAGTAAATTATTTGGTACTTATGATTGTGGTGAGGGCCAGGAAGACAGCTTGGTGGGCTAAGCACCTACCTGGAAAGCACAAGGACCTGGGTTTGATCCTAATATGGGATGCCATACTGGTCTTGGAACCCTGGGCCTGATTTGCAGGCCACCAAAACTGGGTGTGGTGGTGCATACCTGTAATCCCAGTGCTGGGGAGGCTGAGACAGGAGGATCAATAGGAGTCCGAGCTGCATAGCAAGACCCTGTACCAAATAAATAAATAAATGACTAAAAATAAATAAAAAATAATGATTGTAGTGAGAAAACACAAAAGTTAGCATCTCAGCCTTTCTAAGTGTGCAGTGCAGTAGTCTTAAGCATACTACCATGACCATGAAACATCTTCCAGAACTTCATCTTGCAGGTCTAGAACTCAGAGCCCATTAATTATGGCTCACCTTTTATCCTGCCACCAGCTCCAGTGACTGCCATTCCGTGCTCTGTATGATTTCTGGTGGGTCATAGAAGCGGAATCACAGAGTAGTTGTCTTTCTGTGTCAAGCTTACTTTACCTAGCATAATATCTTCAGGGTCCACCCACATCGCACCTGGCAACAGGATGTCCTTCCTTTTAAAGCCGAGTCATGCGACATTGTGTTATACCACAGTTTATTTATCCATCCTTGCATGGCTGGGCATTTGGGTCACTTCTACCTCTTGCCTGCTGGGAATAGTCCTACCGTGAAGAAGAATGTGCAGTAGTATTTTGATGGTTTCCTGCTTGTAGTTCTTTAGATCTGTACCCAGAGGTAGGATTGCTGGGTCACCTAGTGGTTCTGTTTCGAACATTTTAAGGGGCCTCCATACCGTTTTCCTTAGCAGTTACACCATTTTATGTTCCCTCAAAAGCACATGAGTGTTCTAATTTTTTCTTATCAGCAGTTGTTTTTTCCTCTTTTTCGTAGTAACCATCCTCATGGGTATGCCATGCTACTTCATTGTGCATCCTTCCTATCTCTGTACAGGTCATCTTCAGGATATGATGGGGCTGCAGCATAAATCCATTTGTATCACAATGAATCCATTTTAAGTTGAAATATCTGAGTCAAAAAGTACCTTAAGTGCACCTACCCCACTGTACAGCTTGCCTAAGCAGGCCAGGACATGCACTGTTCTCAACAGAGTTGGTTGTTCAGCCTTGCGATTATGCGCCTGGCCGGGAGCTGTGTCTTGATGCTTCTGCCCAGCATCCAGCGAGAATATGGACCACACACCACAAGCTCAGAAGAGATAGAACTTGGAAAATTAAAGCATAGTTTCTGTGAATTTGCATTATCATAAGCTCCATAAATTGTAAGACAGCCCATTGTTGAGGGCCATCTGAGGGGGAGCCAAAGCCCACTTCTGCCCATCTTAGCTCTTCATTTGGGACCTTGACTGAACACAGGAGCTAGACTGACACAAGACAGACAAATAGGACCAACGTATGCAAGTTTTATTTTTACATCTACCTAGAGACTCTTTATAAAGATACTGATACAAGGGAAAGAAACTCCCAATCTACTAGATGTTTGGTATGAGTTCATGTTCTCCAAAACCAAAGAATAAATTTTAGGAACAGTGGAGGAGGTTAAGAGCGGGGGGAAAAGAAAGATTCTGTCTGAGAAAGACAGAAGGGGTCTGAAATGGGCTGCAAGGACCCTGCCTTTTCTAGGAATTTTTGTAGAGCAAATCCACATCGTGAGGCGGGTCCAAGGTAGGAAACATAGGAACTTCCAAGGTGGGCATGAGGTGGGCCAAAACCATGGTTAACCAATAAGATTACAAGCATAATTACTCAGGCAAAATTGATGAAATCAGATCAAGTGTTCAGCAAGTCACATAGCAAGTGTGCATAAATACAGAGCAGGGACCTTTGCTGTAGGGGGTTGGGTTAGTGACTCTTCTTGCTTTCTCAGGGTGATAGAGACTTATTGAGAATATCAATCCAGGCCAGGTGTTTATCCTTAGGGAGAGCTACAGCGATGCATTTGTATCCTCTTTTGTCAGGAGACCTAGCGCGCAGTAGTGCCTGTCTCTCCATTTGCAAGGTATCTTGTCTTGCACACTGGCTCCTTAAAGGCCCTAGACCTATCTGACTGCCTATAATATATCTATCCGACTCGATTGCCTACAACAATATGGCCAAAGCAGAAACTTTGATTCCTTTTCAATAAAGCTTAATAAATTTATGAGGAAATAGCAAGACTCTTGGACCTAAGCTGGGGGTAGTAGATTCTAGGGAAGGTACCTAGGAGGTATATGGAGGGGTGGAATCCAGTAGAAGATACGGGTTATTCAGAAAGTCCATTTCTATGAATAACAAAATGGCATCAACTAGGTGTAAAGATGACCTCCTCTTAACACAAAAAAGGCATCTTTCTCACTGGCATCTTTGGGTCTTGTGATGGATGAGAAAGGGCTACTACTCCACTGGCCCCTTCCACAACTGCTCAAGTGCTTTCTGTGTGGAATAATCAATATGGTGAGTCATATGGCTTGGGGGTGGGTTCATCATCTCTCAGGCCTCCCTTGTTCAGGTCCTGGGGCCTCACACTCCAGGCTCATCCTCAGGACTCATTCTTGGTCTTCCTGGAAGGACTGTGTCATGAGCTGTCTTTAAATTCCAGAAAAGTCATTTGGATAGGAAGAAAAAGTTAAGATCAAAGGAATCTTAAATTATGGCCTGAGCAGCATTGTTTTGTTGGATCTTGAGAATGTCCTGAGTTTCCTGGTGGTCCTACAGTCAAGCTTGGATGGATTCCAACTCTGTCCCTTCCAAGTTATGGAGCTTTAAGAGGCAGACCGGGTGCTTCCTGCCCTCTATCTCTTATAATTGTATTAACAGGGCTCCATTTTATAACAGTGGGTTACAGCTTAAAGACCTAAAAGACTCATGAACTATTTAAGGAGTTCTTAGGGAAACCCAAGGACAAAAGAAACAGAAACAAAGACAGTGGAGGAATGTGAAGACCCTGATATCTGTAGTAGAGAAAATTTAACTATAAACTACTGGCTTTATGAGGCAAATTATTTTGCCTTTCTGAGCCACATTTTCTTTCTTGAGAATGAGATGTTAATGAGAATGACATTTTTGTTGTCTTGAGATTAAATAAAACGATGTGAACCAAGCATTTAGAATGCACCCAGCACAGAGTAGCATTAGCATTCGCCGTGGCTGTTGCAACGTGAGGGACTGTAGGTGTGTATAGTGAACACCGGAAGTTAACTGCAAAGTAATGGGTGAATGTGCGCCTTCCTTTTCCTAAGCAAAGTCTATAATCAAGTACAAACTCTGACATGAAGGGAAGCTAGGTAAATGATACAGCATTCAGATTTTTGAGAATCAGCAACCTTGTCCACTTGTACATTCAAGAGCTGTATTAGGCTTGCTCCTGACACCTTCCTCAGAACTTGACTGATCCTAGGTCAGTGCCATTGACCCACTTTCTTCAAGGGCAGAGCTCATTTCCCAAGCAGTGCTAATGCCAGAGTTGGGCAAACAGATTCCCAGAATCTTTAGCAAACTTGAACTCAGAGAAAGTGGCCATCTCGCTGGTCTCCATTTAAGGCAGATAAGGATGGGAGCATGCGATTAATAACCACAGAGGGACGGTGAAGGTCACAGCTGATGTTATGACAGTTGCAGAAATGCTAGCAAAAGCTTGCATTTCGTGGCAAGGCAGAAGTGGAGTGTGTCCATGTAGATTCTGTGGAAGCCCCTCCACCTTCCTTGCACACCTGGGGAGCAGCTTCAGCAGCAATGGAGAAGCCTGGGTAGAAGGGGCGTGGCCTTGGAAATGTGGCAGAGGGTCTTTGTCATCTCTCTTTGTCATTTTCCTGCGAGCTCCCCAGCCACCCCCTCCCTCTGGGTTGGAAACATGACTATGAAGACTAATGAGGCGGCGAGAGAGTGACACAACCAGTGGGCTCTCTGTCCTGTTACAGTTTTTGCAGACTTGATCCAAAGTGCTCAGAAAATGAGCAAGGGGCACATGGCTTGTAGGGTCCCCACCTACTGGAAATTTTGATTATTTATTGCTTTCAGGACCATTCTAGAGAATGTCCTCATATGTGCCTTGTTTTCTTTGTTTCCACAGTGGGGCCCTTTTAGATGATTAAGTGGAGAATGGGTCAGTTGAGTAGACAGCTAAGTGTGCGACACTACAGGAACAGCTAGGTGGAAATGAGAGGCCCTGCATAGCATGCAGGTGTGCATTGTAAAATGCTTACAATTTACTGTTTGTTTGAAATTTTTAATAAAATATTAAGGGAAACTTGGTAGAATATTTGGGTATAAACTTATAGAAAATGACAGGAGAAATTTTATGTGGATTTGTGAGTCCATAAACCATCTCCACCCCATTGTTTCGCCCGTGTTCAAGCCCTGTTGTATCCCTGGTTTGTGTATTGTGTTTTGGGCCCCTCTAGGCAGTGTGTTTCAGGTGATGTGGATGCCCTGGGGAGCAAAGTGGTCATCTGCGGAGCACACGTCCTTCCACTGTTCAAGAGGGTGGAGGATGGAAAAGTGATAGCGAGATGGTCCATAAATGCGGAGAGGGCGACCTGCATCTGTAGAGGGCTAGGAAGGCAAGGAGGGGCGTTACAGTGGCACTGCAGGTGTGACTGAGGGAGGAGAAGAGGCGTGCGTGCCTGTGTGTGTGTGGGTATGGCAGAGAGAGACACAGAGACAGGAAGCCAGGTAAAGAAGGTAACTAGAGGCTCACAGGATGGGCCCCCTAGTGTTCCTCTAATTGTAAGAGACCGCCCCTGGGCAGATGTCTGCGTCCTGCTGAGCACTGCATGTGGTGGAAGGGGGTTCCTAGAGCCTAGGAATCATGTGAGAGCCCTCACCTGTGCAGAGAAGCTGTGTGTGTAGTACAGAAAGCTGTCTTCAGAAATTTGAAGAAGTGACTCTTGGTTCAATTGATCATTTATATTTACAGAATTTCCCCACTTCCACCCAGAAGAAGATCCATTCTATTAATATAAATATTATAATGTCATATTAATGTAAGTATTTTTAAGCTACCATATAGTAAAATTTATTTTGGGGGCTGTATATAGTTCTGTGAGTCTTTACACATGTATACATTTCTGTAACCATTGCCACCATAATGGGGTGGCAGAATAGTGCCTTCACCCCCAAAAGCACCTTCCTGCTATCCTTTGTTACCACCCCTTCGCAACAACCCGTCTGTGCTCCAACATGATGGTCTCATCTTTTAAGACTATCATACAAATGAAATTGTGCAGCTTGTACGTTTTTGACCCGGGCCTTCACTCAGCATAATGTCATCAGTCTCCAGGAAGACATGTTCAGAATCATAGTAAAATTCAGGGGATCTTTGAACACTTCTATAAATGTGCATTATTCTCCTTCCCACCAAGAAACTCTGCGGTGGCGCTGGGTCATGGCGCTGAATTATCTGGACAATGTACCAACAGGTTGGCCTCTGCCATGTGGGACAAAGACAGGGGCTACCCATGGGATTTAGTCCATTCCATGTACCAATGTAAGCTGCAGCGGGCAGTTTTTAGCTTAGTAAAAGGAGCAACGATGGAGGGGAGGGGTTGTGGAAGGGGTTGTCTCTCCCTGCCTCTGGGTGGTGTTCCTGACAGCAGCCAGAAGGAGGTCTGGTTTCCCTTTGAGATACAATCCAGCCCAGACTGAGAGAGAGACAGAGAGCTCTTGAATGGGGGTGGAATGACTGAACGTGACACTTTGTACATGTTTGACAGGACCAAAGGGCAGCGTGATAAGACTCCATGCTCCTGGTGTCGCCCTTTACCTGGCAACCCTGAGACAGCATGCATCGTCTGCTTTTGTAGACTTCAAACCTATTGTCTTGTACTGTGACTGTCCATTTCTGCACCGTTGTGATTAAAAGGCCTGCAGGATAATTAAGGGGGGCGGGGGGAGAGAAGGGCCACCCTGTTTTTCCATTGGCAGGGATACACCACTGCGTCCCTCCTTTACCAGGCGATGAAAGCACGCACCAGGCCCAGCCGTATAATGATGAATCCCCAGAGACCCCAGATAGTGATCGATAGCACGGGCACAATGAGCTGCGCAGCCCCGCCGGATCACCAGCCAGCCTCAGGGAAACCTCCCCTCCCCCACTGTCCACTCCTACAACAAACGCCTCCTCCCCAGCCAGCCCCTCGGTGGGGTTTCCCTTTGATTGGCAGAGGCCCTGTTATTTCCGCCGGTACTGCCTGACAGCCCCTCCGCCTGGTCTAATTATGCTAGGTCTATTCTCGGGCCGCAGCGACCCCAGGAAGGCTTTATCAGATTGTCCAGCTGACCGTGACCAGATCTCTAGCACCTGCCTCCCTCGCAGATTGAAGATGGAAAGTGTTTCTCTGCAGCGGAGCTGGTGTCTGATTGACTGGCCCAGGCCCTGCGCTGAGGACTGCTGGTCTAGTGTCACTGATGAAGAATGGAGTCTGCCCTTCCACCCAGCCTCATTATCCCCGCTCCAGGTCCACACAGTATCAAGTGGGGTGTGCGCAGACAGACAGCCTGCTGCCATTGTTCAGGGTCCCTGGGACACATTTGCTGCTGCGGCCATACGCCTGGGATCCCCCTCACCATTTTTATTGTCCTTATTTCCTGTTCAGCCTTTTCTAGTTCTCCCTAAATGTGTCCCCCTCTTCTCAATTGTGACCACTTGTACCATTTCTCCCATGTCTGTTTCCATGAAAGTGAATCAATAATTACTCTTTGGGGTTGGATTGTTCATGTTGCTAGAGCTCTGAATAGACTCTGGTGTCACCTACCTTTTCCAGGAATCTGGGACTGACTCTTGGTTCTACAAAGCACCCGCAGAGGCAGCTCAGGTACTGGCGCTGACCCCACTGGTCACTGTGGCAAATTACCCATTTTGATAGGAACGTTAAATCATTGAGGCAAATTATCCATTTTGATAGAAGCATTAAATCATCGAGGTCCTTTAGGTCCCCCTTTGGCTCACGTGTTAATTGATTGCTAGTGGCCTGAGAGGCAAAGAAGGGTTTTGCAATAGTGGGGCCATTTCTGCTGTCCTGGATGATGACCTTTCACCCACGGAAGCCCAGCGTCCCTGGTCTGAGCCTGGTCCTCCTGGCTGAAGAATCAGTGTAGAGCCTCACTGTTCAGTGTGGTCCTGGACCACCACAGCACTGGCATTTGCTTGACACTTGATAGAAACGTAGGCTCTCGGGCTCCCTCGTAGACCGCCTGCATCAGAGTCTATGTTTGGACAACATCCCAGGAACTCAAGTGTGGGGTATAGCTTGAGGGGCCCCACTTTCGAATCAGGGAGGACAAGGACTTAGCAGCTTGACACAAAGCTGACTGGTGAGGGGTTCTCTCCTCCTGGCTTCAGAGAGGACCTGGTCAGGAGACCAGAACACCAGTTCAGAGTGTATCTGATGAGGAGCCAGATGTGGATCCACAGAAGTAAGTCTCCTGCAGCTGCTTCCCCTTACTCACAGGCAGTGTTTCCTGTGGGAAGACCACCTGCCAAAGATAGCGTCTTCCCAGCACAGGCAAGACGGTTATACAACTGGCTTCTCTTGGTGCCTTGAGGGGACAGTTTTGTGTTAGTAATTTTCTGGACAGTGCTTCATGCTTATATCTTGTGTACAGCTATTGATTATTGTTACTCTCCTACTGACTTGTTTTGGAATTGTTTTATTGTCATTTTGTCCTTATTTCTGGTTTTTTTGTTTGTTTGTTTTTTGTTTTTTAAAAAAAGATAATGTCATTAGGGCCAGCCAGATAGCTCAGTGGGTTAAAGCACCTGCTTAGGCAGACGCAGGGCCCAGGGTTTGATCCCCCTCATGCCTGCGTGGTGTGCTGGCCCCACCGCCCCACCCCCAGGGTGTGCTGAGACAGGGATTAAGACTGGGCGTGGAGTCACACACCTGTAATCCCAATGCTTGGGAGGCTAAAAACAGGAGGATTACTAGAAGTCCAGTCTGTATAGTGAGACCCTGTAATAAATACATAAAAATAAATAAATGAAGATAATGTCTTTAAGGCCAGCTTGTGGTGCTGCGTCTTCTAGGCTATCTGGCATTTAATTACAATTTGCTCTGAATTATTCCTCCTTGCCTTTGGTTCAGTTTGGAACTTTGAAATAGATGTAAGGGATTTTTTTCTCAATATATATTTTTTTATAGTTGCTAAATGGACTCATGATGCTTCTTAATCAAAAGAACCCCTTAAATTTTTTTCACATCCTCTCTCATTTCCCTCCAAAAAAAAAAAAAATTTACTCTATAATATGTCTGACATAAAACATGGATTATGAAAGCCACATGAAACTCATCTATAATCTTGGTGCTTGAAGATTCTGTCTTCAAGATGTTGATACACACATAGATTTTCTTTATTGAAAACATGGCTTCAGGGAGCTGGGGAGATAACTCAGCAGTGTAAGTGCCTGCCTGGAAAGTGCAAGGTCCCTAGTTCGATTCCCTAGTACTGAAAAAAAAAAAAAAAAAAGGTTTCATTTTACATACTGTTTTGTACCCTCTTCATTTAACGTATCTTTTAAAGTTAGTAAATATAGCTCTTACGATTATTCATGTGAATACCTTGCGACGTATTTGATTATATGGGATGTTCTGAAGTCCTGTGGTCTGAATGTGCCCTGGTCCCCAAAATTCATATGTTAAGACCTAATTACGATGTGATGGTATTTAAGAAGTAGTAATCACAGGCGCCTAATCACCACTGTGATAGCATTAGGGGCTTTGGAAGTGATGAGGTCATGAAGGGGGAGCCCCCACAAGTGGGATTAGTGTCTTTAGAAAGAAGCCTGGGGGGGGGGGCTGCCTTACCTCCTCAGTGTGCGAGGTCACAGCACCCACAAACCAGAGAACAGGCCTTCCACAAGAGCCACCAGAGCTGCCCCTATCTCAGGCTTCTCAACCTCAAGAGCTGCAGATAAATTTCTGCTGTTAATATTATTTATTTTTTTTGGCGGAACTTGAGGATTGAACTCATGCCCTTGCACTTGCCAGGGAAGCGCTTATTCCACTGAGCCATCTCCCCAGCCCCAATTTCTGCTGTTATTAAGCCAACCAGGTTACATGTTTTGTGATAGCAGTGCCAGACCGACTAAGATCCCTTTGGTGTGATCAAGATACACAGCGATTATGTAAATTTTAACAGTTGATTATGGTCTGCCATCAAGTATGAAAAGGCCCTTTAGATGCATCTCCAAATACCGCTTCTCTAACAGCAATGGAACACCCGTCTCTGACAAAATAAAACAAAAAAGGGGGATATAAATGAAGGACCATTTTGTAGTGAAAAAAAAAGATATATGTGTATACAGAATAGTTAGGATAGATATACAGCTACTTTCTCTTAGTTTAATGAGAAGAAAGATTTGTACTAATATTGTTTAGACAAGATATCATGTCTGCATGTTGCACTGTGAATAACTACTACAAAGACAACAATATGCAATGTATTAATTATTGTTACTGTCCTACTAACCTGTTTTGAAACTGTCTCATTGTTATTTCTTATTAAAATTAATAATTTTTTTTTAAATTGATTATGGTGGGGCCAGGGAGATGGCTCAATGGAATAAGTGCTTCCCTGGCAAGGGCAAGGGCCTGAGTTCAATCCCTGGTTCTGCCAAAAAGAAAAAAAATAAAATAAAATAAAATTGATTATGGTAAGAAACACAATGTGCATAATCCCTCTAGAAAGGAATTTTTCTCACTTTGAACACACTTATCCTGTAGTCTCTAATCACTTTCTGGAGCAATTCTAGAAGTCCTCTTTTGTGAGTGTCTTTTGGAGGTAGAATCAAAAATAGTGACTGCTGTGGCTGAGTGTCATTCAGGGCTAAGGCAGACTCATAAAAGCGTTGTGGGGTGGCTTCACCCCTCTCACTCACTGCATCTGGCACTGGGTGACTTCTCACTCTTCTCCAAAGTCAAAGTGACCATGAAACATGATTGTTTTAAAATTGATTCAAGATACAGAGGCAACCGCAATTAAAGAAAAAAAAAAAAGGGCTTTCAGAGCTGCCTCAGATTGTGGCAAGAATGAGTGTTTTTCAGAGAGAAGAGTATTTTAAGGGAGATTAATGACAAATTGTCTTTTACTGTAATAGATCTTTAGAAAATATCCACTGTAGCTTTTTATTACATCATATATAGTTGATTTATTCCATTATCACCTACTACTGGCTATTATGGTTTATGGGTTTGGTTTCTTTTCTATTTTATCAGCATTGCTGTGAATTTCATTCATATCAGAATCTTTGCACACATCAAATTGATTTACTTGGGGTAACTTTTTGAACATAGGTGTAAAAATATAACAGAGAGAAACTGTGTCAAGAGGCAGAAAGCTGAAGGCAAAACTTGGTTGCATCCTGCAGTAGAACTTTGTGTCTGTCACTAAGAACTTCAGAGAAATGAGCTGCCCAAAGACTGGACCTTGATGGGCAGCTTCCTTGTGACAAATGACTCTGAGGACTCATTAGGGTTTTCTGAAGAAAACTAGACTTCAGTTCTACCCCTCACTGGTTCACCAAGCAGGAGATCGCAAAAGGCTGTGGCGGAATTTCAAAGCGTGGTTGGCAAGGCACTGGGAATAGTTATGGGATTAGCTCCACAAAGGGCCCAGGGGCGGTGCCCAGATTCCTAAATGGATGGGGAGCGTAAATTGGTAGGTATGCACTGAGCAGGCCCTGGGTTTCGGTAGGAGGCTTGGGTGCAGGCAGCTGTGCTAACCAGGGAACTTGAGGTGACTTCTTGCCAGCGCAGAGCTGGGAGCCAGGACCCCAGAATGCTGTGGCCTCAACATCAGGGGGCAGATGTGGGATTGGAGAGGAATCAGGATCCACCCGTCTGAGTAAGAAAGCCCTGAAGAACATTTACCAAGAGTCTGTCAGAAGGATGTATAAACCTGTGTGTCGGAAAGGGGTGCATTTCCTGGACCTTTGTGAACAACAAAAAGAGCTCCCAGGGCAACTGTTGGCGCTCCAAAGACACCGGGCCCTGCAGACTTCAGATAAGGGCATTCCGAGTGAGGACAGTGAGTACTGCATGACATTGTCCCCCTTGACTTGCCCATTGAACCAGCCAAGCCCAGCAGACAAGTAGCAGGGCCACGCCCAGGAACCCCAGGCAGTTTCTGCCTTAGCCCCAGGCTCACCCTGCATTCTTTGCTGTGGAGAGTGGCAGAAGAGCCCACACACACCGGAGTCCCCTCCCAGCTCTCTTTTCCTCCCTGTGTGTGACCTCAGGCCAATTTTTAGTTTCCGAGTGAGTCAGTGTTCTCCTCTGTACAGTAAGGATCCCAGTGCCTGCTGTGTGGGATTCTCATTAAGGTCAAATAAATTTATTTATGAAAAACACTTGAGGTAGTGACTGGAAACAGAAGCATTTTACATGTTAGCTAGTAGCTTGTGGGGCTTATAGCTCGGACCTCAAGGCTTTCTTTTTGGTTTTCTTGAGACAGGGTCTTGCTGTGTGGCCCAGGGTGGCCTCAGTCTTTCAATGATGCCTCCAACGCGGGGATTACAGGCATGTCCCACCTTGCCCAGCTTAGCCTTGAGTCTTAGCATCTGTTTTCTTTTTGAGAGCAGAATCTCTGCCTGCTCAGTTGAAGCCCCACTGTGCACAGGGCAGAGTAAAGATTTATGGATATTTGCAGGATGGATGAGCCAGGGAAGCCGGGCTGTGATCCCCAGGGGATCTGGGCTTGTACCCTGGCCTTGCTCCTGCCTCTATCTATGGACCATTGATGTCCCTGGCCTCGTTTCTCCATCTGCAAAGTGAAATGAAATATTTTACTTCTTGAAGGGCTCTAGTGAGAATCAGAGAATGCATCTCAAAGCGCATAGCCCTGGCGAGCTTCCAGGAAGGGGCAGTGCTGGTACTGACGAGGGGAAGTGCACCTGAGCTAGGCTCGCTCTGCCGCAAAAGCCAGATGCTTCGTTTAGGTTTCATTTTGCAGTAAGATGATGGTTTCTGGTTTCTGTTTAGTTTTCCCTTGTGGCTGTTCACATGCTGGGGAAAAGGCAGGACACCTGTGCACACACGCTGGGCCACCAGGCTGCATCTTGGCACTCTTCCAGAGACACTGGACATTCCGCCACCCTGGGGGCCAATCATGGTCTCAGGACCATTGCACCTCTATGGTGGCTGGGATGACATGGGGTCTCCCAAGTGTTTCTGAGTTGGCATACCTCCTGCATCTCAGAAATGCCAGCGCACAGCTGTGTGTGGAGAGGGACTCTGCTTTTCACAAGGTGCCTATAAAATGTGTGCTCCTACAGGGCATTGGATATTTGGGGGACCCTGGTGGGGGACCCATGTAACTGACAAGCTCAGGCCCTACAGGGTACTGCAGAAGGTGAGGGAAGGGCACCATTTTGTCCTTTGTGCACCTGCAGGGCTGGTGACATTCAGCTCTTTCTCCAGCATATCCTAACAGGGGCCAGCACCTTGTCTGTCTTTATCAGTTGGTTGGAGGTGATCACGACTTACCAGAGGACTTGGGTACCAACTAGTCCCCGTAGTGATTCTCAGAACACTCATCATGTAAGAGGGTGCCACAGGGCAAAGCTCCCTGGGCAGATACGTTTGGGAGATGTATCACATTATCTTTCCTTCTTGGCTGTGTGCGTGTGTGTGTGTGTGTGTGTGTGTGCGCGCGTGCGCGCTTAGTACAGGGTCTCACTACATGGATCAGACTTGATTCTCCTGTTTTCAGCCTCCCAAGTGCTGGAATTACAGGTGCATGCCACCACACCCAGTCTCAATTGTCTGAGCATGCCCCAGCACGGCAAGCTGGGAATCAAACCCCAGCCCCTGCATCTGCCTAAGCAGTTGCTTTAATCCGCTGAGCTATGAGCCCTCTCCTTCTTGGCATTTTATAACATTTGCATGTTCCAGGCTCTAGGAAGTCCTGCAATAAAGTAATAAACTTAACATTGTTTAACCCAGTAGTGTCCAAATTGTTTGCCATGAGCACCGTTTTGCTGTAATAAGGATGACACTCCTCCGTCTCTTGGTTCACTTCCCTTTTGCAAAAGAGCTACATTCTCTCCTTCCATTCGTATCTCTGGGAGCTAAGGGAAGCATGGAAGAGATAGTACAGTCTCCCAAAAGTTTACAAACAAATACGTGAATATTAGGGAGGGAAAATCTTTTTTGTTGTGGTTGTTTTGAAAAAACAAACAGAAGATAGAATTAAAAGCAGAGTTTTTAGGTTTGATCATAAAGTAATTAGAGTGCTCCCAGCAACCCACTGCCCTCTTGCAATGCCAGGGTCCTGATGAGCTAACAGCCAGCTTCTTTTGGGGCAAGAACTGTGCTTGAATCACAAGTAAAATTCAGGCTTTCAAAGGCGTGAGTCCGTGAGCTAAGGTGGGTTGCAGCCGAGCAGGTGGACTCAATCCTTTGAACGTGCTGTTCTCAGCCAAGGAGGCGTGTCCTGAGCTGGCTCCCCCCCCCCCTCCCCCGGGGTTGTCATGGACTCAAGTTTGGTGAGCAGATTGAAAACTCCAGGGTAATGGGTTTATCCTGAAAAATACCTTCCAGCCCCAGTACAGCACTTTGTCTCTGGGGATGGCACTCATCCACCAAACTGCCTCGCCAATGTAATTGCTTTGACAAGATGAACAGGAGAGCGCACGCATTCGCTCAGCGCTGTGTGTGCAGCTCAGATGCGATCCGGACCCCCTGCCAGCCAGCCTTGTTGCTCAGCCCCTCAGACCCTTCTGCTGAGGGCTGGAGACACAGGCCCACAGGGAGAGGCTCCCCAGACACGGAGGTCCATGAGGTCACTTTTGAAACCTCTACAACAGCTAACCAAGGAATGATGGACCCACCGTGAGCTCTTGTTTATTATTGTAGGACCTCAGTGACACATCCCCCGTCCCTCTCTTCTGTGACTGGTCAAGCTAATATGATCTGACATCCTAGCATTCTAGATTTGTCAAGTATTGTAACCCTAAGCGGTACTAATATTGAAAACCATACTTGAAATTTATGCAATCCAGATGTGCAATAGTAAAGCAGAGATGAGCTGGCAGGCTTGGGGTGGGGGGAGAAGTTTAGGGGTAGTCAGGGGAGTGTGTGTGTGTGTGTGTGTGTGTGTGTGTGTAAGAATCCTCTCTCTCTGTATTTTTTCCATATGATATAGCCAAGTAGGATTTTAGGCGTTAATATCTTCTCTTAACCAGATTATGAAGTATAACTTCAAGAAGTACCAGCATTGGTTTTATTTGCGGTCCAGAATGACTGATTAAGTTTTGGGAAAAAAAGAAAAGCAGTCTATTTTAAATGCTTTCTAAAACTTGTAAATTGGACAGGCCCCTTGAACAATGTGCTCTTCGGAATTCCAGTTGCACTGAGTCAGGGCTTCTGACATGGGCCTCAATTGTTGCACTTTTTTTTCCCTTTTTGAATGTGGCATTTTTTGAGTTAGGTGTCATTCAGAAGTCTTTCCTAAGAAACAGGCTTTGATCCCTGAGTTGCTAGTTCAAAACCTCCCATATGTGACCCCCAAATGCCATATGTAGTTTTGGGAAGATAGGGCTATAGATGACTTAAGTAAGGAAAGGTTTGAAATTCAACATTGACCTGGCTTAGAGGGTGGGGCAGCAGCACTGCTGTGTCACCTCCAGGACTGCCACCTGCCTGGCAGTAGCTTATTCCACCTACGAGATGTCAGGGCCATGTCTGGCTTACCTGGAAGGAACAGTGCAAGTGCCCTAACAGGGAGTCCTGAGTTGGATGTTTCCTTGACATGAAAGGGTGGCACATGAACGATTAGCCCAAGCGTGCTGTGCATAGTTAACTACTGCCCTTAACTAGACCTAGTGGCCCAGGAAAGCTGGTCATAGCAGCTAAAAAAAGCAGAAGAATCCCAAAAGAGAAGGACAGAGTTGAGATCTACATAAATGAAGCCACAGTTGAAGGTGGTACCACTGTCTGTGGCTGATGGTAGGCAGGAAATCAAGGACTGGGTTGCTGTTTTAAGTTCTGTTTAGTCTAAGATAGAGGGACATGTTGCCCAGGATGCATAGACAGTTTGTGGCGTGCTGTTTCCCCTCTATTTGTCTCTGGAGAAAGTACTCTTTCCGCAGCAGAACTGCAGCCTTCTTTGCTAGGGTGGGAAAGGTGTTTCCCAGCTTTCCTTTGGCCATAGTTTACAGCCTGAGGCCCAAGAGGTTGAGGATGTTGCCTGTAACCCAGCCTGGGCCTGTGGGCTACAGCCTGGGCCTGCGGGCTATAGCCGTTTTCTGAGTCAGGTCTTGAATGAGGAATGCTATCATGGATCCAAGCCAAGTAGATTCCAGATGATGGAATCTGAATTTTCCAGTTGGGTTGGAATCAAGGGAGCCGGTGTGGTATGAGTGGGCCCCCACAAGGTTTACCTCATAGACGTCTAAGGTGCAGGGCTCTGAAGGAATGGATCTTGTGCAGGCTTTGCCAGCCGGGAGCCCAGGTGAGTCAGTACCACCTGGGACGCATCCCTGGCCTCCATAGGCTGGGAGGGGCCCCCAGGCAAGGCTAGAACAGTCAAGGCTGCAGGTTGAGTTTTCCATAAACATCATCACCACCCTGTTGCCAGGAGTGACTAGCAGCGTGGAGGAGGAGCCTGCCAGCAGTAGAAAAGCAGGAAACGTGGCCGCCGTGGATTTTCAAGGCACCTTCGCACAGTCTCCTGCCAAGGGAAGTCTGGAGCTGTTCCGCATATCAAATAGGATCCCACAACTGATGTGAGGTTCTGCAGATCCACTGGCCTGATTTTTTTACCTCCCAACCAGAACATGGGGAGACTTGCCCAGCCCCCTAAATGTCACCCTTCCCACACTGTTCTCTTGCTGTTCCTGCTTCCTCTCTCCTCTTTTCGTTAAGGTTATCCAGCTGAGATGCCCTTTGTAAAATGTGTATAACCCATTCCAGTCCTAATGCGGGAAAGTGTAAGATCATACCAGAAGAACAGTAACCAGAAATGAGCTAGCTAATTGGACCGCCCCATTATTCATACAGGACAGGAGGAGAGCCCAGCCAAGAGGCACTGGAATCCCTGGATGGGAGTGTGGCCTAGGGACAAGCGCACTAATATGGGTGCTCATTAGCCAGGTTTGAATGCTGGCTCTCTGGCTTACAGCTGTGGCCCTGGCGTCTCTGACCTTGCCTCTTGCTGTAAGCTGGGGCAGAAATACCCTCTAATAAATTAGCCTGAGAATGGAGGGCACAAAGTAAGCGCCTAGCAAGTGGAAGCTGTTAGCATACTTATCGTCACATCCTTTGCCCATAGCAACAGCCTGACATGGGTGACACCCTCTGTGCAGCACAGGGAGCGATGGCTTCCTTCCTTTTTTTTTTTTTTTGGTATTGGGGATCAAACTTGGGACCCTGTACTTGCCAGGCAGGCACATATGCCGCTGAGCTATATCCGTGGCCCGGCTTCTTCTGCTCTGGGCACTGGGCAGAAGGGGATGTAAGTTCTTTGGAACTTTGACCTCCATGCCAGACCATGTGGCCAACATCAGACCTCCTCCCACAGCCTGTGTGGACGGGGTCCTGTTGCCTCCCTCTCTGACGTCACCCATGCGGGGGTGGGGGGAGAGGATCACAAGTAGGATAAGGAGAAGTCAGTAAGAGGAAGGACAAGCACCCTGGGATGCAATCCTCTGGAGCCAAATGCAGGCTTCTGCCGGGTGGAGAGGCCAGCAGGGCAGCTAACAGCACCCCTCCACGTCCCCTGCCAGCTTACTCCCCAAAGCCGTGAGCCTGGAGTCAGCTGCTGTTCCCCATCGGAAAGTCCCCAGGCTTTCCCAAGGCAGCTCCACCACTTCTCTTGGCTTCTCTTTTCAGATTGCAGGAGGGCTTATTCCAAAACAAAACCACTAAAGCAGACCCCTGGTGTTCACTTGGCTCATTTCCTTTACCAGGGAAAAAGAAGGAACTAAGCCCTGTGACAGAAGGCAGGCCAAGATTTTTCTGACCCCCCTCCGTTCCTGAGGCCCAGGAATAGTACCAATAGTAAACATAATAAAAGCTGAAAATCATGGAATGTTTACCAAGTGCCACTACTATGTAAGCACACTGTGTATGATTTATTCCTCCTAACAACCCCGCGTAAAGCAGGCTGTTGTCCTTGCTGCCCTTTTGTAGAGTCTGGGGCACAGGATAGTTAAGTAACGTGCTAAAGCGCACACAGCTAGTAATGACCAGGTGAGTGCGAGAGCCCAGACAGTCTGGAATTAGAGGCTGCACGTTTGGCAGCCCTGCCTCTCGTGATAATTATAAAAACACGAGCCACTTATGTGTGTGGCAACATGGCATGGCTCTGTGCATGCACATTACTCCAATGCCAACTTCATTATTTTTCTCTTGCACTCTAGTTATGTGAGCTGCGAAAATGAGGGGGAAACTGGTCAACAAGCACACAGAACTTTTTTGTTTGTTGGTCTGTTTGTGACAGGCTGTCACTATGTAGTTCAGTCCTTGAACTCACTCTGTAGCCCAGGCTGGTCTCACACTTGCAGCAATCCTCCTGCCTCAGCCTCCCGAGTGCTGGGATGACAGGCGTGCACCCCCTACCTGGCCACACAGAACATTTTTATTCTGTTGTTTTTTTTGGCATTTTCCATGTATCTATAAGTATTTCAAAATAAAATGTCCAAACAGCAACACCATGAGGAACAGTGTAATGGATAATCATATATGCCAGGCACTGTTTAGAAACCTTAGTCATTGTTTTGTTTGCTTCCACTGGGAACCTCGTGAACTGTGGGGTGCTATTAGTACTTTCAGTTACACATGAGGAAACTGAGGTTTGGCGCAGTTTGTACATTGGATGATATCAAGAGGAAGCAGCAAAGCTAGTGGGTGGGACACATCGCCTTGTTTTACTACAGATATCAAATAGGGAAAAGCGCCTGGTCCGTGGGCACCCCCTGAGTAGCGAGTTCTGTGTGTGCTCAGGAAACACTGAGCCCTGCTAGGGACTACGCAGTGTTGCTCTGGCCAGTCAGAGCGCAGCTGAAGCATGGCCCAGAGGATGCCGGGGCCCAAGGGCAAGTGCAACATGGTGCCACCCTGAAGGAGCACTTGGTGGAGGAAGGGTGACTCCACAGAGCCAAAGGGAGGTTGTGAGTGCGATCGTGTCTCCATTCTCAGTAAGGGCCTAGTCTGAGAAGTGCACCCTGTAGGTGATTCCACCTAAGATATGTGAACCTCACTGTATACTCATACAGACTAAAGTGACTAGGCAGTTTCTGGGGGTATAATTTTTTATATGGTGGGGTATTATTTTGTATACGTGGCCAGTTGTCAACAAAGAAGTTGTCATGCAACACTGTATTTAGAGTTCTAGCCCAGAGGAAGTAAGTTCTCGTGTCCTCCAGGGTGCCTTCCCCTGGATGGTTGGACCCACGCCAGCCACCTTCCCGGAACCGAAGGACACAGTGGGGGCCTTAGCAGAGGAAACATTATCAATCACTGCACTGGATGGCACCAGCGATTATCATCTTTATTTCCATCAAAGGTGTCTTGTGACAGGGTATCGTCAAGTTCAATTTAGTCAGAATCGGGACACAGCAAGGACTTATTTTCTATTTCTGCCCTGGGCTGAGCCTGTCTTGAATAATTCAGTGTTCATTTACTTCCAAACACTAAGTTTTTTTTTTTTTTCCCACCCCCCTGCACTGCTTAATTCAGGGTCATGCGGTTGCTTATTCCTCTCTTTGTCTTGATCAAACCAGCCTTCCTCCCCTCTACCCTCATCGCATCCTCTGCTTGCCAGTATGCAGCTTTCTGTGTACTACAGGCAGCATGAGCTGCCTCAAGTCTGGAAACGAGGCTCAGAGCAGAGCCTGCACACGAGGGCCTGTGGATGTCTTTTGACTTAATGCAAAGGCTGCTTAAACCATGCAGTGTGTGTGTGTGTGTGTGTGTGTGTGTGTGTGTGTGTTTTACTATATCTGTGTGTGTGTGTGTGTGTGTGTGGCCAGCTCAGCCCACCAGGGGGCGGGGCTGGCTGGCATGTGGTGCTGGGGGATTGAACCGCGGTCCCTGTGCTTTGCGCTAAGCTTGTTCTAAGTAGGTGCTTTAGACCACTGAGCCATCTCACCAGCCCCTATGCAGTGTGTTTCTAAATAAAATGTACACAGTAAAAGACACATTGCCGCTAACCTGCTGCACTTCAGACGCGCTTATCGCATCGTTCTTACCACTTCCTGCAGCACGTCTGTGAATCCTCTTGTGTGAGGGTCCCAGGTGAGATCTAAGCTTGCGTGAATGCTGCTGCCGAGTGCCACCCAGTAGAAAGGCGAGCTCAGAGACGTGGCGGTTGCCCTTGAGCACCGCACTCACCAGGTCTGGCATCATGGCACTTGTGCCTCTCCCCCTAAAGCCAAAATGACCATGAAAGATAAATGTTTTGAATCCATTCCGAACATGACATGAATTCAGTCAGACCCCGACCGAGCAACTAAAGACATCAGCAGGACTTCCGGAATTATTAAAGAAAGAGGCAAGAATAACAGAATAAGTGTGTTTGGAGTGTGGAAGTGCACACTGAAGGTGATTGTGGCAATGTATCTATATATCTATATCTATATCTATATCTATATATATTTAGTACAGGGTCTCACTACACAGATCAGGCTTGTAGTGATTCTCCTGTTTTCAGCCCCCAAGTGCTGGAATTACAGGCACGCACCACCATGCCCAGCCTCAGTTGATATCTCCGTGCACCCCTGAGGGCAGGACAGGCATGGCATGCCCGGGATTGAACCCTGGTCCCTGCACCTGCTTTAGTCTGCTGAGCTACCTGGCTAGCCCTATATCTTTATTATAATAAATTTTTAAAGCATTTTTAAATGTCTTATTTTTCAGCAATACCTTGTACTTTTAATTTCACAGTCCAGAATATTCTCATGCTGTTGCTTAAATCTGGGGTGAGTTCTGTACTTGGTGCCAGTTAGTGAAAGCCGAGAAGCATTTGCCGCCCTGCATGGGCAGATGCTCTCCGATTTGCTGTCAGCTGCCCCAGCCCCTAAGTTTCACTCACTCACCTTGCACATCTGGCCCCTGCTTGTCACCTCTGATGTGGATGAAAGAAAGCTCAGTCTCCAGAGGTGCAAACAGCAGGTGCTCCAGGTGCCACGTACAGCCCTAGAACTCTGTTCCTCGCTCTTGTGGTGGCACCACAGCAGCAGAGAGCTCCTCGGGGACCATCCCTGTCGTAGGACCTGCACTAGGATCTCTTGGTTGGGAATCTGAGTGTCCAGCAAACTCTCAGCTCAGCCCTTAAATGCTGACCGCAGTAGGATTGCTGGAAAACTCTCAGGGATGGTGACAGACAAATGCTGACCCAGAGAGTTGTGGGGCTGCACGTCCATCCGAGGGGGAGGAACTGGTTGAGAGCATATCTGGGCGACGTGGCCCATGAGCTGACTCATCAAATGGGACGCCAGAAGACAGAAGTCTCAGCATGACTTTTCCACTTGTCGCACGGCTATTCCACTGTTTGGAGTCTCCTTTTATTTATTTCATGTGTGAAATAGGGATCACTTCCTCTGCTGTGCGTAACAGCAGGGTGAATAAGAGGGCGGGGCTGCATCCTATGAAAGTGTGTTGTGAACACTCTGTATTGAGCAACAGCTGTGCCGTGGATGAACACACAGCCTCTGACGTTTGGTTTTGAGTAGATCGGAGGCAGGAAGCTGCGGCCCAGGGGCCAAATCTTCCCCACCAGAAGTAATTTTTTGTGTTCTGAGAGGATTGAAGAAACAGTCCAAAGACAAGCCGTATTTCAAGGCCCACAGAACTTATGTGACATTCTATCTGGGCTCCATAAATAAAGGTTCTCTGAACGCAGTTGCACCCACTCATTCATGTACTGTCTGTGCCTGCTCGTGAGCTAGCCCAGCGGAGTTGGGTCACTGTGACAGGAACAGTGTGGCCCACAAAACGTAAAATATTTGCTGTGTGCTGCCTAACAGAGAAGCCTCGGCAAGCCCCGCAGTCGACTGTGGGGCCAGCGACCCAGGGCCCGGCTCTGCCCTAATTTCAGACACAGGTGCTATCGCAAGTGGAATGCCTGAGGAACATTTTCAGATTTGAAACTGTATACCACTGTGCCACAGCCCACAGCAAATCTGTCCTTCACAACAAAGCCAGGAATTCTCTCGTTTTCATCCCCACCCCTGTGTTTTGGGCTCCAGCTATGGGCACTTCCTGATGAAAACCGCAGCACTTTTTGTAAAACCAATCTCCCTTTTAGCATGAACCACAAAAAGAGAAGAGGGTGTTCCTGTCACAGTGGGCATCTCTCCAGCTTGTTAACCACTGAACAGGCCTGGCCTTCAGAGTCCGATCGCCGCTGCCAGAAGTGCAGAAGATAGCTGCCGCTAGGACCAGTCCAGGAGGACAGAGTGAAACACCAAGAGGTCCTAATCTCTGGTATCTCAGAACGTGATCTCATTCTTAGAAATAGGGTTGCCAAGGTTAGGGTAAGTTGAGTGAGTTGAGTTTGCACTGCAGCAGGCTGACTGGGGTCCTAAG
Source organism: Octodon degus (assembly GCF_000260255.1). Lineage (NCBI taxonomy): Eukaryota > Metazoa > Chordata > Mammalia > Rodentia > Octodontidae > Octodon > Octodon degus. Next base: position 14,358,416 of record NW_004524594.1, read on the forward strand.
AGCCAAATTTGAATACAGAGTCAGAGATAAGCAGAAAGAGCAGTGTATGGCAGTAGAGACAGAGACTGAAGTGATGAAACTGCAAGCCCAGGATTACTTCTCCCAGAAGCCATTTGAAGCCACAGGAAGGCCCTTTCCTAGGATCTCAGAGAAATCAGGGCCTCTGTGATTGCTTGGTTAGGGTTCTAGCCTCCAGCAGTGGAAGAGAACGAATGTCTGCTGTTTAACGCTGGTATGTGCATCTTTGTTCTGCAGCCCTAGGACGCTCTACTACAGCTGGAGGTACAGCATTCTCAACACATTGCCGAGCACTGTGCATTACCACGATTCTGCAAGTGAGATCCCAGAGGCACAGCAAGTCCCAGGGACCTGCCTGAGGTTGCGCTGGTGGCACAGCAGGATTCAACCCCAGGCCTCTGGCTTCTATTTGCTGTGATGGATTGTCCAGGGAACAGCATCCTTTCTTTGGCCCCAAGCATTCCCAAGAAGGAAGTAACTGGGTCTTGGAACGTTGTCACCTTTTCCTTCATGTTTGTCATTCTAATACTCAGAGGAGGGTATTTCTTCACTGTAGTCCTCTGACCTCACTTGCTTCAGTTTCTCAAATGTAGAGGGAGAAAAATCATTTGATAAAGATATAGAGGGACAAGTTTTGCATATATCTGTGTGTTACAATAGAAATCAGGAGATGAATGAACTCTCGGTATCTTAGCCACTTGCTGTGCATGTGAAGGAGGTGTCTGAGAGATCCTTAGGGAGACACTCCAAACAAAACTCTAGCAAGCAAGGTAATTTAATACGGGAAGTGTCTAGTGGCTGTTGGGAGCAGTTGAAGCTGGAAATTGGTCATGTGTGTGAGGACAGGACAGAGCCAGAGTGCCTAAAGCAGTCAAGCTACCTCCGTCTTAAGAAAAGCATCCTGCCTGGACAATTGTGGTCATTAGTTGCTAGGCAACCTTGTGTCTCATGATGCTAATTTTGCAAAGGTATAAATAAAGGTCCCTACTGTTGCTACCAGGTCCTTAGGCCAGGAGATAAGAGAGCTCCACCTGACCTAGCTTTTGTCTTCTATCTATCTTTCCTCATTTCTGCTGCCATTACTTCCCAGGGTACACTGAGAGGCCAACAAGTTCCTGCACGTGCCCTCCTGGCAAGCCCAAGAACAGTGGTATTTACTTCTCAGGAGGAACCTGGTGGCCAAGCTCTCTTGTAACAAACATAAAGTCTGCACTGAAGACAAGAGCTGTGCTGCATCTCTCCCGACTGGGGTGACTTCTGTAAAACACACAACTCACCCATTATAAAGAAACAGGTTGTAAATAAAGTCCTGCCATTGGAAGTGTAGGATTTTTTGAGGTTGCTTTTTTAATATTATGAATATTTCCAAACATCTAGATAAGTGGAAATAGCTCTCTGAAGGGTTCCAGCTGGCTACTTGCCAGACACACCGGCTGTCACAGGCTGGTCCCAGTTCACCTACCACTTTGCTCTTGTTGCTGAAGTATTTGAAAGTTTGTCTCATGTCTCATGCCATGTTTCCCTTCCTGCTGAAGTATGTATTTTTTTCAAAAATGTCACTGTCAGGCTGGGTGACAGAGCTCAGCAATAGAACATTTGCCTAGCATGTGCCGGACTCTGAGCTCTGTCCCTAACACTGCAGAAAGAGAAGAAAAAAGCTGGTATCATTTTCATACTCCAGGATGTGAACATGGTTCTTTGATGTTAGTTTACCCAGTTATTTTCAGGATTCAGGGTTTTAAACCCTGTGGGTAGAAATCCCGGGGGGGGGGGAGGTGGAGACAGGAAATAATTCCATTGGGATGAGGAAGAGACAAGGTGGGGTGCAGGAAAGAGAATTTGAGGAGACCTCTCTGGCTGCAAGGGGCTTTCAGGAAGTCCCCAAGATGCAGCCTTAGTGGTGTGTTCCTGGCCATACTGCCCCATTGTCCCTCTTAGCCTTGAGAATCCAGGAGGCTTCCTGGACTTCTACCATGCTGGCCAGCTCTCCTGAGGGCTGCTGCCTTTAAACACCAGGAGTTTGGTGCCCAGCAGAGCCACAGAGGATGTCCCGTTTCTGACACGTAGCTAGCAGCACCCACTGGGCACATCTGGCTGCTCTGAGCAGAAGAAATTGCTTCTTGCTGTGAACTGTATTTGTATGCGCCCCCATCCCTCCCGAACACCCTCCTTCCCTCCACCTACCATGGAAGGGAAAAGGCTGTTTGAGAATGTGTTTTCAGTGGGCTCACTCAGAAAGAGCTCTGTGTTTGTTTTCCAAGTGGCCCTCTGGACTGTTGTGTCCATTTATCATGCCTGCCACCAGCCCTCCCCCACCTCTGATCCACCCTGCGAACCTGAACTTCATCAAACTGCTCCTAACGACTACCACATGGCCACGCGGGGCGCAGGGGCGGGGGCGGGGGCTGGGACTGAAGGAATCCTCCCCGGAGCACAGTAGCATATTACAATTCAATGGCTTAGTCATCAGAGTTTTCAGCCCCAGCACCAAAAAAATAAAATAAAATAAATGAATGTTCTGTGGGTCTCAGAGGAAGGCGGGGCGGGGGAGGGGAGAGGAGTGGTGTGGTTTAAGATAGAAGAGTTTGTGCTGCTGAGAACAATTAGGGCCTTTGCTCAGAAATAACAAGACACACCACTGTTTCCCTGCTCGCTGAAGGACCGCACAGTGCCAAGGCTGGAAGGGCTGGGTCCCGTCACCACCTCTGCTTCAGACGAGGAAAACGAAGCTCAGACAGGGCATGGCTGCTCCACAGCTGTGAAATGAATGAACAGTAGAGATGCAGCAGGGCGCAGCGGGGCACACCTTTAATCCCAGCGCTCTGGGAGGCTGAGGCAGGAGGATGAAAAGTTTGAGTCCAGCCTGGGTGACTTAGTGAAAAACAACACACTAGGGATAGAGTTCAGAGCCAGAGGCCTTGGGGGCCATCCCCAGTGTGAAGAAATAAGTGAAGGTAGAGCCTGTACCAGACCTCTGGACCCAGGCCTTTCCGGTCAGAGCTCTTTCCTCCTCCCTCAGGGCATTTTCCTTTCACCCTCAAGCCTATTTGGCGTTTCAGGCAGAAGGGATCCCTTGGGGTTTTAAGAGCATTTGTTCAGGGACTGAGAACTGCCATGATGTCCCCAAGAGACCAAAACGCCTGTCCACTGAGGGTAGCTGCTTCAGCAGCCCCTGCTCCTGTCTCTCTCTGTCTCCCTAGTGACTTTACAGGAGTGCAGGCCTTCCCCACCCTGCTTCTTCTCCAGTTCCGTGCAGAGTGGAACCTGAACATGTGGAAGCCAGGGCCCACCACTCAGCGTGCAAGGATTGTCAAAGGCCTGCCTCTGGAACAATGCATTACTTCTGTTCCTGTTGTTTCTTCTGTCCTGGCGGCATCTTTCTTGGGAGGAGTAGGCCAGGTTGTCCTCTCTGTTTGTATTGAGGTGAAGCCACTGAGTCATAAGGAAGTAGGCTGTCTCGGTGAGTCTTGAGTAGATGACGGAAGAACAAGCTCTGCAGCGCGCATGTCTCCAATCCCCAGCGCCGCCCCCCCCCCCGTGATTCCCCATCCCCTGACCCCTTGTGAACTAAGGACACTGAATAGCAAGAGGAATCTGTGGGTGAGAAGAGGTTTTAGAGGAGAGCAAAGCCAAGGTCCTGTTCTGAGGAGGAGCTTGGCTGGGCCATTAGTCGTGTCCACCCTGAACTGTACTCTGGAGCTCAGTGCAAACAGTTTAGCATCCCAGGAACCCAGAATCCCCGTCCCCCAACAGCCCAGAACAGGGTGGACATTTAGGTCACTGGCTTGGAGTCATCCTGTAGGTCTCTGATAGCTTGAAGAGAAAAACTGAAAAGAAGGCGGTGAAAGGAGCCAGCCAGGTCCACTGAATGTTGGTGGCAGAAAGTCCAACAAAGTCAGATTCTCTGAGCAGGCCTGAAAGGTCTCTCAAGAGGAGCGAGACAAATTCTCATGGATTTGGACCATTAAGCATAATGTCCAGAGGCAGTCGGTCCCCTCCTGCTTCCCTCATGTTATGGTGGGAATGAATGCTGCCTCCAGGCCTCCTGTTCTCCATGGCAAAGAGAAGGCTCCTTGATCCACACACGTCCTTGGACTCTTCCTCTGCTGCAGTGTAAATGGAAAAGGTCTTGGAGAGGAAGGTGTCGAACCCCAGTGCTAAAAAAAGGTGTACTGAGGGCGAGCACATCTGGGCCTGGAGCCCCGCTGACTGTACTTCCCGCTCCAGGGCTCCCTCCTCCAATCTGCTGCAGAAGTTCTCCAGTGGCCCTGGGACCCTCCCTTCTTCTCCTGCTGGATAAAGAGGCCTGGGGAGGTCTGTACCACCTCCCTTGGAGAAGTAGTTGGGAGATTTTCTCAGGCAGACTGTTGATGTTACAGGTCAAACCCACAAAGACATCCGTGTGGAAAGGACAAGCTGCTGGGTCTACAGCTCCCAGCGGGGGTTGGCCGGAGCGCTGGGGGAGCTGTGCTTGTGGCCCACATCTCAGGCTGGGTCTGGGAAGAGAGGGCTCCCGAGAGCAGATCTGGCTCAGCAACCTGTCCCTCCACTGTGCCTAGAATCAAGCCCTCAGCCTGGAGGGTGCTCATGATATTGCGATGGAGTGTGCTGGAATGTGGTACTCCTAGGCCAGTGTAGGCAACCCCTAACCCACTCCCGTACCTGCACAGCTTCCAGCCTGCTGAGGAGGAGATGGTCACTACTAGGACAGCCTCAGAGAACCCTGCGAAGCCTTGGCTACCTGGTATGTCACCTGTGACAGGGAAGAGAGGGCTGTCACAGTAGTCAAGTAGTCAAGCCTTGTCCCAGTAGTCAAGGAGCTGAGGCAGGAGGATCGTGTGAACCCAGGACTTGCAAATCAATGAAGTGAGACCCTGCTTCAGAAAAAGAGCAAAGCCAGGCAGACATCCTGTTGGCCCATGTGGAAGAGGGAAATCCTCTCACCAGTGATATTCTCACCGAAAGATGTATTTCAAGACCCTCACTGGCGGGCTGCCTGAAACCACAGGCTTTACCAAACCTTGTATCTGCTGTATTTTCCTACACGAGCACATAATGCATAGCCTTTGCAGATACACTGTCGCTATAACATTTGCAGTTAGAGGTGTGGCAGCAAAACCAACACAAATTTCCTTTTTCTTCACAATTTCACGGATATGCTATTTTTACCATCTTAGCAACCTCAGTGTGTGAATTTTTTTTTTATTAAGAACTTTCGCTTTTTAACTGGAACAAAGCACTGCATGTCTTCTTCCTGTTGTATCCACCTGGCCAGTATCTCTACTCTTGTGCTTTGGGGTCATTATGAAGTAAAATAAGGGCCACGTGAGTACAAGCACTGTGACACTATGAGAGCCGGTCTGATAACTAAGACAGCCACTGAATGACGCCAGGGCGGGTGGTGTATACAGCGCGGGTGCGTCTGACAGTGACAGACTCGCATCACAAGTAGATGGCCTGAGCTCTCATGACACTTTGTAGAGCAACACACAATTGAAGACTTACAAATTGTTTGTTGCCAGAATTTTCCGTTTAGTATTTTCACACCTCACTTGACTGTGGGCAGCTGAAACCGTGAAATGTAAAACCTCAAGTAACGAGGGCTTTGTTTAGACTATGTCCTCTCCCTCCTCCTCCTCCTCCTCTTCCTCCTCCTCCTCCTCTTCCTCCTCTCCCTCCTCTACCTCCTCTACCTCCTCCTGCTATTGCTGCTGCTTGCTTCTGTTGAGCCAAAACCTTTTATTTCTCTTAGTTCTAACCACAACCAAAGTTTGGGAACATGAAGAAAAGTGTGGGTCTCCTGCGCAGTTGTGGACCCCCACATAGAAGCCTGATCCCACAGTGGCTTCCCTCTCCGTCTGCTGTGCTGTCTCCAAACACAGCATTGCTCAAGAGATGATGCTTAACCTGCAGATTACCCAAGGCCCGAAGCACCTAAGGAAAACCAGAGTTTTCCCCACAGCATTCCTGATACTGCACCAAGCCCAGAGTCGCTTAGCTCTACGGCCTTGACCTTAGCCCAGAACAGGCGTGGGGCCCACTACCTGCGTAGCCTGGCTCTGAAGCTTACAGCTCCTCATTAGTCGTCCCCTGGCACCTTCATGTGCCCCTGCTCCAGCTTCCAGGCCCCTGGAGCATGTCGTGCAAGTTCAGGCAACTGGATGTGGAGGCCAATGCTGGGTGCTGACCTCAGGGCAGCTGAAGGTTGTTTGCAGGTGAAAACCACCACGGAGAGGGGGCAGGAAGTGGCAGGGCACTGGTGTGGCAGGCCCCCAGTCTTACTGTCACCACTAATAATAGCTCTTTATTGCTAGGACAATGCTCCAAACAAAATGAGAGGAAGAAACAGTCCCTGCCGTGGGGCCTTGTAATTTATCAAGGCTAATGGATGAGGAAGGATCACTGGGGCGAGTTGGTGGGGGTGGGCTGGGGACAGATCTGGCTGCTGCTAGGGGTATAATTGGAAGATACCCACAGCTTTCCCGTGCATCACTGTTAGCTTTGTTGCCAGAGGACTGGGTTTCCAACTCCTCCTTTGTCTTATCTGGCCCACTGGCTCTAAGCCCCTTAAAGGCTCTGAGAAGAAAGACACACTGAGGCTTAAATCTTGGACCCAGCACAACAGACGACCTTGGGCATGTTCAGTCATTTGCTTCTTAGCTTTTTATATCAGCAGAGGAAGAAGCCAGATTAGAGATCAAGAGAGAAAAAGTATATGACAAAAGCATTAATGCAATGGGTGAGGGTTTGCTGCAGTGATCTTTGTGTTTGTTAGAGAAAAGATCTGAATGGCATGCTCGGTCCTGACTAGTGCCCCCAAGTGCCTGGGCCATGTGCACCAGGGCTGCTGCATTTCTGAACGGCATTTACTTCTCGGTCAAAGAGGAGTTCCGCGAATGTTTGCACCCTTCTCTACATGTGGATATGAGTTGGCGGTGTTTTCTCTTTGGGTACTGAATTCATCGTACCAACAGTGCGGTGGCGTTTGGGCCTGGAAGGGCTCTATGCAAGCCGGCAGCCCACCCTGCCAAGTGGGAAGTTGCCCCCGAAACGCTGGCAGCCAGGAGCTGCAGCTGTGTTGCAACAAGTCTGATTTAATTTGGGGGGTGGGACAGACAGCACTGTGTGGTGCTTCTTAAAAGCCAGAAGAATGCAGCGCATTCACCAAATTATGAAAATGGCTGAGCTTCGGTAGGGGAAGCCAGAGGAGGATGTGTGATAGCATTTTAAAAGGGTAAAGATGCTGAGAATTATAAATGTGTTATAATGCCGATGGTGCATCAAGTCTAAGTGGATTAACTCATTGCAGTGGAGTAAGCATCAGGGTTTCTTGAGGTACTTTTTCCTCTGGGCTTATAATTCTATTTTCATCTCTCTCACAAGAGATAGTCCCTCTCCCCCAGTGTTGCTTCCTCGGCTCCTGGACACAAGCAATCCTTCCTCAGTTCCTCTAGTGGCTGAGCCTGTGCACACACCCCCACCCAGCTAGACCTCTCTGGTAATCTGTAAGATGGGCCGACGCTTCTCACCCTTATGGGTATAAGAACAAGTATAAGATGGGAATCCAGTCATGTTCCTCTTCATAGTTTTTGACATCACTACCTTTGTCTCTCTCCAATAAAAAGCAAATCAAAGAAAACTACTTCTGTCCTATCATGCAACTGCTATAAATCCAGTATAAGCTAAATCCTCTTTCAAATGTGTGAGAAAAACAGGTTACTTACTGAAAGCCTAGGTCAGCTATGTTGTAGAGCACGTGTGTACACGTATCTGTCATCCAGTAGGCCTGGATGTCCCCTCTCTGCAGCGTTATACTGTGTCCCCCAGCTGACACACAGCCCATTCCTGCAGTTTCCCTGTTTTGACACCAGTTTGTCTCTTTCCTCTAGACAACCTTTTAGGTTGTTCAGCCCAGGTGAGAGTGACTGAGACAGAAGACAGGAAGGTGCCTTGCACAGTTGGACTTTGACGTTGGACCCATAAATGCACACAGGACAGGCGGGAGCATTTGAAGGAAGGGTGGCCGCAGGGGTGGGTGAGGGACAGTGCTGGCTTCACCTTTTGCATGGTGCTGGGCTGGACTCTTAGTCTCCACAGACTTCCATGTTTAAGTCTCTAAATTGAGGGAGCATGAATAGGATGCTTTAAGGAAAACCCATGAACTAAGTAATTGTTGGAGCCTCTTCCAACGAGGCCACCTGGCCAGATGGCCATGGAAGAGGGACTGTGAATCTCTTAGCAGTCCAAATGCATCCCTGGAAGGAGGTAGGCGTGCACTTCTGGATAGCGTCGAGGGAGTAACTCTATCTGGGAATCCGGCCACCTTCTCGGAGTGCTGGCCAGCAGCATGTGCCGACGTGTCCTCTCCCGAGAGCGTGCCGAGTGGCCCTCATTGAATTACCACGCTCCACGGCTGGGACCTTACATATTTATTATTCAGGAGGCACTGCACTACCCCGTGGCGTGCAGGTACTGTGTCAGCTAGGATCAGATGAGTTATTGAATTCAGAAAGTCTTCATTTGGTATTCAGCTTGCTTCTCCCTGTTCCACTAGACTGCAGTCATTAGCTCTCGGGGCCTTTGGGGTTCCTGGCAGGAAGTGTCCAAGCACTGGATGCTGGGTGCTGTTCTGGCCTCTGTGGAGCAGGACAGGGGCACCCAGGGGAACAGTTGTTCCTTAGCCTCCCCACATATCCAGTGGAGACCCTCCTAGCTGGTCTGTTTTTCTTATGTTTTGTTCAGAGATTCACTGTCTCTAGTCCGTATCTGCAGGGGCACTGGGCTCTAAACCCAACCCCATGACCTGCAAACTCAGAGAAGACATTGAGGGACTCAGCTGCCCCCCTTCTGTAAGGCTCTAGGCCAGATCCCACCTGCAGAAGGGAAAAGGTGACATCCTGCAATCCGTGAATGTTTACAAGGCTGCATTTGTACCTGGCCCCAGGGGGGGGCAGTCTGCTGTGGGAAGGAAGGGAGCTAGTGGGGAAGAGTTCCACAGTTGTACATTTCCTCCCCCACAAACAAAGTTCTGTTTACCTTTTGCAAGTGTCTGTCATTGTTATCACCTGCTGGCCAAACTACTTCAAGGGCTCAGGGTTGCCAGGTGCATTTCCTCCCTGGCTGTCCCGACCTCATTCCACCGAGGCATTGCCACACCTGCTTCCGACCTGACTTGTCCAATCTGGCCCTCTGATCCTCCTGTCGTCAGTCGCCAGGAGAGCAACAGCAATAGCTGGCACTAGCAGCCGATGTCCCCTGAGCACTCGGACTCAGCCAAGCACGTGAAGGGCATCAGGCATAAGAAGGAGAGCAGAGCAACTGGCAGAGATCAGACAGGTGCGCAGATGTCGTGTGTGATGTGTCTTCTGCCGCCACACAGGGACACACTGCAGTTCCTCAGTAAGAAGAGAGGAGATAGGCAGCAGGAAGAGGACCTAAAAAGGAATAAAATATGCTACGTTAATCATTATGTACTGAAATCATGTACTAATAAAAATAAAACTAAGAAAAATTAAATTAAGAAGGAAAGAGCAGATGCATCCGTAGAGCTTTCCAGGCAGCAAGCCCAGGACTAAGGACGGTACCTATTTTGACCCACAGCAACCTTAAGAGGCAGGCATAGTTACTATTTCCATCTTGTACATGGACAACACGGAAGCACTACAGGATTGAGTAAGGTACAACACAAGATTGAACAACACGTGATTATCTTCAGCCCTCCAGCAGTTATGATTAATTCCATCTCTGTAAATCCTTGGCAGGTGTATTGCCATCTAAAAAGATGGAGAGGTACCTCCCCCTGCCTCTGTCATTGAAGGATGCAATGGAAATCCTAATAAAGCGGCACAGAAAAGTGCAAATTGTCATTCCTTCTTCAGATGAGTTGTGAGGGTGCACATTAGTGGTCAGTGACGTGGAATGAGTGAAATTTTCAGCCATGTGACAGCTCATCAGGTACGATTGAGCCCCTTGGTCTTGAGACTTTATGTGGGTGGATCAGATGGAGGTTCTGGAGAGGGCTCCTGATCAGATGTTTCTGGGGTTATTAGAGAACTCAACCTGAAAGCCCCATGCGGCAGCCAAAGCTCCACATCTGTCTGGGCCTTGACTCTCCAAAAGAGACCCTGAGGTGGCAAGGGAGACTGAGGCTGAATGGCCCATGCTAGTTGGGAGGCACTTTGGAGGAGGTGGGTGAGTCCATGTGGTTATCAGTGACCCTTGGGGCCGTGTGCCAGAGTCCATGTTAGCCTGAAGATGGCTGCTGGTGTGTCGCCTCCTGCATTCAATGGCCACGTGCCAGGATGTTAGAGGAAATCTTGACTGAGAGCTGAAGGCTTGGAGTCCCAGTGGCTTTGAAAAGAAAGAAAGGGTCAGCTCTGCTAGAGACAATACTTGGGCTGTTTCATAAACAGGGATTTGAGGTTTGTCTTTGCATACTAATACAACAAGCCGTCAGCCTCGTATGACTATTTAAACTTACACTTTAATTAAAATTGGAATTTTATTTCCTTTGTCACTTCAGCTACATTTTGAGCAAGTTACCCCTAATGACAACAGTGTCGGACATGTACTGTTTCACCATTACAGAAAGTTCTAGAGGTTACCAGATTCTTCTGGGGGTGTGACAGCAAGCCTGCTCTTTCCTAGGTTAGGTCCTGTGACCCCTTCTAGTCTAAAAGTTCCCCTTCACCTCTGACTTCCAGAGGCCTCCTGGAGACTTAGTTGCTTGAGTTGCTTTTGACAACTGCCAATTCTAATTGCTTCAATCATGTTTTTCTTCCCTGCTGTCTCTGTGTGGCTCCTGAGTTGATTTTCACTTGATTTTTCCCTACCGGCTGAGGGCAAGTAGTATTCTAGAACAGTTGTCTTTCACATGTGTTTAGAGTAAACGCAGTTCAAGTCAGGATGAACAAGTCAGAGTTCAGAGGTCCGTTTTCAAACCTCTCTTCTTGAAAACCCAACTGCTCTTTGTACTGACTCTTGGGACTCTTGGGGGTCGTTGCTTGCATGGGGAATAATGATGAAGCTGCAAGGTGTGTTTAGAATTTGTTTTAACTTCATGCCTACATCTGAGCTGCAGCACCTACACCACTCAGAAGGCCGCGTGACTGTGGCGAGTGGCTGTCTGGGTAAGTCTCTCAGAGCCACCCAAGGAGCCTTTGGCTGGAGGCGGGACGGATTCTGCTTCCTTCTTTCAGCTGCATAGCTGTGACGGTCCACAAAACAGAACTTGCCAAGGAGACTTTTCAGGATGTAGTTTTCCTTTCAGATGGCCCGTGGGTCCCTGGATTGGCCCTCTGGAGTATGAGGGTGTGTATGTGCGTGTTCATGTGTGTGCTTGTGCGTGTGCATGTGTGTGTGTTTAAATTAGAGGTTGGGAAAATAGACTTTATGAACCATTTTTCATTTGGGAAAGAAAAATTATCACTGGCAGTATTGCCTTGCATGTTTGGAACCTGACACCAGCCCAGTTTTCCTGCTCTGCACCCCGACTCGCACCCCCCCCCAGATTGCCCACACCAGACCTTATTACCGAGGTGACTCCCCCCACCCCAGCGCCACCTCCTTTTCCCAAACAAACCTCCTCCGGCTCCAAGGTCAGAACCCCGGACAGCTTTTCACACAGCCACCGTATGGTGTTTGCTTTAGCACAGCTCCACAAGCGACGTGTTATTGCAGTGGAGGTGCAGAAAATTATGACAAAACCGGGTTTGTTTCTCCACTCAAAAGCCGAGGCTGAAATTGTGCAGTCTCCCTTCAAGCCTGACTCAGAGGAGGAAAGGGAGGGGGCTTCCCCAGAATTAGGTCGCACTCAGCAGGGACCAAAGGGGAAGCAACGCCACCACAAAAGCCAACTGCTTATACTGATAGCTAGTGGCTAACAATTGTTTATTTTCTGTCTGCTTTGTTAAGTCCACATTTTCGCTGTGTCTGTCTCAGGTGTGATTATTTCTATCCCTATCTGTCCTTCTCCCTGCAATAGATTATAAAGTGTCCCGTAGTGTGGGTGCCACATGAGCTGAGGACCGTGACTGGATTTCACAGAGAAGCAGGGATGGCTGGTAGGTTTGGGCCGGGGTGTTTCACAAAGCCTTAGCACCCACCCAGTCGGTGGATTCCTAGCATTTTGGGTCAATGATGATGTCCTAGGGATTAGATGGCATAGCGATGCCTGGAAAGAAATGATCAGGAGGCAGGTTTCCTTGAAGGAAGTCAGCGCGAGGTCTCATGTCCTCTTTCCCCAGTCACAGCTCCTAGGACAGAAAAACTGGTGGAGGGGAGGGGTTCATCTGATGTCTACCTCACTTTCCTCAGTTGTAAAAAAAAAAAATTAACATGTACCCCCACGGGCACTTAGGGGATCCTGAACACCTTGTCCTGTTCACTGTGTCTGGGGTCTCTGTTCCGAAGTCTCTGGAACCTTCTACCATGTGAATTTGTCCCTTTCATTTCCCACCACCCAGGAGGGGGACGTGAGGAAGTGCTGGTTGACAGGGTCACCACAGGCTCAGGCGGACCCAGTGCTCCTGGCTCAGAGATCCGTATGTGAGGGAAGGTCGTATCTCGGAAACAGTCTGAGAGCTTAGAGAGAACCAGAGTGGTGAATCTATTTCAGTTATCTGTGAGCTTGGGATTTCACATTGGCAAAGGGGGCATGTTTTATTTTCCTTGTTCACCTAAATGGTGTGCCCTGAGGGCCAGCCAGATAGCTCAGCTGATTAAAGCACCTGGACACAGGGACCCGGGTTCAATCCCTGGCATGTGCCAGTCTGCCACCAGGGCGTGCTGAGATGGCAACTGAGACTGGTGGTGGTGTGGTGGTACACACCTATCATCCCAGTGCTTGGGAGGCTGAAAATAAGAGAATCACTATGAGTCCCATCCGTGTAGTGAGACCCTATAGACCCTGTACTAAGTAGAAAAGAAAGAAAAAGTGCTCTGTACAAAATGGGGTTTTCTCCTCGAGTTGTCCAGTATGATAGCCACATGCAGCTCTTTAATCAAAATGCAATAAACGCAAACATTTAGTTTGTAGTCATCACTGACCTTTTAAGTGCTCCATAGCTGCACCAGGCGAGTGGCTAAAATTGAATACACCATTGTGCATGGTATAAGATCGATCATAGGTGGTGACAGAGGCCCCTCTTCACTCTGGGGAGGAAAAATGGGAGTGGGTGGTCACGAGAAGCTGCCCTGTGGGAGATGGAGTTGGATTCTAAGCCCGGTCAGTAACCTGCCCAAGTCTTAGGCAGGTTAAGACTCCTGTCCAGTCTTCGCCTTCCCTACAGGGTTATTGTGAAGGCTCAGTAAGCTCCTAGTTGGCTCCATACTCAGTGCTTAATAATTGCTTAAATTACTAAGTCGTTGAAATCATGACTTCCTAAGTTGCAGGGTACGGCTGTCACTTCCGCTACCACATAGGAAATTGCAAATAGACACACACCATTCCTTTTGGGCCACCTGAGGAAGGACTAATGAACTTCACTGAGAGGGTCAGAGGAACAGGGCGGAGAGGACGGGATAGTTTTAAACCCAAGATAGTCAAGACTGAGTGAGGCAGGTGTTTGTAAGTGCCTTGAGTACCAAAGATAGAGCCCTTCCCTGGGAGAGCAGATTTCATTCCCTTCCAGCAGGCGGGGGAGGGGGCGCTGTTCCTAGGCAGGAAGGCGCTGTGGTAATCACAGGACTTTTGCTTCCTCTGCGGCTCCTCTGTGAGCTCCCCCACCCCACAGGAATTTAATAATAAGCAGGGCAGGCTTGTCTGCCTGCAGGGGGGCAGGGGCTGGGGGCTTGCTGACTTTCAGGCTGCGCTTCCAGCTGCTTGGGTGAAGGAGAGCGAGGAAGCCCAGTGCTGTGAGTCTCCTGTCCTGGCCTAGGTGTGGCTGTGTGTGTGATATGGCAGGTGGCCTGTGTGCTGGTGAGAAGGTGGGAAAAGTATCTAGGCAAGGCCTGGAGCCTGTGGCTTGGCAGCAGGCAGGAAGAATGCAGAGGGGTGAGTTCAGACTGGGACTTCCCTTGGAGGAGTTGGTGAGTGGCTGGAGTGGGAGAAGGGAGCTCAGGCCAGCGCAGCCAGGAGGTTTTCAGACCACAATGGCAGCTGCTGCAGCAGTTCCTTTTCCCATGCCTGAGTCATTCGTGGGCTCTGTGACGGCCACTTGGTCAGTGCAGGAGAAGACCTAGCCACCTGTGGCTCTCTGGAGGTCACCCAGTCTCTTTGGGCCAGCTGGCAGCTTCAGTGGCTCCTGTACAAGGTTAGGAGGGACTCTTGTGGTTACAGATTAAGGAAATAATTTGAGTAATTGGTGGAAATGAAAAGGGAGAGGATTATTAGAAGCAGAAGAAGCCCAAGGATGGGAAAGTTTCTGAGCCTCAGAAAGGTGTAGGTTGAGGGCTGGAGGGATCTTCCTCCCTCCTCCTTTCTCAGCCGCCTCCCCTCCCCAGCCCTCGCCCCCTCACTCTACCTCTGTTCTTCTCTCTTCTGTGTGAACAGGGTGTGATGGGGCTGAAGGATGCCCTATGGCAGACCCCCGTGCTCAGGTTAGGAGCAGTCAGTCTCAGGCTCCGCAGCCTGAAGAGGCTGGGGTCATGTTCTCTGGGTGGCACCCACCGGATGGGACCAAGAAGGACTAGGTACACAGTGGTCCCTGAGTGGCCCAGGCACTGTAGAAGGTCCTCGCCCACTCCTAAAGGGACGTCAGCCAGGGTGGTGATATGGTTGCTTCAGGGAGTGGACCAGCAGAAATGGGTGGGTGGGTGTGAAGGTCCAGGAAGGGATCCCCCTTCCCAGTGACTCCCTTCACAATAGCCCCAGCCATCACTCTTCTGGGTTGGTGTTGGGCCCGGCACTGGTGTGGGGACTATGACATTATGGGTGACTTTCCTTTCAGCTCTTCTCTCCGAGCCCTGAAGCCTGAGCTCTGACACTGTGGCTGGGTCTGCTGTAGGGGTTGGATCTTTCCTGAACGTGTCCTGTTCCCTTGTGCCCAGAGACAATGCTGACCTCTTGGACCCCTGAGTGCCCCCACATGGTACCCTGTGAGTGTACCATGGCTCCACCCACTGATGTGTACCATGGCTCTGCCCACTGGCTCCTGAGCTGCCCGAAGCACAAGCAGAACCACAGCGACCAGGCAGAGTTCAATCTTTTCCTACCTCCTAACACCTGTTGTTTTTTAGTCACTCCTTGGTTTACCACAGCTGTAGCTGAGATCAGCACAGAGGCTATGGAGTCCTGAGAACAGCTTTGGAGGAGAGTGGGTGGGCTCGGGGCCTTTGGCCACACCAGCGCTCAGGGTGGCAGCCCACCAAAATGCTTCTGTTCCTCTTCATCCTGAGACACATGCAGTGGAGAGGAGTCCAGGTGTGTCCAGGTGTCTGAGGAGCCATAGGAAGAGGCAGTGCTGTTGTCTGAACAGGGCATCCTTCTAAGACACGAGCCTCCCTGGCCTTTTTGGGATCAGAGAGAAAGAAAGCCCACAGAAGCCATGATGCCCGAGATGGATGAATTGCCGTCCCAGCCTTAGGGCTCTCAGTACCTGGGTCTGCTGAGAGGGAGGGCTCAGGTCTGCTGGGAGAGCATTTCCGGTGGCTGCATGCCATCCCTGGGTGGGTGACACCTGCATGAAGTAAGCCAAGGACTCCCAGGCCCTCTGCCTGTGGAAAGGCTGGTGGGAGGTGGCTACATTGGTTCTTCAGCTCTGGCCAGGAAGTAAGGTAGGAACAGGCTCCCCCTGAAGAGGATTATTCACTTAAAAATTGACAATAACTCTGTGTGTGTGTGTGTGTGTGTGTGTGTGTGTGTGTGTGTGTTCTGAGACAGGATCTTAACTATGTAATTCAGGTCAGACTTGAACTTTGTGTGTAGCCCAGGCTGGCCTCAAACTCTTGGTAAACCTCCTCCCTCAGGCTCCTGAGTACAGTCAGGCAACACAGCACCTGGCTGTTCTTGCCAACAGTCTTGCAGAGTAGATTCAACTCTGGTTTTAGAGATGAACAAGTTGAGGCCTAAAGAGTTGAGGTCAAGGTCACACAGTGGGTTAAGTAGTGGTGAACATTTAGAATAACCCAGGCTGACTGCTTCACTCGCTTTCCAGTGCAGGGACAAATACCTGACGTGAATAGCTTAAGTCGGAAAGATTTATTATGGTGCGTGGTTTCAGCCCACAACCAAATGGTTCCTTTGCTGCGGCTCTGAGGACATGGTGGCAGAAGGGCCCAGTGCAGAAGAAAGCTGTTTGCCTCAGGGCAGCCTACAAGCAAAGAATGTGAAAGAACCAGAAAGGGAGGGGCGGGAAAGATACAGCCCTCAAGCCCAGGCCTGCACCACCCACTCCCTTCCACGGTGAGGTCCCACATCCTATTTCTATCCCTTCCCAAAGATACCACCAAATGACGAGCCTATCTGTGAACTCAGCCACTGAAGTTATACAGCCGACATCAGAAGCCTGTCAGCTGGCAGCCTCGCTAGTGACGCAATGAGCTTGGTAGGGGAGGAGCGTTTTAGTAACAACCAAATCAGGAACTGACTGTAAGCCCAACCCTTGGCCACTGTGGTGAAGAGTAAATGAAATTCAGCAAGACGGTCTACAAGAACTGCTTACCACAGGCATGAAGTTTGTGCTCTGCCTGACCCTCTTCCCAGCATGCACTGTTGTCCTGCGTTTGTGCTAGAACCCCAGCTGCAGATGGTCCTGGTCACACTAAAAATGCTCAGGGCTTTCCATCTCTTTGTGCTGCCAGTGAAACTGCGATTTGTCTGCCTTTAGCCACCCCCAGCTGACCTGAGTCCACTTCCATTTTCACTTTGAGTTTCTGAAGGTCAGGGAACCCCTGACAGATCATTCTCTTCTCTGCTGAGTGTTTTAGAGCTGTTTAGTCACCTAACACTTAGAAGCGATTTTAAAAATAGACAAGAGAAAGTGCCACCTCTCGTGGTCAGCAAAGACATCTGTGGAGGTCAGCGCCCCTTTCCCAGGAGCAGGTGACTTAGAGGGATGTATGCTCCCCACTGGTACCTAAGCTGGCTGCCGAAAGAGTAGCTTTTGTCTTTGTCTCTGAAACTCCAGGCCAGTGCAAGTCTGACCTGGAACAGGTATGAAAGAAATAGGTGGTTGGTGCATGTCAGCCCTGGGGCCAACTTGAAGTGCAGTACTTCAGAACCAAAGCTTGATGTTCTGTCCTTTCTCCAGATGCCCTTGTGTCTTCTAGCACAGAGGACCTAGGCCATAGCAGGTGGGGCTTTCCAGGACAGTTCTTTATAAGCCTGGGGAATGCCCTGTGCGAGTCACTGCCTGGCACCTGGAGTTGGGGTGTGCCTTAGAGAACCCACTCCTGGTGTATGATGCCAGCCCACAGGCTCCAAACTTTCCCCTCTCAAACACTGAGCCTGTGCCAGGCGTTTTCTGTAAATGATCTCACCGAATCTGCACAGACACCTCAGAAGAGAATCAGCCTTGCTGTTCCCATTTTCAGAGACAAACTTGGGATAAGCCCAGGGCCTGTTCCCTAGGGTTACTGTTGTGGATTAAAAGAGATGCCAACCTGGTACCAGAAGGGTGCTCGAACACAGCAGGAACTCTTAGATGCCAGTGCCTTCCACCATGAGCAGGGGAGAAAGATATCTGATGGAGAATGTGGGTTTAAGGGGTGCGGGCTCTCTGGGGGTCACAAGGCCAGGCCTTGGAGTCAGTCCTTGGCTGAAGCAGGAGTCAGTACAGTTGAGTGTCTTGTCCTCCTCTTCCCAGTTCAGTGTGGAGATATCAGTTGCCCCCCGCAAGACCCCACACTGTCCACAAGATGCCAAGGTTATCTTAGGTGAGAGAGCACTTTGAAAGTTGGAAGGTTCCACCACTGAGCCACACATCCCCTGTCCCCTTGTCAAGCTCCCGAGGCAGTGAGCTGGACTGCAGGGGCTGGTGGCATCAGGTCTGAGACACCCCAGTCCTCTGCTTAGCTATGACTGGGTGAGCTGCTTGACCTCTCTAGCTTTAGTTCCCCTTCCTGGAGAACAGAGACAGCATGCCCAAAGACTTTGAGGGTTCACTAAAGCCACACCCGTGTGGACCACTTGGATCTGAGATAAATAGGGGCCCTGTAGATCTTGGCCCGTGGTGATTCACTAGATGTGTCATGGCTTGTGATGGGAAGATCTGGATGTCATTTCCCCTGACACACACACACACACACACACACACACACACACACTATCCCCTACTCCCCTAGGATGCCAGTATGATTCCCCCACTCAGTGCAGTTACGACTACTAAAGAACTCTCATTCCTCAGTAAAATTATGGAAAAAAAAATAAAGAACTCTCATTCAAGGCGTGGTAGTACATACTCATAATCCCAGCACTCTAGGAGGCTGAGGCAGGGGGATCAATAGTTTGATCTCAGCTGAGGCAAGTTAGCACAATCCTATCTCAAAAAACAGTGGGACAGCTGGGGACATAGCTCTCTACAAAAGGGAAGACCACACCCAGCATTCGCTGCAGCTCACTGAGCCTGGTGAGCAGAGCATAATCAGATGATGATGTTAGCTGTCACCCATCACGGGCCTCAATGTTGTTAAAGGCTTCTGGGTGTCACATGCTTCTCCCAGAGTGCCTGACAGCATCTGGAGTAAATATCAGGCCCCAGGATTCCAGGAGTCAGAGAGCAGCTGGGGTATCTCACAGCAGGAAGGGACTGTCCCGTTGGCCCTTGAGTCTTCTGCCCTCTGTGTTGAGCACCAATGCCTTCAGCCAGGAGGGCGTGGATGGCTGTGACTCAGAATGATAGCAGCAGTTCATAGATCTGTACTGCAAACAAGTATCCAGGACATCATTCCTGCTTGGAGGCGTCCTGCTTTTTGCTTTTTGCTTTTTTTTTTTTTAAGACCACGTAGGCTGTCTCAAACTCACTTATGTAGCCCAGCCTGGCCTAGAACTCAGAGTGATCCTCCTGCATTAGCCTCCCGAGTACTGGGATTATAGGCATGCACCACCATACCTGGCCAGATTGGGTAGGGATGTCATATGAGCGCTCTGGAAGGGGAAGACCAGCAGCGCAGCTATCCTGAACAGTAACTGGTGGAGTGAGTTCCCATGCAGGGCCAGGGCACTCACTTGCAGGCTCGCTACTCTACTGGGGGCAGGATCAGCCTGTAGAATGCTCACAAGGCATCTCCGCGGAGCTCAGCCCTTCCCGGCAGCCTTCCTGGGGCTGTAGCCAGTTTCTGACGTAAACTCAGCCCTAGACCCTAAAAGCTCAACATGGCTCTGTGCCAGTGGAGGGAGAAGAACACTGATATGTTAGAATGCGAGACAACCACATTTTCATTCTATCTAAAGATGAACCCATCTTTTACAGAAATTACTGACACGGGAGCTCTGGAGGTGGGAGATGCTCACAGGCCTGCTGGGTTGTGTCTTTCCTGTATGTAGATTCCCAGCAGTGTCCTGTGTGTTTCGTCCTTCCCGCATCTCCTGTCTTTCACCACCTTGTCCCTTCATGGTGGCACGGACGCTGTCAGGCTAGTAATCCAGAGGATGAGGTAGTCCCTGTTGCACAGTCCCTGCAGGAAGGCCTCTGCTCTGCCAGCCTGTGCCCAGCCTTCCGGATGCGTGCATGGACCTTTAGTTACACCCTGCCTGCCCAGGACTAGTTTATTATTAGAAAGTGCTGCAGTGCCTGGCTTCCCCCTATGATGATAGGTGTGATCCTTTGTGGGCACCAGGGCAGTGCTGAAGGAAGCAGAGCCCACCCTGAGGCCCCTGGCCAAGGGGTGGGGTCGTACCCCACATCTGGCCCTGCTGATCCTCAGCTCGGCACCCTTTGATTGTCGCCCTGGCCTTGGAGCTGCTCCTGCTGCCAGCTCAGCCCCACCTCTGATGAATGGAGTCAGTTTATCCCGTGAGAGTGTGGCCACAGGTGGGAGGTATCCTTCAAGAGTCCTCCTGCCTTCCAGCTTTAAGGAGTGACTAGGGGCAGAGATGCACATGGTCTCCTTCTTTTCATTCAGTCTTGAATTCTGGGGAGGGGGAAATTAACTGTAATGAGTAGTGATTGGGGTTATGATTTTGTATGACCTATCAAATCTTCTTTGTCCATTAACTGTCTGTGGTGGTGAGGATGTTCGTCCCATTGACTATTCGATGTTTCTTTACATATATATTAATATATATAATACCATTGTAGAGGCAGGTCTTCTCTGGGAAAATGGTCCATGTGGCCTGGAAGAGCTCCAGCAGTGGGGTGC
This sequence comes from Octodon degus, assembly GCF_000260255.1. Lineage (NCBI taxonomy): Eukaryota > Metazoa > Chordata > Mammalia > Rodentia > Octodontidae > Octodon > Octodon degus. The sequence goes on from NW_004524594.1 coordinate 14,378,672, forward strand.
CAAGGGGTGCTCCCCAGGAGCTGAGGGAGGGGACAATGAAGAGGCAGAGTGACAGCTTTGGAGCCTGGAATCCCAGAGCCTGCCTCAGAGCTTTGTTGGTGAGGAGCTACCTGTACTACAGCACATCAAGAGTCCTAAAATGAGTTGTTTTTTGTTGTCAGCCCAAGCAGGGCAGGTAGGGTTGGAAAAAAGGCAGAGGTGGGAATGAGTCTGTGTTGGCTCAGTCTCAGGGCAGACACACTGTGTGTGTAGGCACAGGGCCTACAGGGACCTTCCAAGCCTCGTTCACTACTCACCTTGCCAGGAGGATGACTGGGGACCACACACAGCCCTGTGCCTCGTGGAACTTCCAGTCCAGTGGGAACTGGACCCAAGTGATGATGTCATAGAGCAAATGCAGTGAGAGAGGGGACAAGGCTTATGGCTCAGCTCCTAGCTTCCATTCTGTCATTTACAAAGTGAAAATAGGACCTCCCTTCGCCGGCCAGTGCAAGACTTAGTGGTACTGCGCATGTTAGTGCTCGGCATACAGTGGGCCTCAGTACGTGTACAAATGTGTATGAAAGTAGTCTTGTGGCACATCTCCGTTCCTTCAACAAGTAGTTCTCGAGGGTGGGGAGGTAGCTCGGCATTCTAAATGCTTGCCATTCGATCCCCAGTACCACATGCCATGCCAGCCCCAGGACCCCAGGTGTGCTGTGCCTGCCCTGAAACCAGGCATGGTGGCGCACCCCTATAAGCCCAGCCCTGGGGAAGCCAAGACAGGAGGATCACTACAAGTCCAAGTTGCATAGCAAGACCCTGTACCAAATTAATAAACTTTAAAAGATTTAAAAAAAAAAAAAAAAAGTAGCTCTTGATGGGCAGGGGAGATAGCTCAGTGGAATAAGAGCTTGCCTGGCCAGTGCAAGGGCCTGAGTTCAATCCCCAGTTCCACCAAAACAACAAGTAGCTCTCGAGCACCTACTATATTTCAGGCATTGCTGTAGATGTTAACTGTATAAGGCAGGCAAAAGCCCTGTCTTCCTGGAGATTCTGTAGTGTTTGGGGAAGACAGGCAATAACTAGGTATACTTTGATGGTGTTGGTGTTCTAGAGAAGAACAACACAGGAAGTGTGAATAGGGAGAGCTAGAGGCAGACAGTTCAGACCAGGGAAGCCCTCCCTCGAGAAGTGGCACTGGGAAGCCAAGCACATATGTGGGGTGAGGAGCAGCAAGTTCAAGGCCTTGTGGCCCCAACACCTCACAGGTCTGAGACGCACAGGGGGACAGGTGTGGCGCAGCCCAAGCGGTAATGGATGGTGGAGGATACCGGGCTTTAGGGCCAATTGGAAGACTGTTTGACTCAGCATAAGGGTTTTGGAGAGAGGGGCATGTTCAGGTTGAGCTTCTTGGCTTTAGCAGGCTTTAATAGTCCTCCTCATCAAGGGGAAAGTCCAATGGGGAAGTAGGGGCATCCACAAGGTTGTTACAGGAAGCCAGGGAAGCTGGTAGTGCTTGGGCCAAGTGATTTCAGAGGAGAGCTGAGGTCCTGGTCAGGGCCGCCCATTTCCAGTAGAAGTAAGCCACTCCGCCCCATCCAGGCCTGGCTTCACAGGAAGGAAGAGGAAGTTGTGCCGCCACAGTGCCCTGACCCTTGGGTGCCCTGGCCCCCGTCGGCACCTTTTGAGGAAGCCACACTGGCCCAAGAGAGGATGCCCTGGTGACAGCTGAGTTGAGCCCCCCAAATAGAGGGGCCTCCCGAAATACAGGTGGGCTGGTTCCAGACCCTCACTCTTTGGGCTCCAGACTGTCTTCTCGGTTCGCCCTCAGGTCGTCACAGCTGTTCGTGCTGTGGTCAGATTCTGACCCCGAACGAACGTAGTAGTAACATACAGAGGAGGAAGAAGACCTCAGATTCTCTCTCGAGGGCTCACCTGGCTTCCTGTCACAGCGCTGGGCAGTTACCTGACCCATTAGCACAGCTAAGCTTCATAACCTCGGGTAGGTTTCATAGTAGTAGATGCCGCGAGCTCCACTTTAAAGACAGAAAAACCTCAAACACACACACGCACACACACGCACACAGGTCAGTAACTTGTCCAGGATGGTCCAGACATGGACAGTTTGTCCCCAAAGTCATTGCTTTTGGCCACGATTCCATAAAGTATTTCTAAATATAAATACTTCACTTCCCTCATACAATTTAAATGACTTTGACTTTTTTGTCTTGTTCTTTGAGTCAGTTCAAACTGGCCTTAAACTTGCTATAAATCCCAGGCTGGCTTTGAACTCTCCATAATCCTCCTGCCTCAGTCTCTCCAGTGCTGGGATTACAGACATGTGTCACCAGGCCTGGTAACTTTGACTCTGTAAACTTGAGGATTGCCAAGCAGGGAAAAATGTCATTTCCACCACAGATTATAGCTGCCAACAGCTCCACCAAATATTTACAAAATAACCTGAATATTCAAAATTGCACTGGATATTTAAAAGTGGTCAGAAGCCCTGAGGACTCCCAGCTGGCTGTGGCACACCCGGGACCCAGGAGGCTGGCCAGAAGGAGCAGGGCCCAGGCAGAGCTGAGCCATCCGGGAGGGGCTATGTGCTGACGTGGGTGTGTTTGTCTCTAGGTTCTCCTCCCTCCCCAGTGACCCAGCCGACAGGCCTGGGGCCTCAGATGCAGTGACATCTCAATCCCTGCTGCTCCCCTGGAGACCCCGGCCTGGCCTCGGGCCCTGTGGCCTCCTAGAACACATCAGCAAACCAGCAAGCGAGCAGAGCAGGGAAGGGATTAGAGAAGAAAGGGTCCTCCCAATGTAGCTCCCTATAATCTGCGGCTTAGAGGGCAGAGAACTCGGGCCACCAGGGTCTTCACCTGACCTAGATATAAGGTCTCTGAACCCACCCAATGCACCAGCTCAAACCAGAAAGAATTTTCTTTCTTTAAAAAAAAAAAAAAAAAAAAGTACATTAAATTAAATTTTGTATTTTCTGCCCTTCACACAAGGCCAGAAATGGAAGATAAATGTGATGCCTCTAAATGTCTCCAAGAGCAAAAGATAAATTTTCCCTTTTTCAGCTATTTAAAAATAATTTGATTTTTTTTTTTTTTTTTTTTTTTGCATATCCAATGAACAGTAGTCTATTCCCAATGACCTCTCTTTCAAGGGGAAAAAAGCTCTTTATTGTGATTATTTTTCTTCAGCCTGGTTTTTTTGTTTTTTGGGTTTTTTTTTTCCATTTTTAATCTTCCTCTCCTGATCAGAATCTCCACCGTCTTCCACCGGCTTCTCCACTCTCTTCCTTGCAGAGCTCCACCCTGGGCCCAGGCTTGGCATGGCTGGTTTGTCCTGTCCCTACCTCAGTACCCTTTGCCTAGGGCTTTGCTACCTGGAAGGCTGGTTTCTAGGAGGGCAGCCTTCTCTCCTCACTTAGGGCACCAGGACGGAACAGCCAGCCAGCACGGCCCTCCTGTGGCTGATTAGTGCCTTCTCTGCCTGAGCCAACCCCAATCAGGAGAGGCACAGAAAATGGCCATTAGGGATGGGCTGGGGGCTGTCCTGAGGGCGGTGGCAGGACCACTGGCTCGTGGCTTAGAAGCAAAGGGACCCGCCCTCGGCATCCTGGATGCTCCACAGGCAAATCCTCTTTGGAAGGAAGCTCACAGGCCCCAGTGCCTCTTGGTCTCCCCTGTCCCACCCCTTCTCTGTGAGGCTCATTCATGGAACAGCCACTCAGCCAGTCAGTATTTGGGATGTAGCTCTCTGGGAGTAGATTCAGGATCCTCAACCTCTTTGATGATGGTGATAATATAAAGAAGGCTCATTTATTAGACTCTCTGCTCTGTATCAGGCATTGAGGTCTTTGCTTTTTGTGATTTGAACATTACTCAAGAAAAGAAACCACGTCCATTTTATAGATGAAGGAACTGAGACCCAGAGGTTGAGTAACTCACTTTGGGTCAGGCTCAGATGATGCACTGGGGGCATTCATTTAGTTGTAGGAAGGATTTACTGAGCATGTACTATAAGCCTAACATTGTTCAGCCAATCCCTGACATGAGGAGCTTGCATTTGCAGTGGAAGGAAGGGGTAGTACCAGACACTGAACGGGTAATAGGCATAGCCACCTCTGTATAAGCCTTCTGTCTAAGGAAGTAAGAGAGCTCTGTTCCATGGCAGGTCAGAGATTCCCAGCCTCTGAGGCTGGTAGGAGCAGAAAGCATTGCTCTGTAACTCAGTGGGGACAGTCAACTGAGCATTCTCAAGTCCAGTAGCCATGTGTTTTCATTAGGAAGAGGTTCTACGTGAAGCACCTTGCCCAAGTTCCAGGGAGGTGGCGCCCATGCTGGATTCTGGGGTGCAGTGGGAAATTGGGCTGTCCTCTGAAGGGTGGAGCTGGCTGTGGTGCCGCCCCTGCCCAGCTGCACCGCACCCGGGTGCTGCCGGAGCCTTGTTATCAGTGAAAGTGAATGAGGCAGGAATCTCCCTGCTGGGGAAGCCTGGGTAATTTACAGCGGCTCTGAGGTTCTGGTTGCAGCCTCTGCCCGCTGCTGGCCGTCGGGGAGGAGAACCTAGCAATTCTCAGTATCAGCTGTTCCTGGCTTCTTGCTTGAGATGGGAGCCCCTTCCCTCCCCCTGCCTCTGTGAGTCAGCAGTCAGCTGGCCCCACCAAGGTATCCACAAATAGCTCCTCAGCATGATCTCAGCTGAAGTCAGGATTGACTCACCGGGAGCTTGGAGCGCGTCCTCCTCCTCCTCCGAGGAAATGCACCTAGCTCTGCCCCCTCCCGAGCAGGCAGGAGACAGGAAGGGGAAAATCCCTGATGGAGCTGCATAGAGTTTCAGAAAGAGGGAGAGTGTTGCCCAATCCAGGCTAAGGCTTTCAGGTGGGAATCAGACGGGAAGGACTAGAAGAAGCCAAGCCAGTTGTCAAATCAACCTTAGGTGGAAGCTGTGTGAGGTCCCGTGGCCTCCACCCCTGTCCCACTTACCATTGTTGAACCATCCTGCATCCTAGACACTGCCATTGGCTCTCACAGGTGTTAGGTGAGAAGTATGATTGGTCCATTTTCCCCCTCAGAGACTGAAGGTTTGTACAAGGTCCTTAGTGACTAATCAGGCATTTGAACCCCTGTGTGACTCAGATTCTTCACTGATCTCTGCCACCTGTGGCATGGCTTGTGACCTTGTTAGCTACAAGATGCAGGCGTCCCTGTCAGTGGCATGAGTGTGACTGCCACAGTGGATTGTGGTGTCCACAAGGTCACTGGGCCACTGTTCCCCCTTAGCAGATCAAAATGATCCCTGCAAGGAGAGGCAAGGGCGGGTGTGCATGTGTAGGTATGTGCACTGTGTTTGTTGGGAGTGTCTCTCTCTCTCTCTCTCTCTCTCTCTCTCTCTCTCTCTCTCTCTCTTTCTCTCTGTGTCACTCTCTCAGTGTCTCTCTTGGCTGAGCTGCTGAGCAACAAAGGAACAAAAGTCACCATGCTTTGGTCACAGAAAGTGAAGCAGTGACACAGGTAGCAGTGACCTTCAAAAAGGAAGAAGAAAATGATTCTTGGTACAATAAGCAAGACAATCCCTAGGGAGTGGGATTATGGGTGATTTTTTTTTTTTCCTGTCTTGTGCTTGGCTGTATTTTCTGCAGTTGTGATAAAGGTAATTTAATAAGACCCTGGTAAAGAGGCTTAATCCTTCAGGGTCAGCTTAATCTTGTGGACTGATTTCTTGATAATGTGCTTTCATTTGATCTTTCTGTGTCCCTTGTGGTGGCACTGCTGTTAACAAGGACTGCTGTAGCGCAGAAGCTAGTGCCCATGTGGTGACAATGAATAAATACTTTTCTTAAACGAGTGTCTTATAAGACACTGCTTCATTAGGAATTCTGTAACTGAAAAGACAGATGAGGTGTTGGCAAAGCTGATGAGAAATTAGACCCTTCATGGCACCCTTGGGAACGTAAGACTGCTGGAGAAAGCAGTCTTGGGGTTGTGGCTATCTACAATCCCAGCTATTTGGGATGCTGAGGAAGAAGGACCCTAAATATGAAGCAAGTCTGTGCAACTTACTGAGACCCGGTCTCAAAATTACAAAGGCCTGGGGATGTAGCTCGGTGGTAGAGCGCTTCCCGGCATGTGCGAGGCTCAGTCCTCAGTATCACAACACAAAGATTTCATGCTATATAAAAGAAGCCACAGGCTGGGGAGATAGTTTAGTGGCTTAAGCGCCTGCCTGGCAAGTGCAAAGTTGTGAGTTCGATCCCCAGTACCAAATAAATAAATGAATAAGCCAGATAAGCTGGGTGTGGTGGTGCATACTTATAATCCCAGCATTTGGGAGGCTGGGGCAAGAGGATCGCTTCAAGTTCCAGGCCAGCCTGGAATATAAAATGAGTTCAAAACCAATCTGAGCTACATAACAAGATCCTGACCCTATCCCCTCAAAAAAAAAAATATCAGAGACGAAAAGCCATATACTGTATGATCCTGTGCATAGGAAATGTCCAAAATGGATAAATCTATAGGAACAGAAGTGGGTTAGTGCTTTCAGGGGTTAGGGAGGTACAGAATGGGAGAGACTACAAATGGCCTGAAGTTTCTGTGAGGAAAGGTGAACGCACTCTGAAAATTGAACGGCACTGGGTCTTGCAGCTCCGAGTGCACTAAGTGCCACCAAACTGTTACTTTGAAATAGGTGAGTTTTATGATAAGTGAATTACACTTCAAATTTTAAAAAATGTCTACCTTAGACTCATAAATATCAGGCCTAGTTTTCCTACAGTGGAAAGGTAAGAATGCAGGCCTCTCTGCTTACTGGCTGCGATCTCTTGGGCAAGTTGTTTCACCCCTAGAAGCTTCTGTTTTCTGTTCCTTCACCTGCCCCTGGGACAGTTAGTGCTGTTGCTGCTCCTCCACACCCTCCTGGAGCCAGCTGTAGGGCTGATCTGCCCTGGAGGAGGCAGACTTGTCCCTTGCTGTCACTTGCGTGAGGGTCTTGCTTTTGCTTTCCCTCCTATAAGAGCCTCTGTGAATACCATCTGTTCCAAGGCCTGGGCTTCAGGACCAGAGGGGAAGCCTCGGGGACCCATCTTGCCTGGCCATTTCCAGTGTCTGTCTGAGGCAGGAGACATCAAACCTGCAGTGGCTTCTTGCAGTTATGGAAGCATAGCTGGGACTTGTACACCCAAGGCACTGGGGTGGCACAGGTGTTTATTTCCCCCATACCTCCTCCTCCTCTCCTTTCTCCCTTCTCCTTTTTCCTCCTCTCTCTCCCTCTTTTTAAGGCCAGGACAAAGAAGCATCAGGGCGGGCTCTGCAGCCCTCAAACCTTGCCCAGAACCTGAGCTGTTGTCTTGCAGTCAGCAACATCAGCCACGACAGCGGCAGAGCCTCGCTGGCAACGCTTCAGCGCCCTGCTCCCTAGGCCCGCCTCTGGCTGATGTTGGAGACCGCGCTGACCAGCCCCTCTCTTTGCCTTCCCTCAGAGTCAGTGCCAAAGCAGGCAGTACTTCTGTCCTCTGATGCCGGCCCTCCCTGAAGGCCAGCTGCACATATGTGTGCAGTGGAGACCAGACCATGGAGATATATATATATATATATATATCTTTAGCTTATCAAACCATCTGAAACTAGAGCCACTATTCTGATTTGCTATCCTATTGAGAGTATCAAGCTTTATTGGGATTGAAGGTGACAGTCAACCCTCTCTGAATGCTGGTGTCGCAGACTCACCGGGCACCTCCAGTGCCCCTGGAGCTATATGTGCAGCTGCAGAGATGACGGAGATGGGGAAGGAGCGAGGGGGAAGGTACAGTTTCCACCCCTGTAAGTGGAAAGCAATAGGAGGATGATCTGCTGCTCATGGGAACCTCGAGCCTGAGAATGGGGGCCTGGGACGGAGAGCAGAGACCATGAGGGAGCATGTGAGCCCGCTAGGACTGCGACGCTCTGGCCCCTGGGTGCCTGGACCGTGCTGTGCATCGTCTCTGCGGTTTGCTCTCACGCTCCTATGCTGACGGTAGATGCAGCCCCCACCCGCATTTTACAGGTGAGCTCAGGGAAGCTGTTGCTTGTTTGCGGCTACTCGGTGAAGCGCTGGAAAGAAGAGTTCCTGAGGAGAAACAGGCTGGCAGAGTGGGGAGCCAGCCGCGTGGGGGCTGCAGTGAGGGTGTGTCAGTGTCCAGGAAGGGTTAGACCATTGGATTCTCAGACCCAGTTGGGATGGCGCATACACAGCATGTTGTTCATGAGGTCTGGATATGAGCAGGAGCGGGCGGGCTAGAAGGGTCTGGAACCGTGACATGAGAGAAGCCTGTGACAGAGTTGGGGAAGGCAGCCACATGGCCACAGGGCCAGGTTGGATGCTTCAAGGAGACAGAATGGCGGAGTTCCCTCAAGGAGCATGAGTTCCTGGTCACCGGGACTGTGCACTCCCACAGCCTCACAGTATGGGAGGAAGGGCAGACATCAGAGCAGGGAGGAGCTGGTGCTGCGGCTGTGGGGAGAGCTAACTCCAGCTCAGCTGTTGAAGATGTAGCCTGCACCTGCAGGGCGGGCGCTGAGTTATCTCTGCTGGTCACTTCACCCTTGGCTGGGCGTAGCATGTGTTCTGGGTTGGTGTTTGTTTCCGGAGGGCAGTATTGTCCTGTGTGTCAGGGACAAAGGAACTAGGTCCAAAAACTTAAGTCAAGCTGAGGAAAGACTTGCGTTCTTCCTCACCTTCACCAGCCTGCAGTTGGGTGTCAAGTGAGTAGAGTGGAAAGGGAAGATTCGGGTGGCCACACTGGGCCTCAGCCAGCACGTGCCGTGGGGCATGTGGACTGGTCAGCAACGAGACTGATCCCGGGGCGCGAGACTAGCGGCCTGGAGACTGGAATTGGGACGCCGAGAACAGGCAGGGGAAACACGAGGAAAGGTAAGCCCGTGCTTGGAGCAGGGGGACAGCGGCCAGCAGCCTGGGCTGCCAGTGATGACTTGGGGGGAGTAGTGGGGCTGAGGGAAGAAGAGGGGAGAGTGTTCCAGAGTACAGCGACCCCTCTGTTAGAGGTAACATTCAAAGCCAGGGATGCTGCAGCCCGCTGTCCCCAATGAGCTCTCACTAGCGCTTCTCTCCTGACAGAGGGCTAACCCCGTTCACCCCAGAGGCACTGGGGCGCTGCTGCCGAAACAGGCTGATTCAGTGTTTCCACTGGGTCCTCTGCAGTGCTGGTGGGCCAGTCACACTCCAGCCTCGTAAACTCGCTCTCCACTTGCCCGCGTGACGTTTACAGCCCCACAGGGAGCTGGCTTTTTAATGAGCCTAATTTGAGACTGTAAGTAGGAGTTTGTAAAACAAACATGGAGGGGCTTCGGGCCAAAGGCCAAGGTTGTAGTTGAAGCACACAGCGTTATGCACACCTCTGCAGGAAGGTGGGGACACTCCAGAGCCCAGGCCAATGGGATGAAGGTGCTCCCCGGGGAGCCCGACCCTGACTGGGGAGCTGATTGAACTTTTATCTAGAGATGGGGAGGCTTAGCTGGAGGCTTTCCCGTGTAGATGGCGCAAGGGAAGCACTTGGGTGTCCTGGCTGTCCTGGGAGGCTGCTAAGTAAAAAATCAAGCATCCAACATTTGCCAAGGGTCTTCTCGCTATGTCCTAAGACAGCAGCAGGTATTACATAGCAGAGGAAGGCTTTGGGGTGAGGCTGAGGTGGCCACACTCAGCTTATTGGCAGAAACCCACACCCATGACAAGTGACCCACTCTCTATAGTGATTTCAGCCCACTCAGGACAGGACTCCCTTGCCCTATGCCACCCATCAAAACCAGTATCAAGGGTTACTCTTCCACCACATGAACTTTGGTAGGGGACACATTCAGACCACGATGAGTAGAACGAAGGAAACTTAGTGTGAACTATGGGTTTAAGTCATAGTGCCAGGTCAGTGTAGGCTTATCACTTGTGACCAAGGGACCCTTTTGATGAGGGATGTTGGAAGTGCTGTGTGTGAGGATGGAAAATCTACAGACTTTCTACTCAATTTTACTATGAACCTAAAATTGCTGTAAACTAAAATAAAACCTGTGTTTTGTTTTGTTTTGTTTTGTTTTGTTTTGTTTTGTTTTGTTTTTAAATCCTAGCCTTACATTGCTTTTCCCAAAGGTAGCCTTGGCGCAAAGGGTCTCAGGGTGAAAGAGTGCTTTCTGGATATAGGTTCATTACTTGCCTGTTAGTAGCCCCTACCTGTATGTGTGGCGGGGTGTGCCTTACATGAGTCCCACAGGAGTGGCGATCCCTCTAGGCTCTGGTGCCCCTGGCACCCTTGGCATTGGGCTGCTCTCTGTCTTGGCCCAGGTTGTAAAGCACAAGCTATACAGGAGCCAACAGAAGAGCCCCTTCTCCATGGCTATGTTCCTGACCTCTAAAGACTGACAGATGGAAAGCTGCTGTTAAAGTTGGTCCCAGGACATGACCAATCTTAAAGGTCATGAAACCTCTTAAGTGCCTGCCTGGCAGGTGTAAGGTCCAGAGTTCAATCCCTAGTCCAAAAAAAAAAAAAAAAAAAAAAGTCACCACAGTGTGTTTCACTCGGGGCTCACCGATGAGGTCCCTTCAACATGAGTTCCCGTGAACACAGCCTGCAGTCTGTCTCGGATCGTCCAGTGCTTGGCACCAAAGCTAACACAAATGGGCATCTGGTGGGGAGACCCTTGGCAGCGAGCATCCTGCCTGCTTGGGTGAAAGTTGGGCCATGAATTCCACAGCAGAGCATGTGCTGCCAGCCACCTGCAGGGATCTCTGAATGCCACCCTGCCATCCCTTGGCCCCCTCCTGCCTAGCGTGGCTGCCCCAATTATGTGGTGACCCGACCACTCCCCTGCTTAGAGCCCTCTGTGTGTCTTCCTAATCCTCAGAGTCCAAGCCTTCAGATTTTTGTGGCTGGAGCCTGTCACGCACCATTGTCCCCTTGAGCTCCCCCATTCAGTCCTTCGAGGACCCCCTAGGTCATGTCCCATTCACCATGTTTTCATGCAGCGCTATACTAATGAGGGGTTATATTACATCGTTATTTATTTATTTTATCTTCTTGAGCCAGGGTCTCGCCATGCAGTTCAGGCTGGCCTTGAGCTCACTTTGTAGCCCAGGCTGGTCTTGAAATTGCAACGATCCTCTTGCCTCAGCCTCACGAGGGCCAGGATGACAGGGGTGCACCACCACACCCAGCTCTTAAATGGCTTTAAAAAAAAAATACTAAGAAGCACATTTTGTGACATAGGAAGTGTTGGTGGAATTCAAACGCCAGTACGCAGAGCATTGTCCAAGGACTCAGTCACACCCACTAGTCCTCTAGTCACAGTGCACCAGCAGAGCTGAATGGTGGTGGTGACAGATCTGTGAACCACAGAGCCAAACAGATCTACTGTCTGAGCTTCCGGGAAACAGTTTGCTGCTCCCAGTCTGTCGGGCTGTCCATGAGCCACTGTCCTGCAGCGGCCCCAATACACTAGCAGTGTGTGTATAATGTGTCTACTCCAAGTACAGCTTCATCATAGTCGCTGAGCCCCCCACCCACCTGTCCCCATCCCTGCGCCTTCCCTTCCACTAAGCTGCAGACCCCAGAGAACAGAGACCCCTGTCCTGGCCACCTTTAAACCTGCCCCCCAGTGTGCGGCTGCTCCTGTCACTTTAGTTAGCGGTGTCGTTTTTGCTTTGCTTTGTTTTATTTTTTGAAATGGGGTGTCACTATGTAGTTCAGGCTGGCCTGAAACTTGTAGCAATCCTCCTGCCTCGGCCTCCGTAGCACACCAGCATGCCCAGCAGTGATTGTGATTTTCAATACATGAATAAATGAGTACAGGATTAGCGGCACACGTACAGAAAGTAGGTTCCCTTATGAATGCAGAGCATAGTGACCTTTAAGAAAATCAGTAGGATAGAGGGACCCTGGCTGATAGCTTTTCTATAGCATCTTTACCCCAACTCAGCAAGACTATTCATAAAACTCTTCCTGTTCACCATATGCTTCCGGTGTGTTGGGCCACTACCTGTTTGCTTCTGTAACCTTTCAGTCCTCCATCAGGAGCTGTTATTAGCCCTGTTACACAGGTGGCCGGCTGAGCTCAGGGAGGTGTAAATAATCAGAGTCTCACAGCTCCATGGTGTGGAACCTCCTCTCCCTGATCCATGCCCTTAAATCATTACCTGAGGAGTTTCAGGGTCCGACTGCAGAATCGGAGCCAGAATCCCCTGAAGCAGCGTGTGTCCAGGTACAATCCACTTCTGCCCACCATGCTCACACACTGTTAGCAGGGATCTTGGCCACCTGCCCTCGACCTACTTTGATACTTTCGTTTTATTCAGGCCCCAAGGAATGATTCAGGTTTGTTATGGGTGCCCAGGCGCTACCCACCCTGTCATCCTGTCTGAGCTGATGGTTGGTGGCCTCCCCCAGCACCCTCTTCTCCTGCCAGCTGGGTGGCAGCTTGGGATGGTGCTGACATGTGCATCCCCTCCTCTCTCAGCCCCTGGCCCAGCACAGCCATCACCAGCCTCCTTCCCACCACATCCATCCTGGCTGTGTGGCCTGAGGCTTCTCCTTGTTCTCAGGTCTCCACGTTTTACAGCCTGCACTGGCCCTATCTGGTGCTAGAAGGTGGTCACACTGGCTGGGGACAGCAGGGACACAGCTGAAAGCCTCACTAGTGACGCACGCTGTGAACCATCACTACCTGGGCCAGGTGAAAGGCAGCTCAGAGTGACTGAGCCTCAGGATGAGCCCTACTTCCTGTCCAAGTTTCTAGAACCTTCTCTGCCTCAGTTTCTCCTACGGAGTGCTCCTTCCCCTTCTCACAGTTTTTTCCTGATAAAATCTCTATAAAACAGTTAAGCTTTCCTTTTATTTATTTTGTCTGAGGTCACAGTGATTAGAATAACAATGATTTCATTTAAAAAATCCTTCCATACAAAAATATTAGATGATATTAGGTTTCCATTCTGACCCTGCGCTTGCCAGGCAGGTGCTTATTCTACTGAGCTATCTCCCCAGCCCTCAATAAGTGTTTTAACACTCTTTTTTTTTCTTTAAAATTTTAATTTATGATATTTTTTGTGCTGTATTTGGAACTATGGCTAACCCTTCACTTAGAAGAAACTTTCTGAAGCCAGGCAGGGTGGTGCACACCTGTAATCCCAATACTGGAGAGGCTGAGGCAGGAGGATCACTGAGTACAAGGCCAGTCTGGACTACATGGGGAGACTGTCTTAAAAAACAAATAATGAAAAGTAGGGGAGAGGAAACATTCTGCCAACTTCTTCTGCCTCTAATTACATGTCTCGTTCTCCTCAGCTCCCTTAGGACGATCATTTTTATCACATTTATAAATCATATTCAGAGCTGGGCATGACAGAGCATACCTATAACCCTAGCAGTTTGAAGGCCAAGGCAGGAAGACTGCCATGAGTTTGAGGCCATCTTGGACCACTGTAAAAAAAAAAAAAAAAGTGGAAAACGTGGTCGTTCAAAGCATTGTTACAACCCCAGAAGAAAATGCTGATTTTTACCTTCATCCCTAAGCTCTCCGTGTTTTTCTTCAGGGGCTCTTTGCTTTGTTTCCTTGTGGTGCCAGGGTTGGAACGCAGGCCTCACACATGCTAGGCAGGTGCTGTGCCACTGAGCCACCACCGACGACCTTGAATGTGTCTTTTGAATTCATTTCCTTTGTACAAACGTGGCTCACTGTCGCGTGGCTCCTGGGAGTCAGTGCACTCACTCCCTGCGAGTCCAGGGTGACAGAACCAAGGACGGTGGCCACCAGGTACGTTTCCCTTTCTTCAGAGGAGGCTGCCAGGCTCCCACTTCTGGAGCCACTGGAGTCCTTGCCACGTTGGCTGCCTCAGGCCTGTGCAGAGAGGCCGTCCAGAATCTTGTGAAAGGTGTTCAGGTGACACACGGGTTGGATTCCACAGGAAAGAGCTCGGTAGAGCAGGGTGGCTTTCTGCTCCCCGCTGCCCAGTGTTGTGACCACTGCTGACTGTTCCCATGTTCAACTTTAAGTTTCATTTCCTGAGGTTGTTCTGCACGGTGACTGGCCTGAGTCTGCTCTCGCGCAGAGAGAGGAGCCAGCTCTGAACCAACTGCATTGTATTGAGTTTTTTATTTCAAAAGTACAGTGCCACTCCAAAGTTGGTTTTCTTACCAGCACCCTGCGGACAATCTCCAGGTCTGATACTCACCATAATGAAAGAGATCACCAAATGCCATTGAGCCAGCATTCCCGGGGATCCCAGGGTCACCTAGTCTCATGGTGACCCTCTCTCCCCGTCTGTGTGCTGGTTGTGCTTGGGGCTTCTCAGAACTCCTGGCACCAGCTGAAGCAAGAGGCAGCAACCCCCACCACCACCACCACCTCCAGCAGGTCTGCTGCCAGGAGCTCAAAGACCCCCATAGATTCCAGCAGGACAAATTCTAGCGCAGCACTCAGGGCAGGGTTTGCCTTTGACCACTCTTCTTTTTAGGAGAAAGGGAGTTAATGGCAAAGCTCATGGCACACTGTGCCCCCTTTTGATCTCGCCGTGGGCCCTCTGGCCGCCCGCTCCCTGTGTGGTCATTGACTGTTTGTTATTATTTGACTGATTGATGGTGAGCTCTGGCCCCCAGCTGGACTTCCCTGAAGACCACTTTTCATTGGCAGCGTTCTGCTCGCTTAGACGGGCGAGGTGTTATTTGCTTTTAATTTCCTGCAGGGTGGTGCAGCGCACCAGTGCGGACCCGCCTCTGTCGTCTAGTGTGGGCCTGGCCCAGCGGCCCAGCCAGGTACCCCGGGCACTGGAGCAGTGGTGTCGCTGCTAGGGTCCTCACTGAGGCTTGCATGTTGGTTAACCCCTCCCCCACCCCTCCCTTTCCCAACCCAGTTGAGACCCCCTGCCCCGCCCTCCCCCAAGCATGCCCTTGCTCACCCCATCTCCCAAAGCCTTCTCTTTACTTGGGCATCGCGTATCATCAAGATGATAAGTTTACCCGGAAGTTAGATGTGCTTTCAGATGGGCTCTTACCCACTGCGTTGCCCAGGCTGGCCTCAATGAAGTAGCCTTTTTCTTAGTACCTGTTTGTGAAATATAGGGAGTATGTTCATCTTGGGGAATGGGTACATTTACAGACCGTATCTGCATCATTCTATTCCCCTCCCCCTCCCTGCTGCCGCACCCTCTCCCATCCCCCTCGATTATCATGTGTTTTACCTGGACTTTAAGTGGTACAGCTCAGCAAGCACCTTCTCTTCCACTTCCAGTTTCTCCCGCATGGGCTTTAGCTCTCCCTTGCCTTGTGTAGGCCCCCAGCTCCTCTGGACGTAGAAGGCCAGGACAGCCACCATTCAATGAAGCTTTTTGTCTTTACACCCCATTTTGGTCCTTCTGAGAAATATTCATGCTTCAACATCGCAGTACTTTACTCTGCGACTAATGGGGCATTCAGTGTACTATATATAAAGTTCCAGACCAGAGAGTGGAAACGCTTTAACAAAAAAATAAGAGTTGGATTAAGTGGGCTATTTGGAAACCCGTCAGTGCGCTAATATAACTTTTATGTTCAGAAGCTTATGGGTTGAACTCCACCCAAGCCTGCAGCTTCTAAGAAAATGGCAGAAGAGGCCCAGCCTTATGTTTCCCCCACAAGGGCAGTAAAGGAGTAATCCTCAGCATCCTGCTTGCATGGCAAGGTCGCGGGACAGGCTGTGGCCTTGGCAGCTGGCTGTGCTAAGCAGGTAGCTTTGTAGATCTGCTGGGAGCCTGGGGGTCAGGCCGGGAGGGAAGGGGCTCTCATGCTCAGGCTTGCAAGCTGTGTGGACCCACCGGGCTCATTTGCCTCAGAACACTTAGAAGGCTAAAGAGAGTGCTGTCAGTACGTTGTGGCGTCGGAAGGGTCGGTATGTCACTACCTTGGTGGCTTTCTGATAATGGTCAAAAGCCGAACTCCAAGCCTACCCAGCTTCGCACAGAAAGGACAGCTTCACACTTTCAGTGTGTGGGGGGTGGGAGGAGAGGTGTGGCCATGACTGAGAGGAAAGTTAGACCGTAGGAAGTGGCAACAGCAAGGTCTGTTTGCTCCAGCTGCTGACGATTCAGAAGTTAGACGGTGGAATGATTGGCGGGAAATGGCTGGTAGGGCCCCCCAGGTGCTGCAGCACACACAGGTCAGTGGGAGTCCAGGCCCAGCACTGGACAGGGCTTCTGGTGACACAGAGCTGACAGCCACTTCTACAGTGATAGGAAATTGCCATCAATACCTTTGAACTGGAAGCTTGGCTCATCAGCTTGTGTGCAGCCCATCTGCTCTGGCTTAGAGCTTGCTTGGAAGAAACTCTATCATTGCAAACCAACCTGGGATAAATTCCTGGTGGGTACCATGGGAGAGAAAGGGGGGCTCCCACCCACCTCAGTGGTACCCTCTGTGGACACTAGTGGAGAATCCCCTGAGATTCTGCAACCCAGGGACTAGAACAGAGTTCAGGGACCAGTGCTGGGAACAACAAGGATCTGGTACGCTGGGCCTCAACTCTGTTGATGTCCTGAGAGATGCTGAGAACTTTCCTGTTTACTGGCAGAATTATTTCCCTTCTTCACAAGCCCCATAAGAAGTAGGGGAAGAGTAGAGAGTCAGAGGAGGGTGAGCAGAGCAGGGGCGGCAGCAGCATTTTTGAGCGCTGGAAACAGCTGGGCTTGGTGACTGGCCAGGAGTGCAGGAGGAGGAGTGTGTGCTTAGGGATGACTCGTGTGTCTCTTGCTGGGCAGCTGGGTGCATGTGTGCTGTCCTCAGACAGCAGACTGTGGAGAAGGAGAAGGAAGAAGAGGAGGCTGTGGCTTTGGGAAGCAGGATAGTGAGCTCCAAGATTCAAGGGCAGGGCAACCAGTGAATATGAAGAAGTGAGTGGTGAGGACTAGGGCGCTGCGTACGGACAGAGAAATGCAGACACTTCGAGTTCATCAGAAGCAGGTCGAGTGGGACTTTCATCTCAGTAGAAATGCCGATCCAGTCACAGAGGGAGGCAGAGGATAATGAGACTGTGCACACTGCATCGCACCCAGTAACTAATTATGCAGGGAGGATCTGAGAGATGCGTGTGGGCTTTCTCTGTGTGTGCAGCTTGACCAGGATGGACAGGGCTGTCCTTGTCAGCTAAGAAAGGGACTCCAGGGAAATACGCAGAATGCTTGCCGTCATCACAGCTAAGATAAACACATTTTCCCAAGGATTTTACAGTGAAAGAAAAGAGGTCCCCCCTTTTTTTTCTTTTTCTTTTTCTTTCTTTTCTTTTTTATTTAATTTTCCAGAAAGATCTTGTCCTGGGCCCCTATGGGAATTTAGGAGAAAGTAAGAAGAAAACATTGAGGAATTGAGAGAACTTGAAGAAAATGTCCGTGTTCAACAAGAAACTGCTGAGGAGAAGGCTTATGTGAAACAGGGTCAAATTTAGTATAGATGCTGCGAAGGAAGGTTTGTTAAGAGTAGATCTGGAAGATAAGCTCTGGAACTGAGGAAGATCCAAGGGAGCTCGCGGCTGTAGTTTCATGGGCGGCCTCTAGAAGGCCTCAGAGTGAGGCATCTGCAGACTGGTCAAGCACGAAGAAATCCTACTTTCAGGTTTCTGACTTTCTTCCTCACAAGCCTCAAGCCCATGCAGAAGCCCTCTCCTCTCAGATGTCCTAGGTGTTAGAAAGACCAGATGGCCAAGTCAGAATGTCATTGCATTGCAGGAGCTCGAGAATGAAGAGGTTGAAGTTCCAGCCCCAGTTGGCGTCTGGTAACTGTGGGCAGATGATTGACCTTTGCCTGTACTCATTTTTCCCCTCTGTAAGATGGGTGCAGACAGTATCTCCTGAAGTCCTGAGAGATTCAACGTGACAACAGACATAATTTATTGTCACAGTGCCAGGCACGTAGAAAGTCATCATTAAAAGTCTATGATGGGGGGCCGGGGAGATAGCTCAGAATAAGGCCTGAGTTCAAATGGCTGTGATCCATTATGACTGCCCTGTCTCCTTTGCTAGTAAGAATTACTAGATGAAAAAATGTCTAAAAAGTAAAAAGTACTACTGGGAGACCAAGGCAAGAGGATCACCATGAGCTTAAGGCCAGCCTGAAATGTATAGTGAAACGTTGCCTCAAAAGGACAAAAAAGTAAAAGGTACCATGCAAAAGCTATGTTGTTGTCAATTACTATTATTAATAATAGTTTCAAAATTACTCTTGCCATAGTATTAAGTGAAAGCTCCTGGGAAAATAGGAACAGTTATTAACAGGTCTGCCAACTCCCGTTACTAGATCTAACGATACGTTTCTCTCTGGGAATCCTTTGACAAATCAGCTGAATTTCCTATTCCCTTGCCCTAAGCACTGCAAATCTGATCCACATGTCCCCAGTGTTGTTTCTGTTACTGAATAAGGGGGAAAGGAGAAGCCTGGCTGGGCCAGGATGGGCGGCTATGGGTTGGAGTGTGCATTGGGATAGCTTCCTCTTTCATTCTTCTTCCTCTAATGCTCAGGACCAGCTTGTCCGCATGTGTTTGGTTACTCTGCTGGCAGGGAGAATCTCTGCTCCAGGGAGCAGGGCCTTAGTCGGGGTTGGGGGAGATCTGCCGACATGCCCTTCCTCCTCCTCTCAGGCAAACAAGGCTTTGTAGAGTCAACGCTGGCCGCTGGCCCTGCAGAGATGGTAGAGTCACTGCCACCCACGATGGGTGACCGGACGGCTAGAGGGGCAGGAAGGGATGGCCAGGACTCTTTGCCCAAGAAACAAAAACACACAGGGCTCAGCGGGGGCCATCCTGGGGAAAGAGGCCATCACCTCACTGTTGCATGGTCTCATGCCTGAGCCGCTGAGCCCCTGAGCCCCAGCAGCTGTGGACTCACAGTGAGTTAAGCGTTCAGGTCCTTGAGCCCTCACAGTCCAGATTTGAATCCCAGCCCTCCCCTGCCCTCCCTTCCTCTGAGCAGATCACTCACACCCTTCCTACGTCAGCCCCCTCCATATTAAAAATGGAGCCAGGGTTGCCCATCATGAGGGTCGTGGAAAAAATAAATGCAACCATGTAAATCAAGCCTATGCTTGCCACACAAAGTAAAAATAACAGCAACAGCACGCGACAGAGCTTTCTCCAGCTAACCAGTGATGCAGAAGGCTGAGTCGCCTGCCTGAGGTCACACCGTGGGGCAAGTGACAGTCCTAGGGTCATAGGCCCCAGCTGTCCCTCTTGGGGACCCTGGCCCCACCACCCTGTTGCTCCCTGCCTGCAGTGTGACTGTTCTTATCCCTCACATGGGTGGCACAGAGCAGCCTACCCAGACTTGGGCACAGCTGGAGGGGTCTCCAGTTAGCTCAGGAAATCCTTTGGGGTTTTTTCTTTAAAAACAAAAAAAGGGAACTTTGGACAGAAAAGGAGCAGTTACCAAAAGCTGGAGATATCTCTTCTAGAATCGCTGCAACTAGAACACTGGAACCACATTCTCATAAGCAGCAGGAGTCATGTTAAACAGCCTGGTTTTGCTTTGCTGGGGCTTTCTGAGAAGCTGCACAGCTCGCTGGAGGGATTTGCAGGCTGTCACCCCCGGGATGGATTCTGACAGCTCCGCTCTGCGCTGCTGACGTGCTAATGAGAAACACTAATTGGACTTGGCCTGGGCTGGGATGTGTCTGCCCTCTTGGAGTGGAGAAGGCAGCATCCCTTTCCAGGGGTGGCTTCCAGCCCCTTCTTAGCCTGAAGGAGAAAGGAGACAATGAGGAGATGTGAGAGGACTCCACAGGTGTCACTGGCCTTGAGGTGGGCAGGATGGCTGCTCTCCTGTGATTCAGCCACCCCTGAGCAAGGCCTCATTGTCACCGAGCACAGTGCCACTCAGGCGCCCTGTGAATCCTCAGTGAAAGCAGGCCAGCTCTTCGGGCAACACCAAGAAAGGATGGTTTCCCCTGGGTACAGGCCTCGGCCACAAGTGGCAGGGCTCATGGTGATTCGTCCCTGGCCTTGCTCTCTCAGGGCTCTCTAAGGGGCTGTGGCCCGTGAAGTTCTCCCAGCTTCCCGTGGTGACCTCTCTGCCTTGCTGCCCCACAGGTGTCCTTTCCCTCCCTGCGTACTTCAGCCCCTACAACGGTGGGTCTCTGGCCCACGATGAGCGAGCTGATGCCTATGCCCAGCTGGAGCTTCGGACCCTGGAGCAGTCCCTCCTGGCCACATGCGTGGGCAGCATCTCAGAACTGAGTGAGTGTGGCCTGTGCGCTCCACGGGCGGGCAGGGCTGGGGTCCAAGGGAGGTGGGAAAGGACTGGCCGCCTACTTCCCCTTGAGCGCTGCCTTCTAGCTCTTCCGACGGCCCTGCAGTCCCAGGCCTGCTGTTCAACTGCTTCTCTACCCCTGGGCCTGTGCATCTTCCGCCAGATGCCCAAATGCATTGATCCTTTGCACTTTCAAGCTTCCTCCCTGGAGGCCCTTTATCAGACAGGGCTGCCTCCTCCCTTTATAAACAAGCTCCCATGCACCTTCCTCTGCTTCCCCTCCAGGAACACAGGAATTCGGCTTTATGCCGCGTGCAGACCCCCACACGACGCCAGTTTACTTGTCAGTACTTTATCATCTTCCTCCTCTTGAGTACAGTGGTATCAGCTTCGGGAGGACAGAGAGTTGATCCCTACTGTCCCCTGCATTGTTTCCAGCGAATGGGAGAAAACAACCCCCTCACTCAGGGTGTAGGCACATGCGTGTATCACAGGAAACCAGTTCTGTCCCACCCGGCGTTTGTCTTCTGCAACTCCTGAAGTCAGAGAAAGTCTCCCCAGAGACAACAGGACAGGCTGTGTCACCTGCTACATCGTCCCTGTCCCTCCCTCTGAAACTGGAGGGTTTTCTGCCTCCCTGCCATGGAGGAGGGAGGAGAGAGAGGAGGAGGTAGATATTGCAGTTCTTCTGAGATTCAAGTGCTTAATGAGGCTAGTGATACTTGGCACCGCGCACCGTGGCCCTAGAAGTCTACCCTGGGTTTTACATGCGTTAACTCTCCCTACCCCACCAAGCCCAGCCTGCCTGGGAGGGTGAGAAGTTTCGTTCTTGTATCGGGTCCAGCTATGCAGGGAGCTTGGGTCCTTATGTTTTGTTCTATCCTTCTGTACCCATGAAAATTTTAAGGTGAAGAGATTTTAAAAAAATAAAACTGTTCTTTTTTGAGGTGGCCAAGACAGTGCTAAATTCCAGACTCTGGCCTGCCTGCCGTTTTTATTTGATGGCTCATAATGAGGGTTGGAAAGACCAGAGTGAAACCCGTGCAGCACCTCTGATCAAGCCTTTCATGGTTAACAAGGGGTGAGGGCCTGTTTTTCCATGCCTGGTGGGTGTTTCTGGGCTCCGGGCCAAGTTCACCGAGCTTAGGATCCATTGATTCTCAAGTAGGAGGAAGTTACAGAAGCGCCAGGCACATACCTGCGCGGACCTAAGAGCCAGTCCAGCCAGCCTGGGCTCCTTCCATAGCCCGTGGGACAGGGACAAGGACCGAAACTTTGTACAGTGCAGTAGGTGCAAATGTCTACACGAATGAGATAAGACCTACAAAATTCAAGCCCAGCTTTTAAAGTTACTATCAGATGAGATAGACATAAAATGACTGTCAGATTACTATGGATTTTTAAAAAACATTTCACTTTCCATTTCTGACATTAACCTGTGAGCCAGTCACAGCTTATGCAGCTGTCCCTGTGGAGGCCACAGTCTAAGCATACACGTGGACAGTGGGGTCTGGTCCCAGCTGTCACACTTACTAGCTGTGCAGCTAGGGCAGGTCACTGGTCTGCTCTGAACTGCTCTGTCCTGTGGAAGTGCAATACCTCCCTGCCAACATGGAGAACTGCCCATGTAGTGGTGGGGCTTAGATGGAACAAGCCCGGACCTTCAAGTTCCTGACCCTCTAGGGAGCTTCTCCTGACATTCCTTGCGGGAAACCATGAGGAGCAGGTTTCCTTCCTTTCTTGCTGTCTTGCCTGCATCCTGGCTAGAAATACACCACCAAGGGGTTCTCCACCAGTAACAATAAAACAACAATAAAAGTAATTAATAATAATGGCTTTTTCCTTGTTGAGGCTTTGGAGTGAAATTTCAGCAAGATGCATGCGTCCTTGATGCTATCTGAGCCTCTTTGATTTCTCCTCCTTGTGGCCCTGTGGCCCTGCCCAATGTTATGACATTTAGACCTTCAGAAATGGAAGCCAAGTCTCAGCCTCCTGCCATGCGACTGGCAGAGGCAAGAGGGCGGGGTAGCCGGCTGTGTGCGCCGCCAGTTTCTGCCACTCAGGAGCCTGAGGGTAGGGCTGGGATTCTTTCTGAGCACTTTAGGACTCAGGACTCCTCCTGTCCTGGGAAATGTGAGGTGGTGCTTACCCATAGGTCATGGTTTGAGAAGGACAAGCTCGTCATGAGTTGACTAGAGCATAGAGGAATAAACCAAGTGTAGTGGCATATGCTTGTCATCCCAGCACTTAAGAGGCTGAGGCAGGAGGGTCACCTTGAGTTCAAGGCCAGCCTGGACTATACAGTGACACCCTATATCCAAAAAATAAAACATAGAGGAATAATGATAGGGCACTAAAAATCTGGCAATCCTAGTGTTATAGTCAGCCTTACCAAGTACTTAGTCTATGACAAAAAGACTCTAAGTGTTTCCCACCTGTTGTTTCCCTAAATCTTCACTCTTGGGAGACACTATCATTTCCATCCTACAGATGAGGAAACTGAGGCTCTGAAAATTGCATCCGCTTGGCACACAAGCTAGTGGTAGCAGAGCTCTGATTTGAGCGCATGCATGTCTTGACTTCCTGGTGGTTTTCAATCCTGATTAAATAGTAGGTCGCTGAGGGAAACTACCAACTACAGATGCCAGAGTTCTGCCCCAGGTGGATAGAACCAAAGTCTCCTCCTGACAGGACCGGGTGTCGGGACATTGCTGCACCAGCTCTGCTGGCTGTGGGGCCAGGGGAACACCCCGGGCAGCTGAAGCCTACAGGGATAAGTAGAGCTGGAAGTACAGAGAAAGTGACTACCAGGGGATGGAGGAAGGAGAGAGGACTCCTGCCCAGTGCAGAGCTCCAGGTCTAGGAGTGTCATTTGTCCCTGCCTGGAAGCCAGATACCATCACCATGGCTGTCCTGGGAGAATCTGGCAACTAATAAGCATGAGTCAAGCCTTCCTGGAAGTTGCCTTTAAAAGTGAAATGCGGGTACAGACGCTTTATTCATTCACTCCCCAATGTCTGCCCAGTGCGTCACACACAGAAGACCCTGTGCAGGGTCCCAGGCACACAAGGGACTGTGCTCAAGCCCAGAGTCCCAGAAGACAGATAATCAAGTTGAACTGGGCAGGGGAATAAAGTGGCTCTGCTGCTCACTGAAAGGCGCTGCAGTGGCCAACCTGCAATCTGCTTGTGTCTACCACCTTTGGCTTAGCTGTGTCCGCAAGGCTTCCTGCGGAAGTGGCTGCTGGGGAGGGGAGGGGGCTCACAGCCAGAGGGGCCCTCAGGTTCTTAGGCCTGGGGGCAGCGCTGTAGCAGAGGGGCTAGCGGCCCAGAACAGAGGTGCCCGCAGGTGCCCTGAGCTATTTCAGCCCATCCTTTCTCAGCATTGTGGTCTCACACAATGATGGGATGGAGTTTCCTATCCCTGGCTGGTGGGATGTTGAAAAGACTTGACCTACAACACAGGATGTGGGGACTGGGACCCCACAGCCTCCAGCAGGATGGGCTGCAGCCGGGTCACAGTGAAGTTCACAGACCTCGGAGCCAAGAGTAGACCATCCTGTTCACTAGCTGCACGTGCACCCGGGCTTTCCTATGAGCAGGAGAATGCCCGGGATCAGGAAATGTTTATCAGATAAGCCTCAATTTCATCCTCTGTAAAATGGGAGTAATATTTGACCCCCTGGAGGTGTAAAGGTCAAGCTAACTGGCATTTCTAGGGAACTGCATCCTTGACACCTCTGTTGGGCACTCTCGGTGGTGCTGCCCACGGTCCTGTCTTAGCAGGGGGAGTTGCCCCGGGGCCTGGCACGGACTGTTCGAGGCTGGGAGCAGAGACCCAGAGAGATTCTCAAGACTGGAGAGCTGGGGTGGGAGCAAGTGAGGATGTTGAAAAAGAAACCACATTAGCATAGTTCTGGAGGACGCCAGCCCTGAGCTTTTAATTCATCTGTTAGGAGGAGACTGGAAATGAAAGGGAAACTAAATTGCTATTGTGCATGCAGGTGACAGTTTCCACCTCCTCCGCCCGCCCTAGACTGCAGGGTAAACAGTAATTAAGGGAGTGATGGAGCCGGTTCTCTTAGGCACGGCATCAGGGAGCATGTGGGATCTGCACTCAGACTTGGTCTTCGGTTTCTGCCCCCACTCCCAGGCGACCTGGTCTCCCGCGCCATGCACCACATGCAGGGGCGTCACCCTCTGTGTCCTGGTTCCAGCCCTGCCCGCCAGGCCCGCCAGCCGCCTCAGCCCATCACCTGGTCCCCCGACGCCCTCCACACGCTCTACTACTTCCTGCGCTGTCCACAGATGGAGTCCATGGAGAACCCCAACTTGGACCCCCCAAGAATGACCCTGAACAACGAACGGTAGGCATCTGCCCAGGCTGAACAGTGTGCATGGACTGGCTGCCTGGTGGCTGATTGACAGCACGAGGGACCCTGTGGCTGGCTATGGTGCCTGTGAGGAGGTAGCGGGGGGCTTGGACGGATGAAGGCCTCACCCGTGTACGCAGCCGGATTTGGTTTCTTTGAAGCCCAGGGTAGATGCAGTGTGAGGTCAGCATGGACCCCAGGCCTCAGCGCTGGGCCTGCCAGCTTGGCACAGAGCACTGGGCTCCTGGAGACTCAGCTGCTCTCTGCCAAATATGGCCTGTTTGTCCCCCTCCACTGGTTTCACAGATGAGTGTTGGGCCCCGACAGCTCTTTGATCTGAGCCTGCTGCCTGTCTTCATGCTTTCTCCAGAGACCCAGCCTTTGCCTTTCCCAGGTGGGGTCAGGGTGGCTGAGAACAGGTGCACAGGTTGGGTGCTGCAGAAGGAGGAGCCAGCAAGGGCTCGAAGCAGGAACGCATGCTGGCCTATGGACAGGCTGCCTTTCTAAGCACTCTACCCAGGCTGCCTTTTTAACTGTTCTGCTTAGAGCACGTGCTTTCTGTAACTGCCCCAAGACCACGTGCGCTGGCAGCTTGGCTACTTGGCTTAGGAAGCCCCGTCTGCATTTCACCTCACAGGGCAGGGCAGGAGAGGCAGAGGCCCAAAGACTCCACCCATCCGGGACAGACAGCAGCTGGGGCCTGAGTCAGCTGCTTGGTGTGTAGGGCCACCATTCATGACTTCGGCTGGCTCCACGGCCAAGCCCACCTCTTCCACTCATCCACATTCACGGGACCCACAGGCGACGAGGGGGGCCTATAGCAGAGTCCATGAAAAACAGTCTACAGGAAAACCCTGGCAACACTGGGATCAGGAGCAGTGGCCTTGGGCTCATTGGTGGCCTGGGAACAGACAACAGTGCTTACCTTGAGAGGTTCTTGGGAGCTGTGAGCATGCGCCCAGGCCTCTGCCGGCCTCCTTTCCTCACTCACGCAGAGTGCTGCTGTGACTCAGTGCTCCGGGAAGCACAGTGATACCGCTCACACTTTACTCCTCTGGGAGTGGGAAGGGTCATGGAGGGCTGAGCAGGCCCACCTGGGTCTGAGTGAGAAGCCCAGCAATCTGGGAGCCGCTTCACAGGGAGGGGAGGCCCGGGACAGGCCCTGTGCCCCAGCTGCTTCTGCTTTGCAGAGAAAGTGCTGCAGTCGCAGATGCTGGCAAGGAGGAGGAAGGGCGAGGCTGCATGGGGTGGGGAGGGAGGCAGCTTGCCTGCTGTCTGCTCAGGTTCCCAAGGGTGCTCAGCCAGGTGGAGCTGCTGGCCCTGGAGCTGTGATGTGGCATTGGGTCGTCTTTGACGGAGCAGACTCTGGCTTCGCAAGCCTCTTCAGAGAGTGTCCTGGGCCAGAGGCACTGCCAGCACCAGCTTCTCCGCAGCCTGAGCCTCTTATCTGTGGTTGTAACAGCTGCGCACAGATGGTGACATGCACATGTGCATGTGCTTAGACACCTCATTACCCCCAAACCACACTGTGGCACAAGTCATCTGGTCGCAAAGGTATTTTTCCATGAATCGTTTCAAGCGAGTATTAGATTCCTAGGAAATTGGAACCACCCTAGAAGGGAAGGAGGGCCACAATTTTCAAGTTTCTATACTAGAAAGAGGATACTTTAAAAATATCTGGGTGAGCACATAGCCCGGCCGTGCTCTGGTGGCTTCTGGCTGTGGAAGCAGATCCTGCTATTCCTCCGGGTCACTGTGGCAGGACAGGCACAGGAGGCTGTGGAGAAAGCCGTGTCACCTAGGCCCTCGTGGTCCTGCCACCCAGCACCCTCCAGAGCTCTGGGGAGCCCTTCTCTCTGATGTGGGGGGATGACTGGAGTCTGCTAGGCTCCCACTACTTCTGTGAGTTGGGGGTGCTCTCTCAAGCTCTGCCTGCTTCATCCCTTGATACTCTTCCCTTGGTCCAGCCTCAGGACAGGAGCGGCAGCATGGGGCCATTGGCAGTCCACACAAATCTGTACCTTTGCTTTGAGTACAGACTTCTGATTCCTGCCACCGAGAGGCTGTGTGGCCCCAGCCTTGGGGACAGAAGGAGCAGGAGCCCGTGGTCACTTCCTGCTCAGCTGCTCGCCATTTCTACTGTTCTCGGGAGCTCACAGGTGGGGGCCCTTCACAGGGGCTGCCTAGGCAGCCAAGAGGCAGGAGTGGAAGTTGCAGAGGCAGCAGAGGCTGAGGGCAGCGAGGGGTCTCTGTTGTCCCTCGGTCCCTAGAGTGAGCCCAGCATGGAGGCAGCAGCTCTCGACTCAGACCTGGCCAGCCTGTGCCTGAGGCTCCCCCAGGAGAACAAAGTGCGCCGAGCAGTGCTGCTCCTCTTCAAGCTCGTTTTCTACCTCCCCTTCCTTTGTGTGCCCAGCAACACACCCACCAGGGATCATTACCTGCACTCAGGATATGGGTGCCAGGCTGGGCAAGAAGTAAAAGCAGGCTCTTGGCCTCAGAGACCTTAGCTGTCCCCATGCCAGGCTATGGCTTTCTCCACTGGCTGCTAAGATCTGATCTCAGAGCTGTAGGACTACTTCAGGGCCACCTCCTCCAGGCCATCTCAGCCCCAGATGCCCCATCTCTCCCAACCATCTCACCCTCATCGCGCAGGGAAAGCCCTCCAGCGATGTCTCACCCACTGGCAGCATGGCATCCTGGGCACCAGCCGGGCCCAAGGCAAGGTCCCAAACACAGACTTAGTCACAGCTGCTGCCCTGCAGGGGGTTTCAGTGCCAAGAGCAAGCCCGGAAAGTGAAAGAACCCACTGTCAGGGATCCAGGAGATGGAGGACAGCGACAGCCATCTGGCTCAGTGTGGTCCTTGCTGGCTGAGCCTGGAGGCAGAGGGACGGGCCAGCTGGGCCAGCAGCCCAGGCAAGGGATATCTCCTCTGTCCTCGTCCTCCTGAGGAATGAGAAGGGGGCTGTGTAGACATGCGGGAGAGACAGGAGGCCCATCAGCTCGCCGGCAGATTGCTGGAAGACAGTGGCATCAGGCAGAATAGAGGGAGGCACAGCTGGAGGTACTGAAGGCAAAGTGGACAGGAGGCAAGCCGATCCTGTCATCAGAGGACCACCATGGTTAGCCCTGCACTCCAGACAGCTTCAGCAGGGACAGCAGGCAGGCTTCATGGTACCCTTTGTCCCCAATTCCCACCAAGCTCTTTTTACTGGGGCTCCCGGGGCCTGCACAAAGGTCGAGGCCGTGGCCTAGATGAGACCCTGGCAGAAGGTGTGTGTGTGGCCCAGTTCTCAACCACCTAGTTCCAGGCCCTGCAGGCCAAGAAGGTTCTGGTGAATATGGAAACAGAATTTGGAAGAACTGGAGCCAGCAAAGTGTCAGCCCTTTTGGGTTCTACCAGTGCCCCCAAAGCCCGCACCTGTGGCTCCTGGGAATTCCTGAGCACAGCTTCCTCGAGTCATCCCAGGGGTCTTATCCTCGCTGTCTTGTGGCAATGTGAAAGTCAGCTTATTCCACCTTGGCCAAGAGGTGAAGTTGGGCAGCTGTTTCTGGTTACCTGAAACTGAGGTGCAAGATGCTTCTGTCAGTGTCCGACACGTTGAAATGTGCTTTGTAAATGGGGCTGCGCGCCCACTCCCTCCGCTCTTCTCCTCACTGTTGTGATGGGAGCAAACGCAGTTCCGCTGCATATTTGACCCTCAGAATAGGTTGTCTCTATTACGATGCCGTAACATTTTTTAGAACTTCTTGTTAAGAAAATTTCAAACACACTAGAGAAAACTGTATAATAGACCTGTGTGTGTCTTCTGTCACCTAGTGTTTACCAGTTATCAGAAGAACAAGAATACTCGCAGTCTGAAACTAACACAAGGAAGAAGTGATAAAGATCAGGGCAGAAATGAATGAAATGAAGACTAAAAAAAAAGACAGTGGGAGGAATCAGTGGATCAAAGAGTTGGTTCTTTGAAATGACGTAGGTGGGGTGGGATCGGGGAGACGAAAGAGAGAGGAAAGGAGAGATGAGAAAGGTCAGGACGCGAGGGGAGTGTGCGCCACCTCCTAAGGATGACAACGCTCACTGTGACTCACAAACATACACTCGTATAGAAAGGGTGAAACTGTTATTAACTCAGACTCATCCATTCATTTCCTGCCCTGCAGATTATGTTGAAAAGAATGCAAATATATTTTGCCTATAAATATTCAGTGCCCCCTTTAAAAAAAAAAGTCTAAAAACAATCATAATTCCAATGTCACATGTAAGCACGAATAACAAGAATTGCACGAGCAATCCTGTGCCACCCCCATTCCTACCAGAGGTCATGTCCTCTGTGAATACTTGAGTATATTTCTCTAAAGAGAATCCCTTGGGCTGGTGAGATGGCTCAGTGGTCTAAAGCACCTACTTGGAACAAGCTTGGCAAAGCACAGGGACCGCGGTTCAATCCCCCAGCACCACATGCCAGCCAGCCCCGCCCCCTGGTGGGCTGAGCTGGCCACACACACACACACACACACACACATAAATAAATAAAGAGAATCCCTTAAAAGTGACCACAGCACAGTCATCAAACGATCAAACGTAAGGTAGAGAATAATTCTTATGAGCATCAAATATCCAGCCAGTACT
Source organism: Octodon degus (assembly GCF_000260255.1). Classification (NCBI taxonomy): domain Eukaryota; kingdom Metazoa; phylum Chordata; class Mammalia; order Rodentia; family Octodontidae; genus Octodon; species Octodon degus. Next base: position 14,407,903 of record NW_004524594.1, read on the forward strand.
CAAGATTTGCTGTATGCCTTTTTTAAAATTTTGTTTTCTAAAAAAGAAAACTATGCAATCATTCTTACAATCTCTGCCAAACAAATTTCTAAAAAATAAAATAAAATTTGGGCTCTGTTCATGCGGATTCCCATTGGTGAGTCCCCTTTTCTCTCTGACACCAAAAGTCCACTGAATACCCAGCTCCTATAAATGTGTAGGTCAGTGTGACATTTCTTAAACTGTGGTTCCTGAGTGATACCTGGGATTATCAAATTCCCCATGTTACTGTATAATTAATATTATTACTAATGTGACCACTGCTTTAGTGGTAGTTCAGGCACTTACTAATATAACCCTCCCATAGATAATAGTACAGCTATGAATAGCGCTGTCATTGCAAGGACTGCCGTGGAGGGCAGTTCCAGCTGCATCGGGGAGCACAGGAGCCGGGCAGGGGGTGGGAGGGCGGCGGGGGGGCAGCACATGCCTGTAATCCCAGGACATGGAAGGTGGAGGCAGGTGTCGAGTTTGAGACCACCCTAGGCATTGTAAAATCACGTCTCCAAAAGTGCGGAGGGGCAGGGGAACAAGCACGCAGGAAGGGGAAGGTTTCATCATACGAGATTCACTTGTTAATTCATTTTTCTCCATTTCCATTGGTCAGCGGAGAAGGGATAAAAGAGAATTCTAGAGACTGAGTTGTTGGTCAGTTTGCCAGCGTAATGAGGGAAACATCAAGAAGACAGGAATAAAACATGGGCAAAAGCCACCTCCCCAGACAGTGGAGGAGAAAGCTCCATGCCCATCTTCACCTGAGTCCCAGCCCTGCCTCTTGGGACCTGGGTACCCTCATGCATGTCATTGTGCTACTTTTTGCTGCTTAATACAGGAGCAGCAGTGCCACCCTCAAAGGGTTCCGTGGGATTAATTGCTAATATACACAAAGCGTGCAGAATAGCGCCAGGCTCATAGTATGGCTCTGTTTTTACCTTCATGACCACCACGAGGTTAGGGGCAGAGCAGGCTAGGGACTTGGCCAGGCCTGAAAGGACAGCCACAGACAACATGGCCAAGTGAGCAGCATGGGCAGCGAAACTCACAGAAGGACTTGTGCTATGGTTTCTGTTATTGGTTTAATTAGTATGTGTTTGTAGCACACGATGTTCGCTTTCTTTGCGGGGAGTGGGACGTGGCAGGCCTTACCTTTTTCATTACTTTTCGCATTTCTTTGCCCCAATCCCTTGATCTCCAATCTCCTTTGAGAAAGATCTGGCTCCCTACTTCCTGTATTATCTGTTTTTTATTTTTCTCTTTATACTTTGGATTCTGGAGAAAAAACACAATAAACATTCAGTGCTTCCAAGTACATATTTCATGACAGGATTGGGTACAAACAGTAAAAGTTCAAAACGTAGGTGGTTTTCCCCTAAGTTGTCACTGACAGCTGCTGAACAAACACTCCCAGGTCAGGCCCAGGGCACAAGCTGACACTCGGAGGTCCAAAGGTCAAGTCCAGGCCTCTTCTTGGGACTTTGAGCAAGCCAGCCTCAGTTTCCTCTTGGGAATGTAGAAAGCCAAGGCTGCTTCTCTGGGGGCTCCCCTAGTTCTGGGAACGTGCCCCCCACAAACAAGGGCCCCCTGTGAGGAGAGGCACCTCTTTGTTCCATTCCAGATGCAGAAGGGGGAATGGCCCCCTCGGAGGAGCACTTTACATAAATCAGAGGCGCCCACCCATAGGCTGTGTGCTCCGTCTACAGAAGTGGGCTCGTTAATCTTTTGCTCAGCTTGCGAAAGTGTTTTCTTATCAAATAATAGAGATGATGGCAGTGGTGGCTTGATGCTACTGACTTGTGCTTCCCCTAAATACCATTTCAAGAAGATTTGCAGTCTTAAGCTCTTTTCTCTCTTCCTCTCCCCCTTTTTGTGCATTAAATTTCCATCTGTTTACCCAAAATGGAAGTAAATGAAATAATAGCTATTGAGTGAATCAAGGACTTGCTTCCACGGATGCCTGGCGTACCCAGTAACCTCCGAAGTGACTTGTGTATTGTCTACAGTGTGCCCAGGGCCTGCAGCTGTCTCCCCCGATGCTTTTTGTTTTCTTTCTGGAATTACCTTGGGTAGGTATTTGTTTGTTCACTAGGCTCTGTCCGTCCCCCACTGTTCTACCGTAAGCACTCTGTGACTGCCTCAAGGACCTAGGACAGACCCCACACATAGTAGGTAGTTAATAAAACAGGCAGTGAGCCAATGGATAGGATCCTTGGAACCAGGTCATAATGTGAGGTCCCTGCTCTGCCACTCATTTAGCTCTGACTTTGAGTGAAATATTTGATTTCCAAGCCCCCATCCCTCTAGCTTGAAATGGAAAATGATGTGACCTACTTCCAAAGGATTTTGTAGGGATCAGGTGAGGGAATACATGAAAAGAACTTGTCATAGAATAAGCTTCCCATACATGGTAGCTGCTGCTTCCGGTATAAATCCCATTATCTTAAACCTATGGAAAGACTGACATGACTAAGACATGTTTAATGCATAAATAATCCAAAGCACAGGTGAATTTAGAAGTCACGTCTACTCAGAATACATGTTTTCTCTCCACCACCTATACACCTCCCTACTCCATTCCTGACCTGAATTTCATCTTAACATGGCCTAGACAGAAGCCAAGTAGCCAAGATGAGGTGGGTAACAGAGAAGACAGGTAGGTCAGATACCTCAAAAGACTTAAGCAAAGATTGTTTTAAACAGAGCTATTTATAAGACCTAGCTTTAGTACACCACACAAGGACTTTTAAAGAACTCTACAATCTGAGTTTCATTTGTTCATTGAATCAAAGATCAGGTGGGTTGTCAATCAGTGTAGTCAGTGCCAAGTCATATCACTGGCCCCTCGCTTACTGATTCAGCCATAATGCCGTACAGTGGGCTTTAATTGAGTGCCTGGGAGTGATGGGATCTCATTCATTCCTCTCAGACTACAAGCATCGAGGCAGAGCTTTGCATTCCAGAAAGCACTTTGCCCAGCTCCGGCAGATCCTCACTGTGTCTGTTGGATGGAGCTGTTAGCACTCCTGTCGACAGATGAAGCAGAGGCCCTGAGAGGGACCAAGGCCTGGCCAAAATCACAGCTGGCTAAAACGCAGAGCTGACCTCAGGCAGTGAGGTCCATTTATAATGCAAGGGATTCACACCAGAGAACCCCTTCCCCTTTCAGGAGAGGAGACCAAGGAACTGGTCTCCTCTGTTGGCACCCCCCTCCAGCCGGGGCACTTGGGCAACTTGCTCCCAGCTTCCTGGGGCGTCTTTCTCATCAGACCCAGCTTTGCTGGCTCTGGGTGGCCAGCCTGAGTGTAGGCATCTGTCAGCATCCAAGAAGGAGCAAGCCAGGATTGGGGGCAGACAAAGAAAGTACCAGTGCCAGATAACAGAACATGGAGACGCGACAGGATCTTGGCCCGGCCTCTGAATAACACCCCCAGGGGCTACCCGTTGCGTACAACTTCCTGCCCCATTGTTGGACCCACTGGGTCCTCACTGAAAAGACGGAACTGTCGGCCCCCTTTATTCGTTCGGGTGTTTTTATAACACGGGCAGCAACAATCCCCTTTGTCTGCAGTGCAGCAGGATTCTGAGAGTGTTCAGTGCAGGGAAATCCCAGCTCCAAAGGGAATTGATTTGCCTTCTTAGGGCAGCTTCTGAGGCTGAGCTGGAGACGGTTCAGACCCTGAGGATGGGGCAGCGCACAGGCTCGGGGCCCATCAGGAACCGGACCAGGCTGGTTTCTTGCCTGCCCTTACTTGCCAGATTTCTTTCTTCTCATAAACCCAGCTACTGCTGACAGCTGCCTGGGACCCCCATCCCACCCCCTTTTACTTTGTGCAGGTTCAGTAGAGAGCTGGGGTGCATGGCCCTGAGATCTTGGGGTCCAAGATACATTCGAGGCATGATGAGGCTTTGAGTGTGAAAGCTGGAGCCTGGGCCTGGTGTGACATGTGTCTCTGGAAGTGTGTCTTTACTCCTCTCCCTCTTTCCAGTCCTCTCTCAGCCAGTGGACTCACAGCATCCTCTGTAGGGCAGTTTGGCATCGTGAAAGAGCCCGGCACACTTGTCTGGTGTTTTAGGAACCAGCCAGATCACCAGTAACTGTCTGTGTAACCTCGCTCATGTGTCCGAACATTTTTTTTTTAATGTATTTAGTACAGAGTCTACAGGATCTTACTACACAGATGGGATTCCTAGTGATCCTCCTGTTTTCAGCCTCCCAAGTGCTGGGATTACAGACACACGCCACCATGCCCAGTCCCAGTCACCAGCTCAATGCGCCCTGGAGGCACTCCAGGGATCGAACCCCAGTCCCTAAGCAGGAGCTTTAGTCTGCTGGGCTATCTGGCTGGCCCATGTGTCCAAACATTTTAAAACTTTGATTTCCACATTTGTAAACTGCAAAGTAATAAACCACCTCCCTTGCAGGGGGCTGTAAGAATCAGAAGTAGCAATATGTGAGGATGGGCCAGCCCCATGCTTTGTTGGCACACAGTAGGCCCTCAATAACTCCTAGCAATGTCAGTGCCACTCAGAAGCTCCTACCAGAGCCTCCCGTGGGGCTACTGTTGGGATGTGGGTACAGAAAGCAGGGCCAGCACACCCCACCCAGGAGCCTAACTTGTGGTTTCCTTGGGGCCCACACCACCATCCCTGAGCCCTGGCCCCATCAAAACCACTAGTTGCCAGCCAAGAAGGCCCCTTTCCTGCACCTGCTGGCCTCAAGAGTTGCATGTCGCTTACTTCTAGGAAGTTTCTAGAAGCATTTCCTATGGCACCCTGAAAGAGTATCTCGGACTCTAGAGCCGCAGTGGGGAACCTACAGTAAGTGAGCCACCGCAGGCTATTTGTTATCACTGAAAGTTCTGGAAGGTTCGCCATCACTGCTATAGAGGGACAAGAAAAGCAGGTGCTGCAGCTCACACTCAGCTGCTTTTGAACAGAGTGGCCCACTCTGAGAGCCTAAACAAAGACCCCTAACCCTGCCCCCTGCCCAGCAGCTGTCCTTGGGATAAGTGCACCCAGGCAGAGGCCAATGGGTGGTAGCAGGTGCCCATGGGGGTATCAACTCGAGGCCCTCGCCTGCTGCCTTCCAGATATTAGAGAAGCATGCTCTCCAGATAGCCACCACTATGGCCCAGTGTAGAAGAAGGAAGCGGGTCTCTGGCAATGGCAGCCCTCGGCCCATAGGTGAGGTGTGGCCTGTTGGCTGAGAGCCACACCCCCTCAGCATGGAATAAGCCTGCTGTCACACTGCTCCATCCCAGTGCGGTGCGTGGGAAGAGCAGATACTCTGGCCTGCTGGGCCAGCCACCCACTCTCTGTACTGGGAAGCTCTGGCCTGAGAAATGGGGAAGGTACTCAGACCTAGCAGAGGGAGGACGGAGCTAGAGGGGATGGTGTGCGGTGTCTGCTGGAACCCACACCCACCTGAGATGCCACCCGGAGTCAGGCCTGGCCCCAAAGGCCAGAGGGCTGGCTATTCTCCACCAGGGTGCAAGGCGCCAGAGACATCTATGGCATCTGATATCCCTGCCCTCATCTCTTCCCTCCTCTAAGCTGCCTTCCCAGAAACTGCCTGAGCCCTATCTCTGGGATTCCCGCTCCCCAGGAAGTTGTTTTTGGTTGGAAAGTTCTCGTGTGAAACAGTTCTCTCTATCTGGGAATTATTTCCTTTAGATCTGAAGAGTACCATTTGCCAGTACTCAAGTCCACCCAGGCCTCCAGGAGCAAAGGGCGAAGGAGCATCTCTTCCTCTTGCCCAGAGAGCTCTGTAGCCCCTCGAGAGTCACTTTAGAGTACAGCAGCTGCCTGAGCAGGCGGGAGAGAGGGCTTCACCCCGAGGAGTGAGAACCTGCCCTGGCTCAGTTCTAAAGTAGGGAGGCCCCCCAGAACCCAGGGACTGATCTGAGTGGCACAGAGCATGCTCTTCAGGAGCCTGGACTTGGGTTCCCCCCACCTGGGTTCATTTTCTAGCTCTGCCGCTGGCCAGATGTGTGGTATGGAGCAAAATTCACTCTTCTTGCCTCAGTTTCCCCATGTGTAGGGTGGGCCTACAATGAGTCCCTGCTGCAGTGGGCCAGGATGTAGCTCAGCAGAGGAGCACTTGTGTAGCATGTATGAGGCCCTGGGTTCCATCCCCAGCACCATAAAGAAAACAAAACACCACCACCAACAAAAACACCTGCTTAATAAAGTAGATACGAGGACTGAATTCCCCAGGAGATACAGTGGTACCTGGGTTTATGAAACCTATCATCTGTTTTACGATTTGAGAGAAGACGGCTGCATTTGTGTTCGTGTAGGGAAGGTAACAATGGTTGTGTTTGTCACCTGATGCAGAGTTTGTGACCAGAAGAAAAATTTTGCAGGACTCTTTTGTGTACCAGCTGAGTTGCTCACAACCCAAAGCATTCCTGTAGTGAAGTATTAGCCTATAAGGGGCTTCTTTACAACAGTGCCGGGTGCTTCATTGTTAGTCATTTTCTAAGATTCCTGGCCACCCAGCTGCCTTGCGACTGACTTCACATACATGGCTGTTATTCTGCCATTGAGACTCGAGGACACCCACTCCTAGGAAGAGGCAGCACGTGGCATCCATGCGCATCTCCGGTCTGGTGCAGCTACTCAAGAGGTGGAGACAGGAGAATCACTGGAATCCAAGAGTTCAAGGCCAGGATGAGCAACATAGTGAAACCCTCCCATCTAAACCCCACCTGTGAAACCACAGAGGGCTAAGGTGTAGCTTAGTGGTAAGACACATGCTTAGCATGCACAAGGCCCTGGGTTCAATCCCCAGTACCAACCAAGGAAATCAAACAAACCTAGAAATCATCTGTGAATCCAGGCAGGCTTTATCTAGGGCCTTTAATCTGTACCAGCTGAGTCTTAAGAAGGGTGCATTCTCTCCACTGAAAGCCCAGAGCCCCATCTGGAACAGAAGTTGCCTGGCTCCGTGCAGCTTGTGCCACGGGTCAGCTGCATATCCTGAGGCAGCCTGGGGGTTCCAGGAGAGAAACATGCCCAGCTCTGACTCCAAGCCGAGCCAAACCATGTTGGTTTACCAAGCAATTCTAGAGAAGTAATTAATCCAAGATGTGAGCCAGACTAGAATCACTCCCTTTGTGCTGGGAGTGGAATGGGACGTCAGGGGGACAATGTTGGTTTTATTCTACATGGAGGTTTTGGCTCAGTTTGGGGCCACAGCAGCTCTGTGTAAATCTTCAGGAAACCATGGAGAGGGCCTCCAGAGCCAAGCCCGAGCTTCCCAGAGAAGTCTGTTTGTGGAGCTATGGCTTGAGTGGGAAAGTTGGACCAACTCTATGCTGCTCCCTGCCACCCCAGTCCACACAGCAAGCTAGGGAGGGGTGTGGGTGCGACAGGCTTCACAGCTAGCTTCATGAAACAGGGCTTCAGGGGCCTGAACGCAATCCTAGAGCTGGGCTGTGCCTTCCACTGAGGGGGCAAAGCTGGTGGAGAATTAAGGGCTGGGGACAGAAGCATCCTGGTGGTGGCCCTGCCCTTGATCGTCCTCTGCGGCGTCTGGCTCATCCTCCCTGGACTCCAAGGATGCTGTCAGGTGGGGCAGGGAAAATCTCATCAGGGTCCTTGCCAAGTCATGACATTCAGCCAGCAAGCCAGGCCCGAATGCACCCCAGAGCCATTGTCCTCATGGCCCAGGGAGGAAGTGACCCTGAGGCCCAGCCTGAAGTGCCCCTCCCAGCTGGTGGGCACATCTAGTATTTGGGCCTCATTGCTCCCTGCAAGTGGATGGGACAAACCTGCTGGCCCCAGACACAAACTGCACTCACTGGGTCAGGAACAGAGGCACAAGGCTTTCTCTTGCACAGAGCTTGGGTCACTGGCCTCCAGTTACAGGCTGGTGCCATCTGCCACCCTGACTCTTGCCCAGAGGCCTCTGCCCACCTCACAGGAGAACAGAGCCTGCTTTGAGCTGAAATTGGAGGCGTTTCCCGTTCCATGTTGTTGAGACACAGCTTATAGGACTGTAATCCCAATAAATCATAAGCTTGTGGAGCAGCACAGGGTTTATTTACTTTTTCCATGCTACAGGGACCTTTTTAAACCAAGGCCTTAAGAAGCTCATTCTGCTTTTTTTTTTTTTTTTTTTTTTGGCAGACCCTGGGATTGAACTCAGGCCCTCGTGCTTGCCAGGCAAGCGCTTATTCTACTGAGACATCTCCCTGGTCCCTCCTTCGTTTTTTAAATGGGGTTTTAAAAATGGCTTTTGAAGTCTTGGTCCTGTTGAGGAGCCTTATGAGACCCTGGAGGTGACAGAGTCAGGCTCATCAATATATTAAAGGCAGAAGTGAGGAGGAGCTGGGTCTGGGGTCCCTGTTGCTGTGTGACCTTGCGCCTCTTTCAGCCTCTCTGGGTTTCCAGCTCCTCCTCCAGTAGTGAGATGAATTGGTCGCCGTCCTACGCCGAGCCCATTGGCCCTGGGTGCTGCTTGGCCTTTCCCCATGTGACAGTAGTGAGCACACAAACAGATGCTCCCAGAAAGTTGATGACCAGGGCTTGGGGTTAGGTGCAGACAGCACTGGGGGCCTCAGGTCACAGATCTCAAGTGACTGTGTACCCAACCCGCATATTCGTGACATTGTCCCTTCCCCAGGGGACCAGGGCCTGTGCCCCCAGACAGTTTGCTGCTTGGGCTCAACATGGTGGTTGTGTTTGTTTTACTGCTTCACAAGCCAGGCTGGGGCGGGTGGCAGGCAGCTCGCTGCAGGCTGCTGCCGGCTTCACGTGTTTACACTTGCTTTCTGGAGAGGCCAGGAGTTGGCAGGATAGGAGAAGGCTGGAGCTGAGGCATCTAATAGGACCAGATTCCTAGGGCCTTTCCTGCTGTTGTGTGCCTTCTCGACCCATAGATGCTAACCTGGCAGTGACAGTTCACGTGGGCAGGGAGCCCGCCATGGTCCCAAGGCTGCGCCAATCACTGCGCGTCTGTACTTCCGCTGTCTTGGGAGGCGGCCCTAGAACTGAGACCCATTTTTCTAATGGGGAAACAGGCTGGGTGACAGGTAAGGTAACTTGCCCAGAACCATATCGTTTCATTCACCGGGAAAATACTAGACTGCAACCTGGAGGTCGCCAGACGGAACCCACCCATGTGACCCCACATAGCTGCTGCCAAGCAGAATCTGAAATAAGAATAGAGGGTGCACTCTGTGAAAGATATGAGAGACCTCTTGCTCAGACAGCTCCTTCTTTAATAGCAACATGAGCCCCAAGCGGGTATTGGGGTGCCCACAGCGACAGAGCCAGTTCGGTTGTATTGAAGGAATTAGAACATCAATTTCCTGTCAGTGCAGATGCTGCAGGGAGGCATCTGGGAGCCCAGGGCTGGGGGGATACATGCAGGCCACCCTGCACTCAGGGTTTCCTGGAGCCTGCGCCACGGGATGAGGGTCCCAGCCCCATGTCTGTTGCCGTGGTCACTGTCAGCAGTGACGTCTTAGGGATCTGCCGCTGTTCTAAAGAAAAAGTCCTCGAAGTGTGATCCTGGGGTGCCCTGGGGTCTCAGATGCTTTGCAAGAGTCCATGGGCTCAGAGCTCTTTTGCCTGGAAGATGTTATTCTCTGTCTCCCCACTCGCACTTCTCTCCCCTCCCACTCCCCTCCCAGTCCTCTCCCTCCCTCTCCCCTCCTTCTCCCCTCCCTCTCCCACTCCCATTTCCTCTCCCCCTTCTCTCCCTTCCCCCGCCCCCTCCCTCTCCCCTCCCCTTTCTGTCCCACTCCCATTCCCATTGGCCTCCCCCTTCCCTTCCCTTTCTCTTCCACTCCCATTCCCTTCCCCCTTCCTCCTCTCCCTTTCTCTCTCCCTCCTCTACCTCCCTCCCTCCCTCCCTGTCTTCCTCCCTCCCTCCCTGATTTTTTCCTGGGTTTCCAGAGACCGTGTGACGTGACAAGGATGTCATGCCGTAGCCAGTGGGATGTGAGTTTGCATCTTCCTGCATTCTCATCTCCTTGGTTCTGATGTTTGGATAAGGTGTTGATGGGATCACACACACAAACTCTCTTGGATACTGTCAGTAATTTTTTAAGAATATAAAAATGGCCCTGAGGGCAAAAATACCAGAGCACCACTACTCTTGGGCAGGAGACACAGCTGAAAGGAAACTCAGAGGGCCAAGGGCTGAAGAAAGGGGCTCCCCACCCTGGCCCTTCAGACATCCACGTTCTGGTGAGGAAAGGCTGGCAGCCAAGCTCAGCGAAGGGACAGGACAGTGGCAAACTGGGAAACGGCCTCTTCTCTGGGCGGGAAAGAGCAGAGACCCCAGGGGAAGTGCACACATCAGTTGGCCTCGGCCTCCCTCCCCCGACCCACCACACAGTCAGGACACAGACAGCCACTGCAGGAGGGAGTTTTCAAAGGGATTTTCCAGAATGTGCAGTGACGCAGGCCAGCTCTCCTCAGCAAGCCCACAGAGGGGCTTGGTGACATTACGAGAAAGGAAACAATCCAAACCTGCAGCCCAGGAGGTGGGTGTTACTGAGAAGCCCATGTGTTGTTTACCACTAATTACTGGAGGACCAGAGGCGAGGGAGTGGGAGGGCCAAAGATAGGGCCTGAAGAGGTGGGTTAGGCAGGGAGACCACCTTCGAGGCAGAGAGGATCTGGATTTCTGTGTTTGAAAATATTAATCAGCTGGAGAGAGAGCTCAGTGGAATAAGCGCCTGCCTGGCAAGCAAGATCAAGTTTGATCCCCAGTACAAACAACAACAACAACAAATTATAATGAAAATATTAACTCAGGAGCATTCAGTTCAGGAAGCAGAAACCCCTCTAGGTATTTTGAACGGGAAGGGATTTAATGCAGGGAAGCAGGGACTAACAGAACCACAGAAAGGGCTCAAGGAGCAGCTGCAAGAACAACAGCTTGTCCGTGGGTGAGGAGCGCTGCTCCCTGAGTTTGAACACATACCCCTGAGCTGGAATCAAGATGTCTTTGCTGTTGTTTTTACCACTTCTGTCTCAGGAGCACCCAGAAGGTGGAAACCAGACACTAGAAGTTCTGTAGGAAACCAACAAAAAATACTTTATGCTTTTATGACTTATTTGCAAAAACAGAATGGACACAAAAGTGGCCTCAGCCTCAGGTCTACTTCCCAGATCTCTTGGAGCAGCCTCTATAACAATGAAATCTAACTTGCATCTAGAACCCTAGCTGCAAAGGAGTCTGGGAAGTGTAGTTTTCAACTGTCCAGTCTCTGAGCATAATGGTAGAATGGAGCCAACGAGTCAGCCCTTGGTATATGCTCACCGAGGGTGCCTCTACTGGGTTTTTTTCACGCGCTAAGTTCTAAGGCACATGAAACAGGAGAGTGAATCCAGACACCATCTGGCTGGGCTTCATGATTCCCACACTCCCTCTTGGATTTCCCCTAGTGCAGCTGGGAGATGCCTAGTAGCCACACTTGGCACTTGGTTCGTTTTGGCTGTTGGCCACAGCGGGGGAGAATGGCTGACAGATCTATGAATTATCTTTTTATTTACACATCCATCTGTAACACTGATGGTTTAACTGAAACCTTTTCCTTGCTTTAGAAGAATTGATGTATAGAAGGTTCTCTCTGCGCTTGCCTAAGTTCAAAGATATTTGCAAAAATGAGCATTTCTAACCAAGAAGAGAGCTTATAAACAGAGGAATAGTTCATGACTGGGTTGCTTTCCCTTCCTAGATTACACAAATTCCCCCATCAAATCTTAGCTTCCCATTAGTTATGGTTTGGGGTTTTGCAAGAGGAAAAATACAATGCAGGGCACACATTTTATAAGATTGTTTTATCATAGTCACCCAAAGAATCATATACAACGAGTGCAGGAAATCTGTCCACACTAAAAACCAAAGAATCCAGCTCGGGCCCTGGATCCTAATATCCTGTTTAGAGTCCAGCTGAAGACCTGGAGCTCATAACAAGGCCTCCCTCAAGTCTAACTGGAGACCTACAGCCCATGACAAAGTCTCACTCAGGTCTGCTTCACAGATCTGCACTGATTGGGAAAGTCTGCCAGGGATGAGGGATCTGTGCTCACAGGCTAGTGATCTCAATTGGAACCAGAAAGTGACACTCAAAGTAAGAACCAGAGCTCCCCAAAAGTACCACAGCCATGCTCAGCAACAGCGAGGTCCCAAGCTCCTCCAGCAGTGAGGAAAGCTGAGTTCCCATCAGTAAAGCCAATGTGGCTGTCTTCTCCAGAAGGCTGCGCTGTGCATCATCTTCCCCTCCAGAGCCAGGAAGCGATGCTCAAGGTGAGGACCAGAGCTCCCCCAAAATGAACCATAGCCATTCTCAGGGATAACAAGGTTCCAAGCTCTTCCTCAGACAAAAATAGCCAAGTTCACCAGGAAAGCCAGCATGGTGAGGTCACCCAGAATAGCCCAGGAGAACCAGCAGCTCCCAAGCAGCTTCCCGAGCAGCCTGTCCCAGCTCTTCTCCAGTTCTGCCTCATGCTGCTGGCAGCCATCCTCAGGTGGGCCTCCCACACACCCAGCACCATGCTAGTTTGGTTCAGCTGGGTGTAACAAGCTGACCACCAGCTGGTGTCCACCACACCGCTCTCATGAGTCAGTACTGTACCCTTGAAAATTAGATGTCATTTTTCTGGGTAGAAACATGGCCTCATCCATGAGTGAAAATCTGGGTATATTATACTTGATTACCAATACTCACCCATGCATTTAATCATTCAGCAAATGTTTATTGAAAGCTTCTTGTATCCGACCCCAAGCTGAGTGTATTTTCAAGAAAGCAGAGACATGGAAGACATTATTCCTGACCTTAGAAGAAATGGACTCAGCAGCAAGATGGGACACATTCATTGCTGGAAGAGAGAATTGTGGGGTGTTGTGGCAGTCTTGAAGCAGGAAGAGATTTTTGGCTTCCAGAAAGAGTTGCCCTGAAGGTTAAATAGAATCTAGACAGGCAGAGGGAAGACTTGATCTTGCTAGGGAGGAGACGGCAGTGGGCAGGGGGAGCTGGAAAGCCTGCAGCCCTGTGGTCTGGGTGCTGGTGATAGGTACTGGCCTGGCTGGTGATAGTGGGAAGAGCTCCTGGCACCCTTGAAGGCCAGGGAGGCTTCCCCAGCCGGCCCTCTCCCCTCACTCACTGCTACCCACAGTGGACCACTTAAAGAACTTGAACATTTCTGCAGGGACAGAAAACCACCATATCAGAATAACTTCTGAAATGAGTACCTTCCAGACCACATCTGATTATTCTGGGGCTTTTGGTTGTTAAGTGAAAGAATGCTTTACCTTAAAAAAACAACAACAACAACAACAAAAAAACCCTTAAAATTATAAGGATGAAGCCAATGTGCTGGCTCACACCTTAATCCTAGCACTCAGGATGCTGAGGCAGGAGGGTCGCTGTGAATGTGAGGCCAGCCTGAACTACATAGTAAGACTGTCTCATTAAATTGTGAGGATGACCTCAAGCTTGGGAACCTGAAATGAGCCATCAGGGCAGGTGTGGACCACCTATGGCTGCTTAGAGCAGCTGAGGAGGGCCTCCCGGTCCTCTCGCTGGTTGGTGAACTCAGCCCTGCGCTGAGGGAAAAGGTGGCAGCGACAGCTTAGGCCCGGGGTACCAGAGGAAGCGGAGGTTTCCTGCCCTGTCCTGGCGCCGCTCCCTGGCTTAGTTAGAATGAAAGGCCGGGGGATGAGGCATCAGGGAGGTCTGGGAACGCAGGAGATAGGGGGCCGACATGGGCTGTCATCAGAGCCACCAGCAGCAGTGAGCGGCAGGGTGCCTTCTCCCTGGGACCTGGTCGAAGGAACGAGAGAAGCATCCATTCTGATCCGTTCTGGGCAGAGCCGGCTGGGTGCCCATGGAGTCATGAAGCCAAAGACTGACTGTCGGGCCGTGAGATCTGTTGGCCTGTGAAGCCCTCCGCCAAGGGGCTTTCACCATACGGGACTTGCTACTTTGGGCAGAGGACAAGAAGAATCAGTCATCAGTAGGCAGTGGACCGTATTCCCCGCTGAGTCCCAGAGTTGGTGGGGAAGGGGGAGGGGCGCTGTCCCATTCTGCGGGAACGGTGCCCCCTAGCGGCACACAGAGTGATTTTTCACAGGCGCCCCCCTGGAATCTGCAGCCCTGACCTGGTACTGGCAGCCTCTCCTTGCTCCCGGGTAACTGTCCTGCACCACCCATGGGTCTTGGTGTCCCACAGGCCTGTCCCACCTGGGATGGTTCCTCTCTCTGGGACTTAAGGCTGCTACTCCTGCCTGCGTACCGGGCTGGAAACCCTTGCCTTGCCTGGGAAGTCAGAGGCCCCGTGAGCCCCCTTCCAGTAGAGGAAGTGACAGCTGTCTGCCACACAGTGGACCCCCAGAAACAGGGGTGCCTTTGAGCCTGGGTCTGTGAGACTCTTCTTTGGGCCCAGGGGACACTGCCTCCCCTCTGCGGAGAGAACACCCCAGCTCCAAGCTGAATTCTTGGGAGAGGACAGGAGGCCTGGCTGTAGTGTTGCGAAGCCCCTTCTCTCACTGGCCACATCACATGACCAGAGTCCTCCAGATCTGGGAGCAGGTTTCCGAGGAGCGAGGGCACAAGCTGGGATCTTCCTGAGTGGAAGAACCCGTCCCCTCCACTCCTCACAGGCCGAGAGCCTCAGGGCCGTTTCCTGAGGCCCTCCGCCCTCTAGGTGACGCCCCGCTCAGCCTGATTTCTCTCTGCTGCCCTCAGGCCCTTCATGCTGCTGCCGCCGCTGATGGAGTGGATGCGTGTGGCCATCACCTACGCCGAGCACCGCCGCAGCCTCACCGTGGACGGCGGAGACATCCGGCAGGCGGCCCGGCTGCTGCTGCCAGGCCTGGACTGCGAGCCCCGACAGCTCAAGTAAGGGACAGAGGAGGAAGGCGGGCGGGCGGCAGGCACCGTGTGCAGCCTCTGCCCACTTCCCTCAGTTTCCTCCCAGTCCTGGTGAGGGGGGCAGTCAGCGAGGGGATGCAGTACCTCTGAACTGCTCTAAGGGGTCCTCTGTGAACACCAAGGCTCAGGCTTGTAACCAGTCCAGTCTGGATCCATCCGGTCTTGTGTGAGCCACAGGGCAGCTGCACGTGCAGGCTTGGGGGACACAGAGCTCACACTGTGGGACTCTGTAATACAGGGAGAGGCGGATGTGGCCCCCCCTCCTCTGTGCCTATAATCGCCACCATATCCCTGAGCACTGCCTGGGGGTTGACCCTGTGATGAGCCCTTCCTTTTATGTGTTAGTCCCCGTGACAGTGCTAGAGAAGGGACTCTTAACATCCACATGACAGATAAAGAGGCTGCAGATGAGGGAGGAATAGTAGCTGGCCCATAGGCGGCCAGCTGGCAAATTGACTGTGTCCCTATTTGAGCCCTGGTGCTCACAGTCCCCAAGCCAGCACGCTTCACTCCTTCCCATGGGGTCCCTTCCTGTGGTCTCCAACAGAAGCCCTTCCCAGATGTTCTCTCTGGCCAGCCCTGGACCATGAAGGCCGTGGGTCTGACTTTGACCTTTACCCAGACCCCAGGTGCAACCTTCTCTCTCTGCGTGACGAATGCCTCACTGTGAGACCTAGGTAGAAGCCACCTGTTGATGTCTGTTGTGCACCCTCCAGAGACACAGATCTTATCTGACTGTCCCTGGTAGCATGGGTCAACGACAAGTGGGATGCTAGGCCTCTTTCTCCCTGGCTTTGGTACTTCTGGGAATTACAAGGGAGTCTTTGAGAGAGACACAGGCAAGACCTACACTGTGGTCACCTTGCTCATTCCCTAGGCAGAGACGCGGCCTGCTCCCTACAGTGGGGACGCAGCGTCCCAGTGCCGGGGTGCCTTGCGGGCTGTCTCCTTCTCAGGGTGCCCTGTCCCCATAGGTTATTTAGTTGGGGGTTGGTTCCTAACAAGTGACAGCTCCAAAGAGCTCAACACACTTCCTCAGCCTGTTTATAGAAAGGCAGCAGCATGGTAGTTCATGTCGGAGACTGGCTGATGTGAACACAACTCGCAGTCCTTCCCCATCCTGGCCATCCTCGCTGCACACATCAGCCCAGGTCTCTGGGGCACAGTCACACTCACACACCTCTCGGTCTCTCCTGGGCAGACCCGAGTGCTGTTTCAGTTCCTTCCGGAGGCTGGATGCCCGCGCTGCTACAGAAAAGTTCAATCAGGACCTGGGTTTCCGCATGCTCAACTGTGGGCGGACAGATCTCATCAGCCAGGCCATCGAGGCCCTGGGACCCGATGGCGTGAACACCATGGATGACCAGGTGATTTCCCAGAGCTCTGCTAGGCGGGGAGGGTTGTGGGACCTGACTCAGGAATCCGCAGTGCTGGAGCCACAGGGAGAGTCCCTGGGTCCTAAACCTGAGACATTCACAGCCCTGTGCCTCCACATGGTGAGCTAGCTCCCACCTGATGCAGGAAGAATGTGAGCTCAGAACTCCCCAGGACCCCTTGACAGCCTCAGTGCTGTGGATTCCCCTGGCTGAAGGGCTGGCAACTGCCCCGGATGGCCAAGGGTGAGAGGGTCCGGAGGTGTCAACCTGGCATTGAGCTATGGCTCGTAATTGCCAACATGCAGGAGTATGCCGTGCGCCTCCTGTGCCAGGCCTTGAGACCTTGCCTTCCTGGAGCTCGCATTCTAGTGAGGAAACGGACAGTCAAAAGCACACACTCAGCATCCCAGGATTCTGGGCAACTTCGCAAGACCCTGTCCCAAAATTTAAAAAATTAGGGCTAGCCATACAGCTCCATATAAAGGCCCTGGGTTCAATCTGCAGTACCACAAAGCAAAAAGGAACAAATAAAATGTAGAGTTTGTTCATGTAAAGTGCTGAGGGGCAAAGGGTGCCCCTCAGGATGAAGGGTAAGAAACATGGGAGATGACTGGCAATTTTAGGTGGTATTTAGCTTGAACTTTTGTGTTTGAATTATTTACTGAATAGCTAGTACACGACATGTACCATGTTCCGGGCACTGTTCTAAGTGGTGCACACAGGTTACTTATTTCATGAGAATAGCCCAGTGGAACAATTACTTTGGCCATTTTATAAAGGATGACAGGCAGTGCCGGAGCAATGTCATGCTAACGTGAAGCCAGAGGGTCCCAGGCTGGCAGCCTCCTGCTGCAGGGGTGGAGCTAGCCTGAGGAAGGGCAGGGGTAGGAGGCATTCCCAGGAAAGGGGGTGACCCGGGCAGGGCTGAGCCCAGGAGACTGCAGGGTTGGAGGGGCCTTGGGACGCAGATCTCACACAGGCCCCTCAGTCAGCGCAGGTGTGGCTCCCCGTGGATGACAGCAAGGCCCCCGCAGCATAGACAAGCCGCCCTCCCTCCAAAGAGCCGCAGTTTTCTCCCCTGTAGGCTGGGGGTTACCAGCCACCTGGGGTGTTCTCGTGAGAATTCATCTGGTAGCTGGTAAACGCTCAAGAATGCTTGAGCTGGTTTGTGCTGTCCGTACACACATGACGGTGACATCCCCAACGTGTGTTCAAAGATAGAGGCCCGCGAGGCTGCAGAACACCCGACATCATGTGTTCTGTAGCTTCATGGGCCTCTCTTCACCCAGAGTAGAGATGGAAACAGCCGAGAGCACAGCCCACACTTGTAGCTCACAGCCCCGTTAAAAGTCTGAATTTTATACAAAGAAAGGACTCAACTGTGTCCACAAGGATAAGACAAAGCTCCAGCTTGGTCCTCCAGCCCTTGGCTATCCTCTGAACGCACCACCCTGTTGCTCCCAGCCCCTTGGTGTTTATAGCCTGCTGTGCAGGTAAACGGTCCTCTGCCCCATGATGAAGTTCAGGCAATTTCTTTATCTTTGAGCACTAGACAAGGATTTATGAGTTAAGGAGATCTTGTCTCCACACACATAACCCAATAAATAACATCATCGCAGAACACCAGCCCGGACACACCCTTGCCAGGATCCAACTGTGGAATAGGTGCCTCCCACCCCACCTGTGCTGTCATAGGCCATTGGGAGACTCAGCTGAGGAGCCGCCCTGGACCACCCCCCCCCACCTGGGGGGAGTGGCATGCGGCTTCCGGAAAAGCCCCAGATGGCTCAGCAACACAGGACACTGGCCAAAGGCTCCCCTCGCCTGGGTGATACCCCCAAAGCATGGGCTCCACGGCTTCCATGGGCCAGGGGCCTGGTGCAGATCCACCTCTTGCTAGTCCTGTGGCCTTGGGCAGTTAGTTCTCCATCTCTGCTCCTCACCTGTGAGATGCAGGAATAGCACAAGGGTTTGAGACACTGCATGTCAATCTCCTACCGCAGATTTCCAGGCACAGGCCTACGATAGCTTGGTATACAACAGGGTAACTGGTGACACAGGTGGTAGTATCTTATTTCGTTAGCTTGCTCTGTACACAGGCACTTACACGTGTTAACTCACAGGCAAGCCTGTGAAGCAGACACTGTTCTCCCTTCACAGACAAGAAACTGAGGCCTCTGTACAAAGCTTACAGTTACCTGTGGCAGAGGTGGCCATCATAGCTGAGTATGGCTGAGTATGGCTGCAGGGCCTGTGCTTTCCACCCCTCTGCCATCTGCAGTGTTTGGGCAAATGTCCCCTGCTTACCCGCTGGGTGTCCTGCATGCAGGGGCCCAGGAAACAGGAGGAGGAAAGGGGGTGGGGAGGAGCAGCTGGATGGAGGAAGAAGCTGCGTCCAGGTTTCCTGGGGCAGAGACCTATGGGCTATGTGCTGGGTCTAGCATCCGCCTTTGATTCATGCAGGGCATGACGCCGCTGATGTACGCCTGTGCCGCAGGGGACGAGGCCATGGTCCAGATGTTGATTGATGCGGGAGCAAACTTGGACATCCAGGTGAGCCAGGCCATGAGCCAAAGTTCACCCAGGATCTGTGGCATCCCATAAGGAGTGCAGGGTTTTGGACAGCTGGGTAGATGTGTCTCAGAGGCTTGACATACAAGATGCAGATATTGTCCTGGCAATTTGGGGAGGAAGCAAGTTCACAGGGCTGAATAGAGGAAAAAAAAAAACCCTTTCTGTTTCTGTAGCGCCTCTCACCAGCCTGCTCCCCGCCATCCCCTAATTCTGCTTGCTCTGCCTCCCTCTGAGGTATGAAGTGCTCCCTGCTCTGCCATTTTTGCCCATGCAGACATTGCTAGTTGAGCATCTATCCTTTCTTTCTGAGGTTTGTGCAACAGTGCTCCAGGAAGACATTACTGTCTTAGTTACTTTTCTCTCGTTGCTGGGACAAATACCCGACACTCGAAATGAAGGAAGGAAAGGTTTATTTAGCTCAGTTACTGGAGGTTTCAGTCCATACTCATCTGAGTCCAAGGCAGAGCAGCACAGAGCAGAAAGCAACCTTTCATGGTGGTGGCAAAGAGCAAGAGCGCAAGGGAGAAGTAGCAGCAGCTCAAGCTGCTGGCTTCTCTTCCCACCTTACATTGTAATGCAAATTACCTGCCCCAGGGTAGGGGAAGTAGTCACACCTATGGGTAC
>NW_004524594.1:14427509-14459777 GCF_000260255.1 Octodon degus
ACCTATGGGTACTTCCCAGAATTTACCCACCTATGGATAATCCCAGCAGTATTAAGACCCATAATCCCAGCCTTGGATCACACATAATCCCAGTGGATCATGAGTTAACACAAATTCTAGAAGTCCTCACCCCATGACTGCATGAGGCTTTGGGGGGACAACTAGACCCAAACCATAACAATTACCAATCGAGTGGAGTTGACTCCTGTTCACTATTCCTCCAGGTCACCCTCCTAACTAAGAAAACACCAATCGTTTGTTGTGTTTTCCAGGTTCCAAACAATTCTCTCAGGCACCCCTCTGTCCATCCCGATAGTCGGCACTGGACCTCGCTGACGTTTGCTGTGCTGCACGGACACATCTCTGTCGTCCAGGTGAGTTCCTGCTGGGTGCACATTGTGTCCCCCACTTCCCAGTGGACTGATGCTGAATACAGCCCCAGCCTCACTCTGGATTCCGAGGTGTACTTCAGCCGGGCGCACCTGATCAGCAGGGCAGCGCCCACCTGGTTTGTGCTAAGAACAGCATTAGTACAAAAATCCATGCAGCAATGTGGGATCAAAGACCCAGACCCAAGAAGGGCAGAGGCCCGGTTTCTCCTGCGCATGGCACTTTGTTTTCTGCCCTCCAGCTCTCCCTGACCCTTCACTCCTCTCCTGAATCCACTCCCAAGCCAGCCCCACACCCTGGCTCCCTCCTGAGTGGTGGTTCCAGAAGAGGAAAGTTAGGGCAGAGCCGCCTCCCACACCAGCCGGGGCACTAGCCACACCCCACACGCCACCCAGGGCCATTGGATTTCCCGGCACCCTCCTCCTGTACTACTGGAAGTCCTTATGCTGCCCTTGTCCTCAGCTGGCTTGTGAGGCGTGGGGGAGCAGGGTGCATGTCCTGGCCCTGGGTAGGAACAGGGCCACACCTGGCCCGCTTGGCAGCTCCTACCCTCCCAAGAAGCCAAGGGGAGTTCGGCCTGAGAGCTCTGCTCTGGGCCTGCCTGGACCGGGGCCCAGTTTCATCTGCACGGGCAGGACTCCGCCTCCACGGCCTGGGCAGGGCAGTTTCTGACCGAGCAGTCTCCTGCAGAGAAGCTGGAGGTCAGCTGCTCCTCACACAGGCAGGCCCCAAGCAGGGTGTGTCTCCAGGAGCCTAGGAGCCTCCAGTCCTATTGTCTACTGGCAACCTTGCCCTAGCTGGGACAGGGAA
Source organism: Octodon degus (assembly GCF_000260255.1). NCBI lineage: Eukaryota > Metazoa > Chordata > Mammalia > Rodentia > Octodontidae > Octodon > Octodon degus. Next base: position 14,428,710 of record NW_004524594.1, read on the forward strand.
AGGCCTCTTGCTTCCCTAGACAGTGGGACATCCTGCCTCTTCCTTTTGGCAGCCCAGGAAGATAAACTGCTGGGCCTCTGCGTGGAGCTGTGGAGATGTAGGTCTCCAAGCCTGTGCCCTGCAGCCTTGTTTCATTTCACCTCAGCAGTGCTGCTTTGCAGATGGCAAAGACAGAGGCTTGGAGAGTTGAAGCACCTGCCCCTGGTCAGACACTGGTCAGCGACCAGCACCGCACCGCACTGTTCCAACACCTGCTGTCCCAGGGCCTCAGTTTCTCCTGTAGTTTAAGAGTGACAGTTCTCTTCTGCCTATCCACATGAGGTTCCCTGGACAGGCCACCGAGGCCAGTCGGTGGGGAAGCCTCTAGAGAAATGGTAGCGGTGGGTCCCCTCAGGGCCTTGGTCCAGGGGGGTTCTCCAGTTCCAGTTCTCCAGCCTCAGGGTGAATTGCGCAGTGTCACAGGCCTGGAGAGAGCTCCAGCCCCACACCCGACCCTGGCTGCCTCTGCCCTTCCCAGAGGCTCCCCACAGCCGAGCTAAGTGCTGACTGGTACCCACCTCTCTGTGCCCCTGGTAGTTGCTGCTGGATGCAGGTGCCCACGTGGAGGGCTCAGCAGTGAGCAGCGGTGAGGACAGCTACGCGGAGACGCCCCTGCAGCTGGCCTCCGCAGCTGGTAGGCACCCAATCCCAGGCTGGGTGTGCAGACATACCCTCCCCTGAAATCATTCCCTCCAGGCCCTTGGGGGTGTCCCCTAGACTGCCCATGGCATCCTGCTGAGCACTGTGCCCAGAAAGGAGCCGGCAGAGCAGGGCCATTCCCTGTGTAGGCCCAGGAGGGACCATGGCAGGACAGAACACAGCCAGCCCTCCTCCTCCCTCTCCCAGACAAAAGGAGCCGGCTTTCTTTAGGGTTCCCCAGGGCTCACAACCAAAGTCCCCTCACCCACCCCTTTCCCTTCACCTCACTGCCCCTTGTTGGCTCCCTCTTCATCCTCAGATCTCCCCCTTATCTTTCAGGGAACTACGAGCTGGTCAGCCTGCTGCTGAGCCGGGGCGCCGACCCCCTCCTCAGCATGCTTGAAGCCAGCGGCATGGCCTCCTCCCTCCACGAGGACATGAACTGCTTCAGCCACTCAGCTGCCCATGGCCACAGGTACACACCCCACATACATGCCCCAGGTGACATGGGGATTGAGAAATAGGCTCCTGTGAGCCCAGATTGCCTGAGTGAAAGCTAGGCCTGAAGATGCCAGGTTGGAGTAGCTCAGAGAGGTCCTGATAGCCCTGGAGCTGGGACAGTGCCCAGCCAGCACCATTGGTTCCGCTTTCCAGAGAAGACAGTTACAGCTGCAGCTGCCAGGGCCCACCTAATGCAGCACCACTCTGCTTGGTGGGGTCCTCCAGTGCCCCGTGGTGGCCTCAGGGTAACCATCCACAAAGTGCATGGCTCAGCTAAGAAGATGCCCCCAAACAGAGGGTGAACCTGCCGAGTTATAACGGGCAGCAGCAGGCTGAGATCAGCGCCATTGGGCATTACTTCAAACAGGAAGTAGAAAATGCTAGAGGGTTGAAAAGGTGTGGAGAGGGGCTGGCCAGTGGGTTACCTCCTTGCTGTCCCTGGGTGCCCTCCCCATCCCCATCACCATCACCAGCACGGCCTGAAGGCTTTGTCTCTGTACTGTTCAGACCCTCTCTCTTCACCCATCTCCACCCCAGGCACCATCTCTGATGTCACTGCCCAAGGCCTTCCTCCCCCCCAGGCCCCGCATTTGCCCCATTGGCTTCTCTGCCTGTCACTGTCCCTCAGGCAGACTGTACTTTTGGGATAGGCACTGGCACCTCACCTTCCCCTACCACCCCCTGGTGCTCTATAAACTCTGAAGCTATCAAAGCACCAAATGAGCCCACCACAGCTAGCAATGCCTTGGGGTGGCCCTGGGTCCTTCCAGGGGGCCTCGGGGCTATGAGTCTGGGGGGTGCTTGGACAGGGAGCCCCAGGATGTGGCCCAGGCTCCGCCCCCAGGTGGCCCTTGAATCTTGCCTGTGCTGCAGCTGCACCCTCCCCAGAGTCATAGCCCCAACTCTGCCTGCACTGCCCCCAGTGTGGCCGTGACCACCACATGTTGGTCACCCATAAATGGCAGTGCCTGTGGGACTGCCCAGGGTGGAACACAGCGGTACACGGGTCTACCATCCCACGTGTGAAGATGTGACATTCTTCCTCATGCTGCTCCACAAGCAAGAGGGGAATAGCCCTGGGCATGTCCCATGTCTGCCGCGTTCACGCCTGTGACGCTACTGTTCAGGAGCATCCACCCCTTCCCAGGCTCTGCTGTACTCAGTGCCCTCACATCGGCCCCAGAAGAGGCCACAGCCCAGGAGCCCTTAGTTATACTAGGGCAGCTGTCCCTCAGGTCCCCTGCACCCTCCCATCTTCCCCTGGTCTAGAGATGGGGATCTCTAGGTGCCCTGGCTCGTCCTTCCTGGGAAGGAAAGACTGCTATTAGCCTGTGGAGCCCATATGGGCTTGGTCATCCATTGGTAGGACCCCATCCTCATCCTCGTGGCTTGGCCTGCAGGAACGTCCTGAGGAAACTCCTGACTCAGCCGCAGCAGGCAAAAGCAGATGTTCTATCCCTGGAGGAGATCCTGGCGGAGGGAGTGGAGGAAAGCGACGCATCGAGCCAGGGCAGTGGCAGCGAGGGACCGGTGCGGCCTAGCCGGACGCGCACAAAGGCACTGCAGGAGGCCATGTACTACAGTGCCGAGCATGGCTACGTGGACATCACCATGGAGCTGCGGGCCCTGGGTAAGACACGCAGGTGCGCACGCACACACGTGCGTTCGCATACACAGTCACTCCTTGCTGCTCGCCAGCAGGCCCCACGCATAGACTAGACCCTGGGGCAAGGACATGCACTAACAGCGCTCTGTCCTTAAGCCTGCCCTTGATCCTTGCCACAGCAGGGAGTCTCGGCAGTGCCCTGAGGATGTGTATATGAGGAGTCACACGTCTACCGACTCCTCAGGTCTGGGGATGTGGCCTTTCTGTATCCTCATAGGAGGCTGCTAAGACGGACACACTTGAGCCATACCGCGCTAGTTGTGCACCATGGAAGCTCTCCAAGTCTTGGTTCTCTTCTTTCGCCATAGTTTTGGCACTGGAGACCCTCAGCTAAGCATGGGACGATGTCCCCTGAAGCATGAGCTGGTGCCCCTGGGAGGACTTGGCCCACATTGTCACAGGCCACATGCATGACATCCAGGGCTGGGCCAGAGAGCAGCAGGGGGGCCTCTGTGTCAATGGGTCATCACTCCCACTGGCATTCAGTAACCCCAGGACATTAACTCACCATGTCCCAGGGGAATCCCCCCCCCATCCTTTTCAATCATGTAGTCAGGCTTGGGGGGAGCAGGGGCTATCACTTTACCAGGAATAGGACTGGCCTTTGTCATGAATGCCACAGACGGTTTTAAATTACACTGCAAGCCCTCTGCCACCCTCTGGGGAGCTGGTAAAGTCATGACATGCCCTGGATGTGAGCCAGTGGGAAATCTCTGAGACAGGACTGGGTTCATTTCCAACTTTTGTCTAGGATGGAGGCTGGGGATTGAGTGCCCTGAACATTTGGGGGGCCTCCAAGTCCACCTGACCACCCCTCCAGAGTTAAGGGGTCTCCCCAGCAAAGGGTTCTGTGGGACTTCAGGCTTTGGAGCCTGAGCGTCTGCACTCCAGCTGACCTCAACCCCGGCCTTCAAGCCCGACCTCTCAGAGTCTGTGAGAGCTTTCATCACATTCCTCCATTGCCACTCACTGAGCACACAGTGACGGGCAGCCAGCAGGGTGTGCGGGGAACATTGCTCTGTAGACATAAGGGCACAGAGGGCCCCCTGCACGTGTCATCTTCAAGAGGAACACTTCATGAGGTAAATGACAGCCCCTCTTGCCACCCTGGCCAGGTGTCCCCTGGAAGCTGCACATCTGGCTCGAGTCTCTGCGGACCTCATTCTCCCAGTCTCGGTACTCGGTAGTGCAGAGCCTGCTGCGGGACTTCAGCTCCATCAAGGAGGAGGAGTACAATGAGGAGCTGGTGACCGAGGGCTTGCAGCTCATGTTCGACATCCTCAAGACCAGCAAAGTGAGTGGCCCATCAGTGCCTCCTCCAGGCTCAGGGACCCAGGTCACAGACTGACACCCGGGCAGACACACATGGACATACACACAGGCAGGCAGGCACACATGCACGCACACACGCACACAGCCCCGCAGCGCCTGCCTGTAGGGGGCAGAGGCCGTGGCTTTGTCTGTACTGGAGTCTCGCCAAAACAGCCATTTGAGGAACCGCCGATGAAGGAACTGACTCTCTTGCCAAGCCAGCTCTAGCAGGAACAAAAGACAGTGGCGGCTCTGACACTGGCCTGCACCTTTCAAATGAGCCTGATGTAGCTGTAAACAGCCAGCCTCTGCAGGTGAGTTGACCGCCCCTCTGCCTCTCCCCCCACAGAACGACTCCGTCATCCAGCAGCTGGCCGGCATCTTCACACACTGCTATGGCAGCAGCCCCATTCCCAGCATCCCGGAGATCCGGAAGACCCTGCCCGCCAGGCTAGGTGAGCTGTCCCCCTCCACCCCGGCACACCCGTCCCCTCACCATGTCTTCCTTTTCCATTGCTAAGTGCTGAGGCCCTGCCTCAGTTTTCACACCTGCCCTGCCCCAACCTCTTGGAAACTCCAGCCGTGGACTCGCAGGCCACTCCCTGCCTCTCCCTGTTCACAGACCCTCACTTCCTGAACAACAAGGAGATGTCGGATGTGACCTTCCTAGTGGAAGGAAAGCTGTTCTATGCACACAAAGTCCTCCTGGTGACGGCTTCCAACAGGTAGGTGATCTGGGATGACAGAGTCCCCCACCAGCAACGCAGGGCAGCTGGAGCAGAGCGGCTGGCAGGAATCAGCACTCCTGGGGCACAATAGGAACAGGCCTGGAGGACTACAGGAAGCACTCAGGGGCTGCCCTTCCAGCGGACTTACTGCTCTGTGTCATGAGAACACTGAAATACTCTGGGATAAGAGTCAGTGTTCTAAGCACAGGCATCAGGGTGCTGTGCTGGGAGGGGTGGAGGGGGCCAAACAGGGCTCAGCCCAGGAGGAGGTAACACATCGCTCCCACTGGGTACTCTAGCGATGTAGTGTTCCAAACGGGGCCATCTCCCGGTACCTGGTCAGGCGACAGATGGTGCTGTCACTTTACAGTGACAGAATAAAAGTCACATCCTAGTTCTGTCTTTTTTTTGTCTCTTTTGCTGCAGGTTTAAGACACTAATGACCAATAAATCAGAACAAGATGGCGATAGCAGCAAAACCATTGAGATCAGCGACATGAAGTACCACATTTTCCAGGTAAGCAGGCCTGTGCTGTGCTGTCCTGCGGATGCCCGCGCCCCCAGCCACCTTTGGCCTTCCCTCCAAGGTCAGGGCAGCCAGAACTTGGTCCTGGTCTTCCCCTGCATCCCGGTGGCCTCTGTGCTTTGCCACCAGTGGTCAGTGTCTGAGTCAGTGGTAGCAAACATGGCATGGGTGCCACGGTGGGCTGTTGGCATTTCTGAATACTCCTAAAAGTTCACCATCACTGGTCTGGGTTTTTTCCTGTGCAAAAAGAAGGGAGCCCTTCCTTGGTGGTCTCAAGCTCTAAGCCCCAGAGCGAGGACCAGGGCGGCCTGCAAACACCCCCATGTGCTCTGAGGGTGCTCACGTCCGAGTGAGCTCGCTGCACACACAGGCCCCCAGCCCCCTGCATCTGAGCCTCCATGGGGTGCCTAGCTCCGGTGCTGGTCAGGCAGAAGCCGTGCTGGTCACACAGATCAAGCTTGGGATGTTACATAATGGGAACTCCCATTAAGGCAGGTGCAGGCAAGGCCTGGAGGAACAGCCCAGGCTAAGAGCTCCTCTCTGGAAAGTGGCAACTTCGGGTCTCCAGATTTGGGGGACAGAGGGCAGGGTTGATTTCCAGGGTCCTGCATTGCCCAGGAGGGCTGTGTATGGATGACAATAGTCACAGAATCCACGCCTCATGGAAGTAGAGGAAGGCACTGTTTAAAACAACTGATTTCCTCTCATTTGCCCTTGAGTTGCTTACTGAGCCATTCATGGGTCGGGAGATAGCAGCGAATGGTACAGGCCTGTGTTCTGTGAGACAGCTGTGATGCACAGGATGGCTCCAAGGGCGCAAGAAAGATGCATCTCCATGTGAGGGGCGCTTCCTAGAGCAGCAGCAGCTGGCTGAGGTTGGGAGGAGCTCCAGGTGGAAGGGAGAGCATGCACAGAGCCCCAGAATCCGTGGCGTGTTCCAGACAGAAATGGAAGTGAATTCATGAGGGGCGTGAATTTTAACCCAGGGACACAGGAAGCTCCGGAAGGCTTTCCGTGGGGGTAAGAGCTCCAACACCCTCCTAGGAGAGCTTCCCGGTGCTTCACCTGCTCTTCATTGAAGCTCCTAAGGGCTGCAGGTAGATTATCCCCTCAGGGTTGACAGAGTCTGAAGTTGATGCATTTGGGAAGGGAGGAGCCAGGCTTCAAAGCCAGGACGTCTGCATTTAGAAAGGCAAGGAAGGCATGGAAGAGGCCTGGCTACTTCACAGGGACCAGTCAGGCATTCCTGGCAAGGCTAGTTGAATCACATAGGTGGCCCAGCCTGGGCAGGGGTAGTGAGATATGCAGGGGGTCCCCCAGCTCTGGCAGGAGTACAAGGATGTCTCCTGTTCTTTCTCCAAACTTTCTGGGGAGGGCAGCTTTAGAAATTTGTCTGGCCAAGAACTGCAAAGTTCAGGTGAGTTGGAATGTGAGATGGACTTGTGATCACAGCCAGGAGGCTGGTCCCAGAGGCCGGCTGGCATTGGTGGACACAAGTGGACAGGTGACATGGCAAGTCTCCTCACCCACTTAGCAGCCAATGACCTCCTGGGGTTGGTGAGAGGGTAAATGGGGACAATAGCCATTGATCACAGGAGCCTTGAAAACGTTCAGTCAGACCTTTCCTGAGTTCTGGCCCAGAGCACTGTGGGTACAGAACTCTAGCGTTCTGTGTGGCCATCATCTCAGATGGGTCCTTGGACCTCCACTCCTGATTCCTGGGCTCCCCTGGACAGGTTAGCATCAAGCCAGCAATCTAGGTCAGGGCTCCATACAAAAGCCAGGAAGGAAGAAATAGCTGAGGAGCTCGAAGCTCTCGTGTCAGATAGAAAGATAATGTAAGGGCTGTCAAGATAGCTCAATGGACTAAGTACCTGCATAGGCAAGTACAGGGAACGGGGTTCAATCCCCAGCACCACCACAGGCCCCACAGGCCCTGCACCCTGGGCACACTGAGCCAGTCACCAAGATTGGGCATGGTGGTACATGCCTGTAATCCCAGCACTGGCGAGGCTGAAAACAGGATGATCACTACAAATCCAAGCTGCGTAGTGAAACGGTATACCAAATACATAAAAAAGAAAAAAGAAAGATATTGTGGGTCACAAGTTGTCAGTCAAAATTTTCTAGTAGTCACATCTAAAATTTAAAAAGGCAAAAGTTTGATTTCCTTAGCCAATGTAGCCAAAACATTATATTTCAACATGTAAGCAGTAAAACAAATCAGACACAAATGGGGCATGTTGGCACATGCCTGTAGTCCCAGCACTCTTAGAGGGCTGGGCAGAAGGATCTCAAGTTCAAGCCTAGCTTGGGCAACTTCACAGGATCCCATCTCAAAAAAGGCTGTGGGTGGAGCTGGGTATGAGTACACGAGCACAGGGCTCAACCCCCAGCACCACACACACACACACACAGGCATGATCTCACACTAAGTTTTTAGTCTCTATTGTATAATTCACACAGCGCATCTTAGCCCCAAAACCACCTATGGCCAGCAGCTTTCGTACGGTGAACAAACTCTAGGTCTCAGGGAGAGCCCAAAGGCCTCAGCTTCTAAGTGTCTCCCTCAGGCAGGCTGAAGCTGCTGTCCCCCTGCACCAAGTTTGCCTGCTGCCCTTCCTGCCATCGCCCATCCAGCCCCACGGGCCACCTGCTTTGGGGGAAAGGTGACTATCATCTGTCCCCAGCTCGTAGGCTGTGTGGGATTAACCCACCTCTGCTGGTCCCCTCCGTCCCTTAGCAAGGCTCCAGTGCCAGTTCTCTGGTTTGTGGTTCCACTTCCCACAGCTGGCTGGGCTTTGCCAAATTGAGCTCCCTAAGTACAACAGGAGGCCACCCCTCTCTGGGCTAGAAGGGGCGCTCTAGGCTGCAGGATCCCTGGCCAGGCCCTTGCCTCGGAATCTCCAAGGTCCGACCCACCTGCCTGCCTACCCTAGTCCCCGCCCTGGGGAGCCAGTGTCTGTGCCTTAGCCCTGCGGCCACGTAACAGCCTCGCTCCACTGAGGGGAGGGGCAGCCGTCTCCTTTCCCCACCTTGGCTTCCTCTTCAACCCTCTGGTGCCTCTGGAGCCTGAGTGCCAGTCCTAACAGAGCCCAGATGAACGGCGGGAGCCTTGTTTACTCCAAAACCTGCCAGCCCTGCATGTGGCTGTCGCTTTAGCAAGCCAGAGGGATCTGGTTCTCTTTCCAACCAGGAGCCTTCGCAGGCTCCAGTGAGTTGGTAGAGTGGGTAACTTAAACCTCACTACAGCCACTTCCTGGGGTATCCCAGGACCCCCACCCACTCCCAAGAGCCCCAGCATTTCTGCCAGGCACCCCAGCAAGCTTGGGATCGGGGCCTGGGCTCTGCGCTTCCTTCCCCGGGGAGCGCGTGCCAGCTTGAGGGTGATGGGTTAGATGGTGGTTCCTTCAGGTACCTCCCTCCGGACTCCAGGCTCCATGGGTAGACCAAAAGCAGTGATCGTCATATGCTAAGGGGGCGTCTGCCATCCTAGGCTCAGGGGCTGTGTGGGGATTGGAGGGAAATCATGGAGTGAACAGGAGGGAGATACACGGTCTTGGGTCAGCATCCAGAGGTGACGTTTTGCAGGAAACAGCATTTGAGAGGCAGCCTAAGCAGAGTGTAGGGATAGAAAATTATACCTGAAGCCAGGCCAGCCCCAGGGGCACAGCTGGAGCAGTCCTGTGGGGACTGGCACGGCACTCTCTGGGGCCTCTTCCACTGCAGCTAATGATGCAGTATCTGTACTACGGAGGAACCGAATCCTTGGAGATCCCCACCGCTGACATCCTGGAGGTGAGCAACCCTGCACCCCTGGACCTCTGCATGGCGCAGCCCCATGCTCAGAAGTGCAGCGCATGGAGGGGCAAGAGGAGGGGAAGGTGGTTCGCTGCGGAGTCCTTCCTCTCCTCCCACAGCTGGGGCTCTGTGGAGAGACTGGAATGGCGACCACCTCAGAGCCTGGCCTCTTCGGCCATGCCCACGGGTTAGGCAGGGACAGGGGTGGTGTGACCAGGGAGCATCAGACAGCAGGCCTGCCTTCTCCCCATGGACTGCTGCTCCCTGATGCCTGGACCACAGCCTGGCCGGGAGTACCCAAGGGCCGCTTTGCCCCCACCAGCTGCTGTCAGCCGCCAGCCTGTTCCAGCTGGATGCCCTGCAGAGGCACTGCGAGATCCTGTGCTCCCAGACCCTCAGCGTGGAGTGCGCCGTGAACACCTACAAATATGCCAAGGTGAGGGAGGGTGCCCCCACCTGTCCTGGTTTTGCAGCACTGAGGTGGGCTACGACTACGACATTCGGGGAGCTGGACCACCGAGAGCAGTGCAGAGCACAGCTGTGGCCCGCTGCTGGGCTCAGACATCTCCGAGCTCCAGGACCTGGTGCAAAGCTGAGCCAGGTCACATCCATTCAGCCATTCACGATGTCTCCCCACTCCTGCCTGTCTCAGTACATGAGCGCAGCGAGGCCACCTCTCTCTCTGGACCACTGTTCTGCCCACTTCCCTCCACCTCCACTGTGCTCAGTACGGCCCCTTATCCTGTCCCAGACAACTGTGTCAGGCTTTCCCATGCAATCCACGAAGTTCTTTTCCCAAGGACCAGGCCCACCTCCCTTCCTTGTTTCCCACTGCTTGCAAATGAGATAAAAGCCAATCCATGTCACACTCATTGAGGCACCCAGGGTGCCACCCTCGGGTCACTCCCCTCCTCTCTTGATCGCCCCAGGCCAGCTGTGTTCTCCCTCAACTCCTCACTGCCCCAGGACTTCCACTCTCTAGGAGCACTTCTGGTCCCAGCACCAGCGGTGGTCTCAGCCCTCCATGGCCACGCTGACCCTGCCCCATGCTGGCTTTGATCTCCTTCATATCCATGCCGTCAGCCTTACCTTGGTCAGCGGGTGGAGTCCGTGGGAGCCCACTGCTGCCCTACCAGAACTTCAGTGCTGTGGGAGCTGTAGGGAGGCTGTGAGCTGAGCACCAAGTGCCTGTTCCAAAGCAGGCACGCAGTTCACCAACCATCACCATGGGCCCAGCACCCTCCCCGCAAGGGCATACACAGGCGGGGGGGGCCATGGGACGGTCGGCTGGTGTTCGCGGGTGGAGCCGCTTGGCCGGGGTGGCGAGCTTCTGCGGGGGGGGGGGGTCGCGGGCCACTGGCAGTGCGGTTCCTGCTCTCAGGAGGGAAGCTGTTAGCCCAGTGCAGTGCCCAGGTGACACAAGCAGAGGAGATGATGGTGGCCCTGGCCAGGACTTAGTTAATATTCTTGGTGGCACAGGTAGGACTTGAACCCAGGATAGGCCCACTCCCAGGGGATGCTTACAGATGGAATCCAGACGAGGGGGAAGGGACTCAAGAGGCAGACGGGCCTGGGTGTGGGCAGCAAGGCTGGGCCCTGGCTTTCAGGTGGGGCCGAGCAAGGCAGAGGCCTCAGCCCTCCTCTCCATCTGCAGATCCACAATGCCCCCGAGCTGGCCCTGTTCTGTGAGGGCTTCTTCCTGAAGCACATGAGGGCCCTGCTGGAACAGGACGCCTTCCGGCAGCTCATCTACGGCCGCAGCAGCAAGGTGCAGGGCCTGGACCCGCTGCAGGACCTCCAGAGCACCCTGGCTGAGCGCGTGCACTCAGTCTACGTCACCTCCCGGGTGTGAGCCGCTGGCTGGAAGCCCCCAAGGTGGGGCTGGGCTCCCTGCCCTGCCCAGACACCCTCCCTGCTGTGGATCTCTCTGCAGGTTGGCACCTGTGCCCAGAGCACACCTGGCACCAGATGACCCTACCATAGAGCTAACGCTTTACTCAACCAGAAAGGGCTATGGCCAGAAGGTGGCCTTTCTGTCTGCACCCGTTGGCACCTTGCAGGCCACCCTGCATCCCCCCGCGTGTCCCCTCCACCTCAGTTCCAAGCTCTGCCCTCTCCCTCTGGGGCTTCTTATGAATGTATCCTGTCTGAGCCCAGGCCCACCGATGCCAAGCCAGTATTTGCTTTCCAGATGCAAGGCTGCCCCCGTCCCTGGACGTGGCTTCCAGGAGCCTGTGTGTGAAAGGCTTGGTGTGGGCTGCCCCGGCCTACTTCGTCTTCCCGTTTTCCACAGAGCCAGGGTCTGTGGTGGCTCTCCCTTGAGAACCGCTAACGTGTTTTCCCAGCTAATGGCTTCCGAGCCCACAATGTGTGGGACACAGCACAGGATCTTGGTGACCTCGGCTTGCTGCTGCTGCTAGGGGCCAAAGTAAGGGGTGAGTTTTGTAACGCAGGCCTGGATCTAGGCTGCCAATGTGGGCACAGGCAGCGGCACCGATAGGACCTCCTGGCCCAGCCTCAAGTGAAAGGTCCTTTAACTCAGGAGCAGACGATGGCCACACTTCTCACTGGGAAGCATGGCTCCTGGGCAAAGGACAGGTCCTTGGTGGAGGAAAAGGTTGGGAGAGGAGGACCCTCGGACATGTCCCGGCCTGTGTAGAGACCAGACACCGGGACAGTGTCAAGGACAGCTTGCTCTGGGTGTAGCCTGGCTGCCCCACAGGAACTATTTATTCATCAAAAGCCCTGGGCACTTGAGGTGTCACTTCTGTCACCTTGAAAAGTCCCTGGGGCTTGCAATCTGGAAAATATTTTCAACTAGCTGCTTGAGCTGGATGTACAAAGGAATAGGTGTTATTTTATTGCTGTAATATTGTACTATACTGTAACTATACATTAATGTTGTCACTCACTGTAAATGGACCATGGTTTTATTAACAATAAAAGATCAGTAACAATGATCTTGGTCTCACCGCTCCTGCAGGGGCTAGCTCCGAGCTGGGGACAGAGGAGAGCTCATTCACTGCTACCAGGGCTCCCCTGTCCGCAAAGAGCCCCCTGAAGCGGGACTGGACTCGCCTGTCCCGTTGTTGGGCTGGATGTGTCCCTGCTGAGCAACTCCACCTGTGAGGTGAGGCACATGTTCAAGCAGGCACAGGCCACAGAGCAGAAGCCAGCCTGAGGAAGCGGGCAGCTTCAGGGGGGCCTGGGGCTTTGTGGGTGTCTGGGAAGCTGGGCTCTGGGGCACCTGGGGCGCCTGGACCCTGGCTGGCTGAGCCCTGGCAGGGGCCTTGGTGAGAATAATGTTCAGGCCCCAGGTTTTTCTCCAGGCAGAAACTGAGATTTTAAAAAATGCTATACCCCAGGCTTAAAGAAAAATGTGACGGTCACTGGAAATGTGACCTACAGTGGCTATGGCTCAGTAACAATCCCGCCTGATCCATGGGATGTAAGACCTGTCAGGGCCAGTCCCGGGGAAGCCCCACTTTCCAGCTTTGCTGGGGCAGGGGCCAAGCCCAGTAGCTTCACGCCCAGCCTGGAGCACTATTGCCGTGTGGACCACAGCGCCCCCTGGGGGATACAGGGAGAGGGCACAGTGCGGAGGCCCTGCGAACAAGGTGAGCAGGCATAGGTCCCCAGTCACCATGTGGAGCGGGTGGTACCCCCAGCCTAGAAGGCAAGGGCTAGTTATGCTCTGACTCTAGTCACCTTAGGGCTTTCTTCACTCTTTGAAGATTTTTGCTATTCAAAGAGGTGTTTAAAAGAAGGCACAGAGGGGCTGAGGAGACAGCTCAGCAGAATAGCTGGAGTTCAATCCCCGGTTCTGCCAAAGGAGGCACAGGGCTTTTCTGGGCTTGTGTATGGTAGGTACATATCCTTAAACATTTAAAATATTTCAAGGCCTGGAGATGGAGCTGCGCATCACAACACTGGCCTAGCACCTGCGAGGCCCTGGGTCTGTAATGTCAGTGGGGTACGTCATCACTGACCCCGGCGGGTGGACCGACTCCTGGTTCAGGGGCCCAGGGGCAGTCTCTCCTCCACTGCCAGCTTCAGTTCACTTCTCACAGAGAACCAGGGCTGAGAGCAGCATGGGCCGCGTGCAGAGCGAACACATGCGTGCACTCACGTGCACACACACTACCACACATAAAAGCACAAAGGCACCATTCACCCATCTGGTGTAGCACTGGCCTGCAGGCAGAGGGCACCACGGCCAGGCCAGCAGAGCTAACCGCAGGTCTGCCTTCCTCCCAGGCTGCCGGGCCCCAGTGTTCCTCCTCATGCTCTGCTTCCTTCCTGCACTCTGCCTGTCACCCTTCTCCATCCAGTGTCCCCTTGGCCAGACGCAGCAGGGCCACAACTTTCATGACAAAGGCAGAGCAGTGCCAGGAAGCCCAAGCCTTTCAAGGCGCCATCACAGACTCTGTTTCACTCAAGCCTTCAAAGGAGGTCTGCCCTTTACACCAATCTGAAGTGCTGCCGCCCTGGGCCCCAAGGCCTTGCAACCCGCCCCGAGCCCCACACCCACTGCCAGGTCATAACAGCCTCAGATAACGAGCCTGAATGTCTACCAGGTGCCGGTCACTTCCTTCCCTCCCAGCTTCAGGGCCCCTTTGTGTCTCTCGGTCACTCCTGGGCCCCTGGGGATGGCAAGGACCAGATGAGCCCACGGACACGCTGAGGCAGGCTAGAGTCAGCCCCCTCCTGGCTGGGGGGCCAGTGAGGAGTTGTCTTTGTTCGGGCTTCTTTGGCCTCTTCTATCCGGGTGACAGCGTTCAGAGCAGGCCTGTCTGAATTCATTTCACAAGTGACATCTCCCGAGACCACTGAGCTGTTGAGCTATACAGATGTCACTGTCTGGGGACCAGATGGTGAGGGCTAGGGAGGCATGCCCTTTCGGGTTTGAAGGAGAACACACAGGGAGACCGCACAGAGGCTGGTTAGAAGCGGTGCTTTACCAATCCACGAAAGCACCGGGACTCATTCGGCAGGTGGGACCCTCACTTCCTTTTTCAACAGAGGGGACCACGTTCCTGGGAAGACAGGGCTCCCAGGCCACAGGGCTGTTTCTGAGCCAGGCAGAGCGCATGGCGCATACTCTGCTGCCCATGTGGGGCTCTGCCCGGCTCAGGCCAGTCCTATTCAGTAGTCTCAGCGGGCAGCACAGGGGCTAATGGCACCCGCAGTGCCAGGCTCTCCCCCTGCTCCCCAGGGCCTGGAGGTGGCGCCATCACCACCATCCTGGGGGCAGATCTGACCTGGAGCACAGGCAGAAGCAGCCTATACGGGGGGTGGCCCATTTGTGGCTGAGCATGCACGCGAGAGTGGACGGCTTATAAAGACAGTAAATCACAGTTCAGAAGCTGGAGAGCCGGGCCAGGGGGCTGCACGTTTCTGCTTGTAAAGAGCTTATAGAGTGCAAAGCAGTACCAGCACCGCCACACGGCCAACCCCTGCACCGTCCAAGCAGCTCTCGTGCCAGCCCCACCCGACTGCCCCACTTTCGCGCACAGATGAACCCTTGCCTCCGCAGCTCCCACTGCCCCAGACCTCACAGGAGGCCTCAATTTCAACGTGAGTTTCACATCACAAAGGTGCCAAGCTCTGAGGGTCACAGCCAGTGTCAGAGCACTTCTGGGCTCCTGGCCTGAGAGCCAATGTCCCCTTGCTGCCCAGGGCAGAGGCAGCAGCCAGCCAGGGACTGGACCCTGAACAAGGGCTTCCTCACCCACAGATCACACACCTAGACAATTCTGACCGGGATTACTTCTGACCAACCATCTGGCTTCGAATACTCTCACTCTTAAGAAAATCAGTCCTCTTTTGAGACAGGTGAAGACATCCCACCTAAGGAAATTTTCCTGTTCCTCTCAGGAAACTTTGGTATAGATCCAGTGGAGGGTCTGTGGCAGGAGGCAGCAGAACGAGGAAAGCAAGAGCTCTGTCGCCCAGTTCCTGACAAAGGCAGCACAGCCGTTCTAGCAAGGGCCACAGAACCTGGGCTCCCATCCCATCCTTCCACATTTCTACCAACCCAGGGTGACCTAGAGAGCTGAGCAATAGTTCCATTTGGACTGACACCATTAAACAAATGTGCCAGTGTGTGGAAGTCACCAGATAATTTGTGCCCAACAAGCAAGAGACCCCAAATGACATGGCAGAGATGGGGGAGGAAGACATGGCCAGCGGACTGCCAGCTGCCGCACAGCCCTTCACGGTGACCACAGCCCTGCTCTGTACCTGCCCCTTCGCCCACAGCTGGGCTTAGGAAGCTCCAGCCACAACACACAGCCCCAGCCTTGATCCCACGCCCTCTACATGCTCTCCCTGCCAACCAGAAATGGCAACAGGCAGCTCTCCAGGAATGTCGTGACACCCGCGGGCAAAGGGTCTTCTAGAACGTTATTTATTAAAAATAGATTCTCTATCCCTCTGCTAGCCCTGTTAGCAAAAGGGCCTTTCCCAACTGACAATATAATAGGGCTTGCAGACTCCTGCTCTATCTTACTTTAAATTAAGGGCTTAGGCTTCTCTGAGACACTGAGGGCAGCAGGGCAGCTGCAGTCAGAAGCGGAACAGAAAGTAACATGAGCACATGCTGGAATACACAGTAGGCGCCTGCTGCACCTCTGGGTACACCAGACCTCCTGCTGCCCGGGTGAGGGCCTCGGGACAAGCCCATGGTGGGCCCCAGAGGTCCGCCTAGAGCATCATGAAAGAGCTGTGTACTTAGGGGCATGGAAAGAGTCCAGAGTCTGCACGGCTTCCCCAGGCGTGGGAATGAGCGTGAAAAGCCAGCCCAAGGGGACAGGGAAGCCTATGGGACACAAGGGTCTGCACGGAAGTGCAAAAGCTCTTCCCAGCCACAAGCAGAGCCCTTGGGGAGGGACTGCTCCCAGCCAGGCAGGGCTTAGAGATGGCCAGGGGCTGTGTCCGTGCTTGCCGGGGCCCTCGTGATAGGCTTCTACCCATCCAGGCTGCTGCCCAGGTCAGCCAGAGATGGTTTGGGAAGTCAGGGAATCCCTTCATGGGCAGCCACCAATACCATCTTTACTATTTCTTCCGCTTCAGTTTCATATCTTTTCTATTCATATCTCTGTTTTTCTTCAACTTCTTGTTCTGTTTGGGTTCCTGCTTCATTTCCAACTTCCTTTTCTTGTCACTGGAGGATAAAACACAGCAGGCATGAGAGAATGACACAGCACAGATCTCAGGCTGCTTGCTGTGAGCTCACTTTGCTTTGCTTTGTCTGAAAGGGGTCACTGTGGTCTGCTGTTGATCAGGCATGGTGTTCTCTGCAAACCTATCAGGGTGCTGGGTATCCCGTTGGGGCCGGGGACATGTGCTCCAGGCCCAGCACCTGCTCTGCCTGAGCCAAGACTGGAGGAGCAGAGCTCCCTTCCCAACTGAAGCCTGGGTTCTCTAGAGCACCACATGCACCAGCCTCCACCAACATCCAGGGTGCCACAGGAGAGATCTCCCTACCACACCCGCACCACTGCAGTTCTGCTGAGATCCAGTCACCCAGGGAGCCCCAAAGTCAGCTCTCAACACGAAGATGCGAAGCAAAGCCTGCCATATTCCCATCAAGCAGCCGCCTTACAGTGAAGAGCCCTCAGTGGTGAAAGATTGTCCGCAGCACTCAGCCCATACAACAGACACTATGCAGGCAGAGTAAGCAGTTCACTCTAGGGACAGCATGACATGAAGTATGTCTCGTGATTTAAAAAGGAAAAAAAAAAAAAAAAAAAAAAAGGGAAGACAAGCAAGGCTCCAAGGATTGCCTAACGGTGGGCTAATCAGCATTTTACCTCAAAAAGTACTCACTTGATCTACTCTGGGTCCCTGGACACATGAGCCAACACCCATTCACGCTGGTGCAGGAAGCTCAGCGCCAGCCATAAGGGCCCAAAGAACAGCAGAACACATTTTAAAGTGTAGTACAGGAACAGCAACAGGTAGGCCCCATAAACAAAGGCCCTTGGGCTTTTAGGGTATAGACCAACACTAAGAGTCAGAGAGCTGCGCAAAGCTGGCTGACAGTAACCCAGCACGGCAGCTGAACAATGGCTCTGCAGCTGGCCCAGCCGCCCGAATGCAGCTGTCCCCCAGCTGCAGGCCTCCCAGGAAGCGCCGCACCCGAGGCTGTCATTTGCCTGGTGCTGCTGTCCCAAGGCCAAGACCCGGGCCAGAGTCCTGCCAGATTTGGTTGGCCACGGTGCGGGGCTGCGCCTCAGGCTGTGCTCTTGGCCTGTGCCTGCAGACGGGCTACAAATGTGGCACCAGAGCAGTCCAGAGGAAGAGCAAGCCAAGGGTTCTCTCTCAAGGTCTCCTGAACCCCTTTTCTCAGGGACAGCGGCAGAGCAGCAGAGGCAGCAGCCTACAGATGAGCGGCAGGCTCTTGGTCCTCACCTTTTCAGGCTGACGATCGAGGCATTCTGCCCAGCTTTGCTCAAAACTTCGTTCCACTCTTCATCATCTCCCCGGATGACATATCTACAAAAAGAAAGGAAACAGTGGGCCCTGCTCAAGAGAAAAGACTTGCTTAAAGGGCAGTATGACAGTCCTATCAGATACTTTAGCCATAAAAGCCAGGTTGAACTGTCAGGTTTGAAGAATAGAGAGGGGAACAGGCACCCAGGCCCAGCTCTGCTCAGTTCCCCAGGGCAGAAGTGTCACAGGACCAGGGGGCCAGACCTGCAGCAGAGACCAGTGAGGGCAGTCGCACTGGACTCTGTCACTGCCTTCTTCCCTCCTACCTCCAGGCAGCAAACACCAACCCTGGAGCTGGGCCCCTCCCTTCCCTGCTCCACCCACCCCTTCTGCATCTAACAGTCCTAGTACTTCAAGGTGTGGATACAAAAGCTAAGAGCAGAAACTACAGCTCAATACCATGCATGGACTCCTGACCACCTGTATCTCGTGTCCAACCACCACCATCAGCAATGCGGGCGCAGACAAGGGGGGGCAGGCTCATATTACAGTTATCGTTAGAGCCTGGCTCTGCCAGCACTATCAGATCCGCCAGCCCTCAGGGGTGAGGAACTTGTGACACCACAGTAAAAGCCCAAAAGGGACAAGGAAGCCTAGGACACAGGTCTCCTGAGCAGAGGACTTTTGTTTTAGGCAAACATCCATACACAAGAGCAAATATAGGGAAGTGACCAGGAAAAGTGACTGCTCAGTCAAGTCCCAGACCCTCCTGTAATCCCAGCACTCCAAGAACTAAGGCAGAAGGGTCAACACTTCAAGCCTGGGCAACTTAGTGAGACCCTATGTCAAAATAAAGTTTTTTGATGAAACTCAGGGCAAAGGCCGTGGGACCAACCCCAAGTACTACAGAAGAAAAAAACACTGAATGCGAATGTGACCTGCAAGCCCAGTCCCACAGGACTGCTAAGGTATACTGTGCAACCGGACCCAGGAAGCTCCACCCTGGCACACCAGCCCCATCACATTTCGGTCTGCAGGGGGCTTTACTCTGACGCTGTCCTGGGAAAAAACTTCCAGAACACCTAGGCCATGAGTCAGAATACCACCACAGGCAGACTGGGCTCTGCACTGGGGCAGGGGCCTGGCTTGGTGCAAGCAGGAAAGGGCCCTTACTGCGAGAGGTCCATGTCCTTCAGCTTCCCCACTTCCTTCTTGTGCTTCTCCTGGAACTCCTTTGCTGCTTCATCCTATGGCCAAGGATCAAGGGAGCAGCAGGTCAGTGTCAAGGGGGACAAAGTGAAAGAGGAGGGCCAATGTGACAGCCAGGGAGCCACTGTTGGCAGCTCCTAGGACATTAAGTACACACATATATAAAAAAATGCAGGCAGGTAAGCAATGGTGCTTGTAACCTTATTGGTTAACCATAATTTTGTCCCACCTCATGCCCCCCTAAGTGAGTTCCCATGTTCTCCATCTTAGACCCACCTCACCACATGGTTTTGCTCTATAAAAATCTCTACCAAAAGCAGCTTCCCCGGCCACCCGCTCGGGTCCACCTTCTGTCCCTCTCTCGGACAGAAGCTTTCTTTCCCTCAATAATATTCTGCTCTTAAAAAACAAATGCAGGTAAGCGGCTAAAAGGACAAACACACTCCTTACACAGCAGGTGCTCGGCTCTCATGCTCACGCACAGAGAGGCACAACTCCACACCCTACGCACCGACGTGCACGGGGCAGCCACCTCGCATCCACAGGCCGCGCCCTGCAGAAAGGACGTACCAGGTCATCACTCAGGGTCTTCAGCGTGGGCTCCATGACCACATCCTTCACTGCCACCATCTGCTCCTCAATGGCCTTTTCCTGCACATCGTTAAACAGCTACAAAGGACACCACAGAGAGTATGAAGGAGCGCCAGGGATCCCTGCACACGCTATATCCTGACATCTAGTATTTTTGGTTTTTGTTCTTTTTTTTTGAGACAGAGACTGTCAGTAGTTCACACCAGCCTCACACTCTCACTGCATCATCCTCCCAAATGCTGGAATTACAGGTGTATGCAAGCACGCCCAGTGGGCACCGTGTGCCCTCCCAAAACACCAAGGGATGCTCTGCAGTGCAGGAGCACAGTCACAGCAAGAGTAGGAAACACACCCCAGCGTGCCGTGCCGGCCCTGCCCCCAGGGTGCACGAACATGGTAACTGAGACTGTGCGTGGTGGTGCGCAT
Source organism: Octodon degus (assembly GCF_000260255.1). Taxonomy (NCBI): domain Eukaryota; kingdom Metazoa; phylum Chordata; class Mammalia; order Rodentia; family Octodontidae; genus Octodon; species Octodon degus. Next base: position 14,448,583 of record NW_004524594.1, read on the forward strand.
CTGTAATCCCAGCACTTGGGAGGCTGAAAACAGAAGGATCACTACGGGTCCCATCTATGTAGTGACACCCTGTAGACCCTGTACCAAAAAAAAAAAAAAAAAGGAAATACAGACCCGAGAAGTATCAAATTCCCAACAGGAACACCCTCAGGGAGAACTCAGAATTCTAGAGATAGCTGACACCCCTAATTTCATAGTGTAGGAAGATCTGCAGCCAAGAGCCAAATGGTAACACTCGCCCACCCTCTGGACAGAGGTGGGCATACTGCAGGAGTGGGAGAGACCAAAACCCCACTGCCAGGCCCAGCTTACCTTCACTACCTTGCGGATGATCCGGTTGAAAAGCCCCATCAACTGGCCGGAGGGCAGCTCAATCTCCTTTTCCAGCTGGTCCACAGACTTATGCTGCAGGCCGATCCCCAATAGAAGAGCCTGGAGCATAGAAAATCAGCTGGAAAAGCCTTCATGGAAAGCCCTGGCCTGTTCCAACCATCCCAAAGCCCAGAATGAGACCAGCACCCACCTATTAGAGCTGTCAGATTTACCCTTCCAACCGAAGCAGAGTGGCAGAAATGACAGACAGCGCTGTTTAATTTTGTCATCTTCTCTTCCACCCTGTTACTGAAACCCCCAGGAGACACTGCCCCTTCTCCCATTCTAACTTTTATTATCCTGACAAACTTCTACTTTAAAACTGGCCTCCTGGGCTGCTCAGGAGGAGTTACAGCAAGGCAATATGGTAGGTGAGGTCTTAAGAACATGGGCCCAAAGTACGGCTGCCCACTAACTCCACAGCTGGGCACTAGCCTTCTGGGCTACAGAATGAGACCAACACCCACCTATCAGAACTGTCAGAATCTGAATTGCAGACCTACGTCCAAGGGCCCCACCGACACCCAACGCATACAAGCCTCCCATCTCCCCCTCCACACCAGCACCTGTCACCCACCGACTGGGCAGCAGACAGGGCCAGGTCCCCCAGCTGGTTCAGGAAATACAAGCGGGAGATGGCCGGGATCAGGTCCATGATGAGGTGATAGTCGACCATGTTCCGCGAGTACATCTCCAGCCGCTTCAGGTCATAGGGCAGGAAGAGTGCCTCTAGCTCCCCCCGGCCCAGGACTGTACAAGTGATAAGAGCCAGATGGGTCAGATGGTATTCATGAGACAGCCCTCGAAACACAGGAGCCGTGTGACAGTGCCAATACAGACCCAACTCAAGGCTGCCAGCCCCACTGCCACGCCAGCATCGGGGACAGCTGGCATGTGACCCTTCCTCAGATCCCCATCCCAACACAATGGGCCAAGCAAAGGCTCTGTGCTGGAGGGCCAGAGGGCTGCCACCTCAGCTTTCCCACATTGTGTCACTGCTCCCCAGAACCCCACTTATAGTGAGCCCACCTGCCCAGTTCTATCACAATGTAACTGGCAAAAAAAAAAAAAAAAAAAAGCATGCGTCGATATGTAAGTAGAGACGTGTGCATGACACAAGGAAAAAACTGCTTTTAACTATTCGAACAGAGCCAACCTATTCTGTGTGCTTCACATGCTGACCCCAGGAGAGGCAGGCAGCACATTCTTAGTGCAATTTCACCAATATGGAAATGGAGCCTGAGGGAGGCAGCTAGTTCCCTAGATCCGAGGACTTCACTTGGGCTCCAACGCCAGCTGCTGTAGCAGCCGTGACACCAAGTCACCTCCCAGAGCCCTTCCCTGATGCAGAGGGCTACATGTGCACCAAGGCACATCACGGGAGCTGGGGCCAGGAAGTGGGGGCAGAGGGGAGACTGAGGATTAGAAGCAGGCCGTTGGCTCCCAGGCCAGAGTTCTTCCTGAACAGATGCCGCCCCAACCTGCCACCTCTGCCTGGCCCCACTCACCCGGCTGAGCTGGCTTCCCCACGCTCCTGTTCTGGATGACGTTCAGGGCCACAGGAGGAGAGAAGGTGCTGAACTGGTAGGAGAGCAAGGCCAGGAACCTCCTCCGGAAATCTGCGGGAACAGCGGGCCAAGCTGGTGACGGGGACACCAAGTGGCCGCAGCGCTGTCCTGCTCCACTCCACGTGCACGCTCACCTTTCCAAAAGGCCCCAAGCCAGGCTCCCCGGTCAGCCTCGTCCTCGTCTGCCAGCGTCTTCAGCATGATGCATGAGTGTTCTCCGGTGAGGTCATTCTGAGGGAACACACATCCCCATTTCCACCGAGAGCCCCTCTCCTGGCTGACCCAGCAGGGGGCTTCTGCGCCCTCCCCCACACTGTACCCAGAGCGGGCCTTCACCCTCCCATTCCCACACTGCCTAGCCCACGTACACTGAAGGGCCCTCGAGCACCATGCGTGCAGCCTCCTACGAGCTGCCATGGAATTGAGTACACCTGCGCCACTGCAGTCCTGACGTCTGCCCAGACTCACGAAGGACAGCCACGTGCCCCTCTGAGGCAGCCGCCAAAGCCAGGTCACAGAGTCCACCCTCCAGCCAACATAGCAGAAAGCCCAGGGCCAAAAGGCCAGCACACAAAGTACAGGCTCTGTCAGGTGCCAAAAGCAGCGACTAGGAGACCACAGGTTTCAAAATGTTTTACTGTGTAACAACAAAGCCTAAAGATATCTAACAACCTGAAGAGCGTGTGGGGAGCTAAATGCTGGCGCTAAGTCACGGAGCGCAGTGCGACACTGGGCCACAGCACGCACAGCAGTCCACAAGGAGCGCAGGTACCAGTCTCTGCTCTGACCCATCTGTGCTGCACCTCCTGGGACACAAGCAGCCCAAACGCAAGGTTCTACCCCAGTCCCTCCTGACTCCATGCACCTCTGAGACAAGGTCCTGCTTGCTGTGTAGTAGTCCAGGCTGGGCTGGAGCTCACCTTGCAGCCCAGGCCTGCCCCAGGCTCCCGTGTAGAACAGGGGTGCAGCACCATGCCATCTCTCCAAGTCCTTCTTTAAACTCTCCAGTGGACAAACAACAGGAACCTGAGACCCTCCAAAACACACTCCTTCCCCACAGATGGCCTCCCTCTACGCAGAACTGGAAGCCACCAGAAAGCTTCACACCACTGCTGACTGGCACCGTGTTCCCAGCTCTGGACCTCCCATCTTGTGGCATGGGATGCGGCAGCGATCCCTCCCAAGCCCTGGCTCCCACGGCTTCCCCTGGACCACTCTCCTGCCTGAGCAAGCCACTGCCACATGCCTCTGCACCCGTCTTGGTGCCGGCTTCCTCTCACCTGGGAAGAGTGTCTGCTCATGGCCCACCTCATCTCTCCAGCACTGTCAAACCCTAAGGTCAGCTCCACTCTCCTCCTCACTCCAGCAGTGATGGGCACTCCCTCATTTGCTGCGTGTTGCAGTGCTGAGGCAGATCCCAGGGCTCTAAGCTTCGCAGGCAGGCACCCTACCCAGCCTGACTCTTCTTGTGACAGTCGCTCACCCTGACTTCTGCCACCACACTCCCGATGTATTCCCACACCGTGAGGCTGTGACTCCCCAGTCTCCCAAGCTGACCTCCTCCTCGTTCCTGGCCCAGACTCACCCTCTTCCGCTTTTTTTTTAGGAACCAGGGATTGAACTGAGACCCTTGCACTTGCCAGAGAAGTGCTTATTCTACTGAGCTATCTCCCCGGCCCCCTTCTTCCTCTTTCAACAGCTTCAAATATTTATCTACTCACTGAGCAAAAGGACATGAAACTACATATATACTATATAATAAATGCTACATGCTAGCAATACAATAGCAAACAAAACAGACCAAAAAATCCTTATCCCACAGAGTGTGTTCTAATACAAATATGCTTATGACTCCCCAGCTCCAATCTGTGCAGCCCCAACTGCTTCCTTCAACTGTGAACCTCTGCAGCCAAGGGGCACAGATGCTGGCTGTAGTTTCAAGATCGCCCCGAGACCCTTGCGCCCCCTTCTCACATGGTAACTGGCTTGGTTCCTCCGCTGCATCTCTCGCTCTGACGATAGCTCCTACATTCCGCTTTCTGCTGTCCTGACACATTAGAAAACAGGCTTCGTTGACTGACCTGATGCTCTGTGGCCACCAAGTATCTTTCTCTGCTAAAAAAACTACCTCTTACCTTCCCTCAGTAATCTGCTATGGCACTGTCACAGACAGTGATCACAGCCCTCCTTCAGATGCTCATTTCTAGCCTGAGTCTACTCAGCTGCTTTGCCCCTAAGACCATTTTTCCTTACTTTTACAAATTCAGTGCAGGCATCATCTGCCCGCAGGATTTGGCAATCACATGAACACACCCCTGGTACTTTTGCAACTTCACGCTGAAGCACCAGGCTGCCCCGTGCAGCGGGGGAATTGAATGCATTCTCTGAAGGCCTCCCTAGGACAACGGCTACTTCTGTGCTCTTCAGAGGAACCCTCTTCAGCAGCAGAAGGACACTCGCCAGGCAAAAGCAGCAGGAAGACACCAGCCTTCCAAGCAAGGACACACCTGCCACTACCCTCACCCTCTGCCTGATGCCTCACTCACAGGAGTCTGTCTTAAATAGACAGGGACAAATCCAGCCCGTTTCCAGAACCTGCAAATAGACAAGGAGAGTAAGTTGCCAGGGCCCCCTTGGCAGAACATCTTCGACACAGGGGCACATCACACACAGACAACACCTCTGAACTCTTCTTTTTCAAGGCCAAGAGAGAGATGCCAGGAAAAAAATCAGACACTTACTTGAGGAGCCTGGGGGTCAGGCCATAGGAAACCCCCAGGTAATCCAGGCGCTCCGCAGGCCTCTCGCTCAACTTGAGGAGCAGGGGTGGCAGGTCCTTCCGGGGAGTGATGACCTCTTCCAACAAGCTGACGGCCTGGGGAGAGGCAGGAAGAGGACACCGGGCACTCAGAGGGACAGCGACAAACAACCCTGCTGGCCCACACGATGTCTGACGGGTTTCTTGGTTTGTTCTTGTGGTTTTCACACAGAAGCCAGTTAAGTGATCATCCTCAGGTGTTCCAAATGTCTACATATGTGTGGAGCCACACTGGCTTGAACACAGAAAGGGGCCACATAGTTTAGTAATGTCCAACATTCATCAAGGGACAGAAAGAAGTAGGGTTTGGAAAATCCCGCTCTGACCTGACAAGGTGACAAGCCTCTGTGGCTGTCATTTTTAAAGCCACTTCCCTAGCTTCCCTATGAAATACCATACAGATCAATGCATATGCAAAAAGCTGACACAGCCACTAGCGCCAGTCATCCTTAACTAGGAAAAGACAAGAGCTTGCTGGAGTCCGGGCTTAGTGTTAGCAAAGACCGCAGGCCAGGGAATCTCAAACCTAACCTTACGCACCCGGCACCTGGGGAGCAGGGCTAGTGCCTGGATGGCTTCCTCAGAGGCCGGGCTCACAAGTGTACACTGCTAACAAGTTCCCCGGTAACGCTGAAGGCACTGGCCTGAAGACCTTGGCCTCAGGTTGGAGAGAACAGCTGCCTTTCCAGCGGGAGCTCAGGCCCCTGCCGATTCTCAGACCCACAGAACAATCCCCAAGAACCAGGACAGGCGTGTGGCCGGCACATGCTCACCTCGCTGCTTACGGTGCGTATTTCTTGTGATGCCTCAAGGACCTTTTCCTCCAGACACAGGAACCTGCCTTCGTAGTACATCTGCAGCAGCTGCAGAGCTCGGCTGCCATAGCCCATCTGTGAGCAAGAGGGGGCCACGGCGGAAGAGATATTCTCAGCCTGCTTATACCACTTCCACCCCTGTGTTGGTCCGAGAGCCTTCCCTGTGCCTGGAGGAAGGGTTCACAACCTGCTTCACAACCAGCTCCTTACGCACACCACCAAGCACACCTGCCCTAAAGAGCTGCCAGCTGCGTGGCTGGAGTGGCATGGGATCACATTACCCCTTGGTAGTCCGGGTGAACAGCAATGCGAACAACCCTTCCACCAGAAAGGCCACCGAAGTCTGGATCTTGGAACTGTGCAGGAGACATGAAACCATGTTCACTAACACAAACAGCCTCCACAGCACCACCTCTGCCCACTCAGCTGTGCCAGGGAGGGCCCTTCACCTGCTCTGACACTGTCCACGGGATCAGGTCCCCCGAAGCCTTCTTGCCTCGAGACAGGCTATTCAATATGGACTGGCGAGAAATCTCTCCCTCAAGGCACACCTGAGGGGAAAGTGGGGCAGTGCAGCCACAGCCTGCTCCAGTTTCTAGGTGTCCCCATGTTGCTGGTTCTCTGAAAAGGCCAGGTGCTTCCACTCCCTTGCCCCTGGTTCAGCCCTGAAACTGACCAGCACCATTCTAACAGAAACCTTTACTACTACGCTCTGCGGTAATAAGAGACCAGAACACAGACATCCTTATGGCCCCAAAAGTAAAATCCACCAATAAGAGGTTCTCTACACGTCTGCCTGTGCATGCAACACTGAAGACGGGATGCTCACCCAACTGTGCAGAAGAGTGTGCACTCAGAATAACTCAAGTATCCAGTAGCACAATGGCAGAACAAATTATCACAATGTGTATAATCAAACAGTATGTAGACTATGACTGAGACACTGCTTAAAAGAAAAGCAACTACCAAATACTATGATCCTACAACGATGAAAAGAAAAAACAAGGTAAAACATATATGCCAGGCATTAGAAATTTCCCTCAATTGCTTCATTTTCCAAGTACCACATACTGCTTTTGTAATAGACAGGAAAACAAGCTCTGCCTTTTACCACCCATGATCAGTTTCTGTGGCAGCTTCCTGCCCCACACCCCCATCACCTCCCTTTACTTCACAGCCACTGGCTCCAGGCCACGATTCCAATGCTTCTCCCACGACAGTGGTCAAAAGTGCAACCAAGTCAAGGACACAAGGGTGCCTGTACTCTGTACCTGGACAACGGCAAGAACTTCGGGCAGGGCATTCTGGGTGGGGGGCACAGGAGGCAGAAGGCAGAAGAGGTGGTGAGCAGGAGCGTCTGACAGCATCTGGAGATCGTTGGGAGAGTTCTGCGGGTACAGGGGATGGTCAGCAGGAAGCACTCCTGCTCGCCCTTCACATAGGAGGCCGGATGCACAATGGTCCTCAGAGCCACGGAAGGCAATGAAACGCAGCAGAGTGCCTCTGTGGCACCGTGGCAAGCCTGAGGCACTTCAGGGGGCTAACTGGGACTGAGCATCCCAGGCCCACGGTCCTCCCAGCCCAGATGCCTATGGTGTAGAGGAAGTACATTTAGGGCCATTTATTTCCCAGAGGGGAAGGGGACTTTCTCTAGGGAAGCGGCTAAGGGATACTTCAGGAAAAGCTGCTGGCACATACAACTCTTCAGCTTTCCAACAGACTGTTCATCAAAATGCTACCTAAACACTCAACGCATCCTTCCCAAATTGCCCCATCATTTCTAAGATTCTCAGTCCTCTGATTTGCTGCTCCTGTGTAGTGAGACCCTGTAGACCCTGTACTATGCACATACATACATACATACATACATACATGAAAAACGAGCTCAGCAGTGCAAACCTGCTATTTGGCTTTGGGGCAAATGATGCCACTGGGTTCCATGTATGATGGTGTCTGAGCCTATCAGTTTGACAGGCAGGCGAGAAACACAACACCCTTTCAGAACAGGCAAAGCCTTCTACTCTCACCAGCTCCCACTCACAGAGCTACAGGCAGGAATTCCAACACAAAACTGGAGGTGCACAGGAGCCGCACAAACTGCTGGGAAACATGACCCTTCAGCAAAATCGCTGCACCTCACGCAGGCCATTTAAGGCCCACTGGAATGGTCACCTGAGCCACTGGTAAGAGAAGTGTTTCAAGTAAAAGGACACCAAGGGTACTGCAGCTACTTCCTGCCGGAGGTTGCCCAGGGACCAGCTGCAGGTACCTTGTAGTGAGACGCCACGTAGAGGGCCATGAGCCGCTGCAGGAAGACTTCAGACGCCTTGTGGTAGCAAAAGAGGGTATCCCGGTTAACATAGTAGCTGGGCTGGAGTCAAGCAACTGAACCGAACCAAACAGAATTCAAAACACAACAAACTGAAAGACAGATTCCACTCTCCTGGGGGAGAAGCCCAGTGTCCCAAGGGAAGAAGAGAAAGGAAATCAAGAATGTCACAGAGAGGGCACCGTGTGCTTGCTGCAGCACACATGCTATAGGTTCACCAACACGGTTCTATGGTCTTATTTCTGACACAGGATCTATGTTCCCCAAGCCGCCCATAAACTCCTGGAGCTCCAGTGACGCTCCTGCCTCAGCTTCCTCAGTCAGCACAGGGACTACAGCCATGCACCACCATGTCCAGCAAGACTATTCAAGCAGGGCCTTTCCTGAGAGAAAGGTCCTATGAAATAAAGGGCTGGGACACTTGTCGTTTCTGTACCACCCTATCACTTTCACAGGGCCAGGAGACTAGGAGGATACAGTTCACAGGCTTCAGGCAAGGGGCAGCCAGAGATGATCCGGGTAATGCTGAGGCAATCCAGGCACAGCAGGTCACTCAGCCACTTCTCCACAGCGTCCCCAGGGGCATATCTGATGGACTCTTGGAGGGAGACCTCATGCAATGTCCGCGCTGTTACCCACAAGAAACAACTGTTAAGCATCCACCGTGTAACAGAGCAAGAAAGCAAGTTCCACTTCATCTTCTTCACATGGTGAAGAGTAATACTGCACACATACTGCACAAGAATTTAAATTGGCTGGTTTTCAATTGTTTTTGGCAGGTATTCCACTTCACCTGATACCAACCCCACAGTGACATTACTAAGTCAGTGCAGCAGTGCCCCAAGACAGGGACAGATAAGGCTCAGCCACCAGAAAGTACAAATCTAGCTCCCAATTGTCACTGGATTGCTCTTCTTAGGAGAAATTTACTTCATCACCTGGGGACTCAGCCTTTCTGTCTGACAGCAGGGTTTAGAACTAACCCTGAGGTTACAGGAGTAGCAAGGGTCCATTCAAAGTCTAAGCGGACCTGCTGTGACCTGCAGGGCCTCGTCAAGGGTTACAGGTACCTGATGCCAGTCTGGCTGTCATCGTGGTCTTGTTCTCGGCAGTGGTGCTGACCTGGCTCTGGGCACTCTGCTGACGGAGCTGCTGAATTAGCTTCAGGGACAGTGACCGGCCAGTGCCCTCGTAGCTAGGAGAAAGACAAAGACAGCCAGGCATGAGCTCCCCAAAGCACTCTCAGGGGCGGGACAACCTGCTCATCTTGGAGGTGCCAGCCTAGCACCCCCATGCCAGAGGAGCTCGTGTCTGGGCTCAGGTGCTGGCACCCACTCAGCACCTTGGGGCCAGAAGGTCCACTTTTAAGCTTCATTCTCCAAAAGGCATTATTCCACTCACCTCACAAGACTCTGGCATGAACAAAAACCACAATCTAAGAGCTGAAAAAGGTGACCTAAGGAGACTCTAGCACAGAGAATCTTGACCAAAGTTAAAACAGCCAACAGGAGCAGCTACCAGAATGAATGCACATGCAGAAAGAATGGAGCATTTCCCATCAGGGAAATTAAGATAAAACAAATTCACAAGTGACTTGCATGACCACTTTCACTTAAAAGGTGGTAGAAAATGGCTAACTAAAAACTTAAAAAACAAATCAAATCACGTATACTGTGGTCACTAAATCAGCTCTTCTCGCTTTGAGCATTTGCTCTTTGTTGTCAGAAGCACGTATGACTGCAGGGCACACACTGGTTGGCAGAGTTCCCACTTTAATTCTTAGTATCAACTGTTCCATAGCAGTCATGAGCACACTTAAAGGCTGTACACATACTTGCCCTTGCTCCAGTACTACTGTAACACATGATCCAAAAGCCAGAATTCTGAAGTGCTCCGTTCCCCTTCCCCAACCCACATGAAGCCCTTCCACAGGAATTCCACCCACTCTTTCTGGAGGATGGGGCGGTAGGGGGACCATGATGAGTGTTTATAAGCAACAAAATTTAAGTCTAGGATTGTCATAGCTTGTGTCTAGATGACCCCAAAACTCATGCAGTCATCAGGGGGCTTTTTCAGAGGTGGCAGGATTTAGAATTTGTGATGCTGACACTAAGGTGTCCAACTACTAAATCAGCCCACCGACAGCCCTGCACCCACCCTCAGCTGGTAGCCTGAGTGACTGTCAAAGGGGCAGCAAGCAGCTGCTGCGGGAGCCTGCAGCCCCACCTACCCTGCCATGAGCTGTTTCTCCTCCACGCTGCCTGTCTGCCCCCTGCCCTGCCATGGAGCCAGCTGACTATGGACTAAGACCTCTACCAGCAGTGAGCTAAGTAAATCTTCCCTCCTCTAACTTTGTCTGTCAGGTATTTTGTCTCAGCAACCAGACACTAGTGCTGCTATTCATGGATTTCTTGAAACCTGACTACATCTACAGATAGGAGACAGGCATCACATGGGTTCTGCTTAGGGAGGCTTTTTTTAGAAACGGTGGCTCCTTTTGCTGTGTGTGTGTGTGTGCGCGCGTGCGTGCGTGTGTGTGTGTTGATCAAACCCAGGACAGCACCATATTCTGGGGTTACACTCCCAGCTCTAGGTCCCCAAGCTCTTCAGTCATGCGTTGCCCACTTAATTTCAGACCAGAAGGCCATGGCAGCCTAGTAAGAATCCAGCTCCTGCCTGAGAAGTCCTCAAGAGCAATGAAGCAGCCTCCATAGTCAACAACTCAGCTCTACAGATCCTGCACACATCCACTGCAGGCCGTCAATGCACAAGAACCGACCACGGGAGTCCCGACTCCAACCCAGAGGCCTTACCCATTGATGGTGGATGCCATGAAGACCAGGTAGGGCCCAAGGAGGTTCTTCACCAGGGGGAGAGGGATGGCGGCCGCTTCATCGATCACAACAAGTTCGGCCTGGCCCAGCTTCACTGCATCTGCGGGGTGTATATACTGCCAGGAAGAACATTGAGATGAAGAGCGTGGCCGCCCAAGCCACAGCTGTGACTCACAGGCGCTTGGCCCTGGGCTCTCCACTCCCTGCCTCCTCGCTCAAGGCCTGTTTTGCTTCTGGCTGGCGGGGCAGGAATGGGGTGGCCGAGGCGTCAGACACCAGCGGCAGGGATAAATCAGGGCCGCCCCAAGTGCTGGCCCACACATGCCACTGAACTGCACAGGGCTCCTCCTGCTCTATGAAAATACCAAGCAGCCCAGCCAGAGCTTGGCTTAGAATGTGCATAGATGGCGGAGGCCTTTGCTTTCCTGCTTCCCTTTTTTTTTTTTTTTTTTTTTTTTC
>NW_004524594.1:14460284-14485170 GCF_000260255.1 Octodon degus
GAGATGGCTCAGTGGAATAAGCGCTTCCCTGGCAAGTGCAAGGGCCTAAGTTTGATCCCCAGTTCCACAAAAAAAAAAAAAAAAAAAAAAAGAAGAAGAAAGAAAAAGGAAAAAAAAAAAGAAGTCTTCTAAAAGAGGAAATATGAATAGCCAATTAACATAACAAAAGGTGCTTCAACTATGAATAATCAGTGAAACCCTAAAGACAAAAGGAGATCCCATTTCACAGGCTGACAGACAAAAAGTGTTGTAAAGCACCCAGCACTGGTGAAGATTGGGGGAAATAAAAATTTAGGACTGCTAGGATGAAGAGAACAGGACCTGCTTTAAAGGAGAATGACAGAAAGTCAAGAAAGCCGGAGATTTATGCACCTCTAAAACCCAACAATTCTGCCAGGAAAATAGTTCGTGGCATAAGCGCCTGTCTGGCAAGCATAAGGTCCCGAGTTCAATCCCCAGTGCCAAAAAAAAAAAAAAAAAAAAAAATTCTACTTCTAAAAACAAAAGTCCTCAGGGCTGGCCAAATAGCTGAAGCAGATTAAAGTGCCTACAAGCAGAAGCTGGGGCCAGGGGATTGATCCCCAGCCTGCCCTGCTGGCCCCACCCCGAGAGGCAAGCTGAGAAGGCAATTGAGACCAAGAAAGGTGGCGCGTGCCTGTAATCCCAGCTCTTGGGAGACTTGGGAGGCTATAAACAGGCGGATCACTACGAATCCTATCTACGTAGTGAGACCCTCAACACCCTGTAGACCCTTCTTTAAAAATACAAGGGCTGGTGAGATGGCTCAGTGGTCTAAAGCACCTACTTAGAACAAGCTTAGCAGAGCACAGGGACCGTGGTTCAATCCCTCAGCACTACATGCCAGCCAGCCCCGCCCCTGGTGGGCTGAGCTGACCACACACACACACACACACACACACACACACACACAAATAAATAAAATTTAAAAAACAAAATACAACAACAAAAAGTCCTCTTTCATTCATGAGGTATTTAAAAATGAAATCATCCAGCTATATACACTTTAATCTGTACAAATTTGGAACAAGAATTTTTTTTTTTTTTGCTCCTTGAATGCCTTCAGGGCAGGAGTGTTGTGGGGATCGAACTACAGCAACCTGAGGCTGACAGCTTTGTGGAAGCAACCACTTAAAGAACTGAGCTAGGGCCAGGCCCCCATTCTGTACAAATTTGAAAACCAGATTTGAAAAAGGTAAGCTGATGGAAGATTAGTAAGCTACTGCTTATGGATAAAAGTAATATAACTGAAAAGAAACATCAACCTCAAAATCAGAAGTTACCTATAGAGAGTGACAGAAGGGAATGGGCAGGGGCCGGGGAGATGGCTCAGTGGAATAAGCGCTTCCCTGGCAAGTGCAAGGGCCTGAGTTCAATTCCCAGTTCCGCAAAAAAAAAAAAAAAAAAAAGAAGGGAATGGGCAGGATAAGAGACTTCAATTGACGCTCATGTTCTCTCAACAAAACAGTAAATGACCCCTAAACCCAAAACATCAAACAAAACATGCCCACATCTCAAACTGAGCACCAGGCAACTGAGCCCTGCTGGCTGCTGAGCTCTCCTGCGGAGTGTCATCACAAACCATACTGCTGGCTCTGAAGCTGATGGTCATGGAGGTGGCAGCTCCACTCGCTGCTGGCGGCAGAACACGTGCCCTCCAGAGGAGAAACTGAACAACGGATAAACTCAACAAGAATTTCCTAGCAGCAGGTAAGGCAGTCCTTGCTTTTAGTAACAATCCTCCTCCTGTCTCCCTGTCAGCAAGGGGAAGAGGCTGCAGAGGAACATCCATGAAGTCCCATAAAACCACTTCAACAAGGGCCAGCCAGATAGCTCAGTGGACTAAAACGCCTGCTTAGGCAGATGCAGGGACAGCGGTTCAATCTCTGGCGTGCCGTGCCAGCACCGCCCCAGGACCCTGAGATGAGGCTAAGACTGAGACTGGGCGTGGTGGTGCGTGCTTGTAATCCCAGTACTTGGGAGGCTGAAAACAGGAGGATCACTGAGTCCAATCTGTGTAGTGAGACCCTATAGACCATGTACTATATTAAAATACATAAAAACAAAAAAGAATTAAAAAACAACAACAACAAAATAACATTTGGTTATCACCTCTTCCCCGCATTTAGTCTGGAGACAAAGGACTGGTAATGTGAAAAGACACTTGATTACAAATTCAAGAGGAGGGACCTGGGGAGATAGCACAGTAGAATAAGCACTTGCCTGGCAAGCTCAGGATCCTGAGGTCAATACCCAGTACCACAAAAACAAAAAAAAGAAGACAATGACAAATTCAAAAGGAGCAAGGGCCCAGCCAGGGTAATTTCAGGGAAATGTTTTCCTTCTTTCATTGGTGAATTTAACTGGTCTCTCTTGTCTCACAGCCTGCAGCCCAGCCCTCATCCCCCCAACCAACATCAGTCTTTCCTCCTTTCAGCTGAGGAAATCAGGCAAGAGTGGGAAGACATGGGAAGAATGAGAGATTCTAGAAAGCGACCCAGTAAGATCCTTAAAGGCAGAACCCCTTAAGGCCACTCACTATCTGGGTTCTCTGGTAAAGGACAGACCTCTGTGACAGGAACATCTCACAGGTGAGAGTCCAAGGCCACTGCCAAGCCCACACAGCTCCTCCCTGCCCCATCCCCCTCCAGGAGAGCCAATGAGCCCACTGCACTAAGAGCCTGTTTGTCTCAGTCCCTTCGGTAAACCTGTCACATGATGCCTCCTGGAGAGGGAACAAAACTGCAGCCTTTGGACAAGTACAGAACATTTGGCTTAGAATTCTGGAGATTTATGGAGCTTCCAGGAAAAACGCTATTTCAAAAGGAAAATGGGCCACTGGCTAAACAACCAAGATTCAGAGAACATTTTGCAAAGCTCTTTCTTTCTTTCAGATGATGAAGTTACTGTTCTAGTTACAGATGTGCCATTTCAAAACCCGCAGAGCACTGATTTTCTGTTCACAGGCATACACCCAACCCCAGTTGGTCCATACGTGAGGGATAAAACTAACTTGTCAATCAGACTACACACAGTTGTCTTGTTCCAATGTTTTTCTTTAAGAAAAGCTGAAATACTACAACTGTGTTCGTATACACCACCACCATGGTCTAAAGAACCCAGAAAGACCCCACAGCAGAGACACACAGCAGGCCAGCAAAGCACAGAGCCAGGGTTGGAGACGAGCCTCACCTGAATGGTCTGTCTGTGCTCTCGGAAGACATTCACTCTGATCACTGCTTTATTAAACTCGGGGTTCAGAGACTGAATGATCTCATAATCCAGGTGCTCCTGGTGGGGGAAATGGCAAGCCAATGACAAGCTTTAGAAACTCAGTAATAAAATAAGCAAGCATCCCAAAGACCACTTGGATTTAAACCCAGCACCGAAAGTCAGAAGACAGTCTTACTCTAATTCCCTACCTGATACTGCAGCGCATCAAATCCTTTAAATACAAATTCAAACAGAGTGTGGAGGTTATCGGGGCTTGGGGAGGTAACAAAAATATTGGAGTACCTGGAGGATGAGAGAAAAGGGGGGACTGTTAAGAAATCAGGGCTTTTTTTTTTTACATTAGGGCATTTTAGAGAAACCTAGTAAAATATATTCTTCCCTCCAAGGCAGGGATAACACTAACCAAGTGCAGTCCCCGCCCCTATCAACCAGGATCTGTGACCCTAAGCACTTTGAGGCACCGTGAGAACAACTCCTTCAGTGTGCACAACTAGCACACCATCCCAAAGCAGCGTCCTGACGAGAGGAAGGGCCGCGCACCTGTCACAAGTGTGCTGAGGTTTTCAAACCGCTTACCCTGGGTGCTCCGTCAGGCGTCAGGCCAAGCCTACCTAGGAACCTGGCTAAATGCACAGGACACTTGAGCCAAGAGGCTGCGCAGCACAGCTGGAGCAGCAGAAGGGCCAAGGGCCAGGGGCCATGAGCTGCACTCAGGCCCAGCTCTGCCAGCAATGTTTGCGGGGGGCCTTGGGTCACTCACTGGAAGGCCCTGGGCCTACTTTATTCACCTATTAAATGGCCAGAACAAAAAGGAGAGCCTGGGGAGATAACATGTACAGGAGCAGATGGCCAACTGTAGCCTGCTGCATGACCGCAGAGCTGCAGAGCACACTCTCTGGGCAGCTGCCTCAATCTTTCAGCCAGGGGAAAAAACAAAGTGACGACACACTGGAAGGCAGCTCCTTAGTGACATGCGAGATCTCTTATTAATCAGGGTCGTGAGATCACCAAGTCAGCAAAGCTCTCACACACATCCCTGTCCTGCATTTTTATATTTCTTACTCCATTTCTTTGCTTTTGCATTATTCAACATCGTACAGTGAATATAAAGGCCAGGGAGTGTATGCACGTGTGCGTGTGTGGACACTCACACCGCACCTGTGGGTCGTCTGGGGCAAACAGTGCTGCTATTCCCAGGTAGGCACCAAGACCTAGAGAAATGTCAGTGACTGAGGAACCTGGGAGCAGGTCTGCTGGTCTCCCAACCCCACATCCTGCATACTCTCCCTGCCCAGCCCAGAGTTTTTAAAACTGGAGAATGGAACCGGTGCATGCCTGTAATCCTAGCACTTGGGAGGCTGAGGCAGGAGGATCACTAAGTTCAAGCCCAACCTGTGCTACAAAGTAGAAGGCCAGCTTGAACTACATACCAAGACTTTGTGTCAGAGAAATAAACAAAGATGGGAAGTCAGACCCCCTTACCCAAATGCCACTGCCCCAGCAATAGCCAATCCCAGGGCTGCAGATTTTCCCCGTCCACGGGCAGCAGTGAGCGCAACAGTACTCCTCAGGGTCTTCTCCGAGATCCCCTCAATGAATTTCAAGACAGCCTTGGCCTGTGCAGAGAGAAATATATTAGGCAAGCCCAGAGGAAGGCCTAGTTCGGTAACTTACTGCCATTCCTGGACAGGCCAGGCTGGTACCAAGACTGAGCAAGCAGGAGCCTTCTCTTGGACCAGAAAGTACCACTCACCCCTGGGCCTCCACTCCTTGGTCATCACTCCTCTCAGTGTCAAGCCTTAAGCAACAGCCAGACCTCTCAGGGTGACACCTCTGCTCCAGAGCCCTTTCCTACATACCAGATCACTGTCCACACATTCAATTCCAGCACAGTTCTACCACACAACACACAACTCCAACTTTAACATCACCTGACCCCAAGCCTCCCCACCTACCATCTTCCCTATCTTAGACAAGGGTCCCATGGTCTAGACCAAGTGTCCTCCTCCATTTTCTACCTTATCCCTGATGCATTACAAACCCTATGGGCAATGCCTTCAAAAGAGTCCTTGCCCTGGCCCTCTACCTCTGCTCAGAAGCTTCTGCTCCAATCCTCACAGCCTATAATCAGCTCAGCAGCCAAAGGGTCCTTTCACAAATAAGGGATACCTTAGGCACTGTGCAGAGACCACACAGAAACCTTCAGTCCCAACTCTCACAATCCCTCCAGCACCAGCCTGGACTCTGGGATGTCTGCCCCTTCCCTCTGCCCACAGGCCTCATTACTGCCCTGAACACCAGAGAGCTGCAGGCTGCCTCAGCCCTCACTGGGGGGGTTGGGGGGGGACGGGGACCTCAACCCCTCAAGGCTTTGCTCAAACTTCAGCTTCTAATGAGGGCTCCCAGCCCCATTTCAACACCAGCACCCTCATCCTGGCACCCCATCTCTCTTGCTGATCTTTGCTTTTGCCCCACTGTACAGCTTCCACTACACCGCGATCTGCTACTTTCCTCCCTGTCCCATCCACTGGAAAGCATACTCCACGAAGTAGGTGTCCTTCATTTGATGCCATCCCAGCGCCCTGCAGAGTACCTAGCCCTCTAAGTGGCTGAAGGAGAGGGGTACTGTGGAAGCCAACAGGGAAGAAGACCAGATGGTCCAGCCTGGGCTGTCTGGTCCTAGAGAGGGCGCCTCACCCACCAAGACAGTGACACTACTGAGACGCTTAAGCGATGCAGGCCCAGGAAGACAGAAAAGGGGGAGCAGGTTCCGGGAAGCTAGTCTCCCCCAATGGAAACACAAAAAGAGGACCAGGTGCTACTCATCCTGGCCTGCCTTCCTTAAATGCTCTGTTTTAGACTGAGAAGCTGGGCCAATAAAACATAACCAGAAAATTCCATTGATGTAACAGAAGGGGACAATCTAGGCTAAAATGTATTCTGAAATAATGTTTTAAAATAAAAATAGAAGTCAAAACTCCAGTTAGTAGGCAAGGGGCACGAGCAGACTGGTTCATCAATAAAAAGCCTAACACAGACACAACAGATGAAGAACGTACCTGCTTCGCTCATAATCAGGGCAACAAAATAGCAATCTGATGGTCCCATAACAGATCAGTAAGGACAACGTACAACCATTCCCAGTAGGGACAAGGCCGCAGGGACAAGGCCATCTGCATACACTACCAACTGCTGTGGCACCCACTCAGCATGTCTCCACCAGCTTATATTACCAGTGTACAAGCTGCCCAGTGGGACAGGCC
The DNA here is from genome assembly GCF_000260255.1 of Octodon degus. Lineage (NCBI taxonomy): Eukaryota > Metazoa > Chordata > Mammalia > Rodentia > Octodontidae > Octodon > Octodon degus. Next base: position 14,466,800 of record NW_004524594.1, read on the forward strand.
GCACGCACAGCCCTGTGTGACGAGCCTCTGCCCCAGCAAGTCCTCTCCGGGAAACTTCTCCAAGCTGTCTTGTTCACAGGTGTATGTGTGAGGACATCCTAATGGTACTGTTTATACCAGTAAAACAGGACCATTTAGACCCTGAAGAGTGTGATACCTTACTAACATGTGTACATATCCATTCATATTCATGAGAAAAGCTCCAGAAGGACACATAATAAACTGTTAATAGTAGCCCTGCAGGGTAGCGCTGCCAAGTGGAACAATCATTCATACATTATACTCTTTTGTACTTAGTTTTTATTTTTTGTTTGATTTGCATGGCCACTTTCTTAAAATAACATTACACGGGCTGGCGAGATAGCTCAGTGAACTAAGCACCTGCTTAGGCAAGCGCAAGGACCAAGATCTGATCCCCAGCACCACATGGGGCGCCAGCCTCGCCCCTCGGCACACTGAGCCGACCATGGTGGTGCATGCCTATAACCCCAGAGCTGAGGCTGAAAACAGGGGAGTCACTGAGTCCAAGCTGCGTAGTGAGACCCTGTACCAAATACAGAAAAAACAAAACAATACAGTATCACTAGTAAGGTCTGCATCCTCACCTCCGCTTTGCCTTTCCCACATCCTTCCTCTCCCTCTCGCTGGCGACAAAGACGACACCAGAAGTGTCCCACACCACCTACACCAGCAGCTCTGCAGCTGGTGATTCCATTTCCAGGACAAGGGAAGCAGCCTGATGGGACCCAGTGCGGCACTGGGAAGTGTCACCACAGCTATAGCTCAGGCTTCACCAGAACCCTGAACACCCCTGGCAGCTGGGAGGCCTCTGGGCCATGCAGCACAGGCTGGCCACCATCAGTCCTGAACCCACTGCGCTAGCCACCTCTGCAAGCCCAGAGTGTGGCTGAGCAGGTCCTGCCCAGCCTGCCTTTCACATCAAAGCCCAGGTACAGAGCTGCACGGCCCTCAGCAGGAGCACGCTAAGGTGGAAGCGAGAACAAGTGGCCACATGCTCCTCTCACACTTAAATAAGCCAGCTCTAAGCAAAAACATGCACATCAGCCAAGTGTAGCAATCTGAGGAACCGGACACATTACCCTTGCATGAAAAAGCAGGAAGGCGTTTCCTCTTTAAATATAATCCACCCACCTCCTGGAGCCAGCTCCCCATGCAAGCAGGGGAATGTTGGGCCTTAATGTGCTGCTGTTCCTTTCTGTATGCTGCCTCGTCCTTGTGCTGTCCTGTACCCTCAACCAGGGTGGTGACATGCTGTGCCCACACTCACCTGATCCAGGGTCTTGCAGCAGTCCACCAAAACGCCCACAGGCTGTGTGTCCTGCAAGCTCTCTTTCAACTCCTGCAGCTCCAGAGCGGAAGGACTGAGATTCTCATCCTGCCACAGAGAAGAGGTTTGCCATGGTCCCCAGAGAGAACCCTGGCCTCGGGCCTAGGACCCCCACTCACCGGGGCCTGTGGGGGTAGGGCCTCAATGCTGGCCGCGTGGGAAGAGATGGGCAGGATGTTGAGCTGGTCATCGATGACGAGACACTTCTTACACGACGCCAGAGACAGGATGAACCTGAAGGGCACAACCTCTGGAGTGAGTTGTCAGGGAGGACAAGCAGTGTTTGCACAGGAGTGCAGAAGTGAAGGGGCTTTATTCAGGAAAACCACTGAGCCCCACATGTCTCTAAGAAAGCCAGAACAGGCCAGAACCAGCCTCAGGCCTCTCTCCAGCGCACCTGAACAAACTTATTTAACAGTCAGAAAACCCAAGAACCTGCCTACAGCCCTACGGTACACAACTGACACTAACTCATGGCCCCTCCCATATCCTCTAGGGCTCGACTGCGAATCCATGCCACACATGTTGACCAGTCACACAGGGAACCCTACAGACATAGATGAGTTTACCTGCTGTCACACAAAGCAAGAAAAAAGCAAGGGGAGAAGAAAAGTTCCCCAAGGAAATATAACCAAGGTTCTTGTATACAGAAAAACATAAACTGGCTACAGAATTCAAATCCCATGCTGCAAGGTAAGGGCCTTGCCTACTTCCACAGGCTTTAGGTCGTCAGCAGCTGCTCCTCCTGCCCTCCTTATTCTGTCGAGCCAAAGTGTAATGGGCCATTAAAATCAGAAAGGCTGCTGGGTTCTCCAAGGCCCAGACTTCTAAACCTCGGCACCATGACATTCTAGACCAAGTAATTCTTTTTAGCAGTAACCCTGGTTTCTACCCATCCAATGCCAGCGGCTTCCTCCCAACCACCTCAAAAGTCACAGCATCAAAACTATCTCCCAATGTCCCAAATATCCCAAGGGCAAAGCATTCTGGTTCACCAGAACCCAACGTAGGTCCAAGCGCTCACGCTGTTTCACAGACTGCTAACTGGTAGGCCCTAAAAGAGAGCCCTGCAGTAAAATAAATTTAGGAAACAATCAGATAAATTAAGCAGCTAACGGCCGCTGAAAACTTTTCAGAGACAACAGGCTAGTTGACTTTCATAAGCGACAGTGCCAGCACCTCCCGGACATATCTAACCTAAAAACCCTCTCTTCATAAGGCTCCTCTTGAAGGAGTGGTGTCTGTGAGGAAACAGCAATACAGGTATCCAGCCCTACGAATAAGCTAAAAGCCAGCGAAGGAGAAGGACTTAGCTAAGGCCAAGGTGGCAGCACGACGCTCCACCTGCCCCGGCCCCAACTTCCGGCCCTCTCAGCACGTCCAGTGAGCGTTACAGCTGTGGCTGTTGTCAAGAGCCTCAGCCTGTGGGGACCCTTACGACCTTCCCTGCTACAAAGGTGAAGGCTTCACTGGGTCCAAGATAAAAACACCCCCGAGGCTCTCCGACAGGAGACCGAGAAATGGCCTTCAGTACCTCTCATTAAATCTTCCCACCACGTCCTGATGGGCCTCCGTCCTGTATCTGGAATGCACGTCCTAAGAAAAAGGAGACAACATCCATTAACAAGGGCACCCAAACAGTGCTGAGGTCCCGGGTCCAAACACAGACTGTCGAAGGAGCTGTCAGCAATCCTGCAGGAAACAGAATCCATTCGGACCTGCAGCAGTGCCAGGGTCACACCCTCTTTTCTGGAAACAGGATCAGACTGCAGATGTAGTGTTTCTTACCCTGATAATCTTCCCTTAGTTCATCTTTGACATTTTCTGCATTTTATCTGGTAGCCTAACGCAGTGGAGTATGTGTGCTCATCAGTGCGCTACACAGGATGGTTGTCGTTTGGTCAAGAATGCCCCCATGAGGCAGGATGATTACAGCTGCAAGTTCGAGGCCAGCCTGAGCTACATAGTGAGTTCCAGACCAGCGTGGACTACGTAGCAAGACCCTGCCTCAAAAAAATTTAAAAACTTTTAAAAAGAATGCCCCACCCCCACCCCAAGGATTCAGGCACTAGTGCAGCTCTGGAAGGTGACTGAAGCTCGGGGGCTATAAAGCTGAACGCGCCATTAGGTAAGGGGACCTGCGTAGAGGTGCGTCTCTGGGTAGGACCTGGGAAGGCCTATCTCCTTCCCCAGCCCCTCCTTTCACTAGTTCCTGGCTGCCAGGACCCTCCCACTGCGCCTTCCTGCCCTGGCATCAGCTAAACATGGATTAAACACACAAGTCCAACTAAACCCCTTTTAAGTCGTGGATGTCAGGGGTTGTGTCCCCGGGACAAGAAACTGAGTAAGACCCTGCATATCCACTGGTGAACAAAGCACTTCTGTTCTCATGGAGCTTATATACAGTCCAACTGTTGGAGGAAGATAAATGAGCAAATAAATGCAAATTTTGGCAAATACTAAAAGGAAATATACAGTGCGGTGACAGCAAATAAGGCCTCCCAGAAACAGGGAGAATGATAAACAATGTGAGCACAAAGTCATTTATTTGTAACATCATCTAGTAAGTGCTCACTATATACCAGGCACTCGCCTCAGGATTAGGAATACATCTTTAAGCAAACCAGGCCCCTGTTCCTGTAAGGTTCTGAGACTAGTACAAGAAGACAGATGTGTAACTTCTATTGTTGTCAAATACTCTCTGAAGAAAAATAAAGTAGGTTAAGGAGCAACGGGTGGAGCCACCTGTTCCAAACAAAGACGACCACACTGATAGGGGACATGGGGTGGGCGAAGGGCTTGAATGCACAAGGATGCAAGTCATGTTGCCATCCCAAGAAAGGCACTCCAGTGGGAAGAGCAAGTGGCAAGGCCCTGGGGGACGTGCTGGGCACACCTGAAGAGGCTGGATGGGCTGAAGGAAAAAGCTGGCAGGAGCAGTGGTGACAAGAAGCAACCCAAGATTCAAGGCAAGTACATCACACTAGAAAAGCACTCAGCTTAATAAACCCTGTGGCCAGTCCTAACACCACTCCTGAATCCCTGGGCCACAGGCAAGACTCCAAGCCTACTTCTACCCCCACTCCTCAGCACGGCCTCCGCCAAAGTGCCTTTGTTTTGGGGAGGAAACTACTTCTCTTAAACTACCACAGCCAAAACCCTTGGCAAACTTGGAGTGGCAAATATCCCTTCACGGTCCCTGGGACAAAGGCTAGTGAACAAGTCTGTAAGTCTGGTCCTTCTTCGGCAAAATATACATTAGGCCTCTGCAGAAGAGCATTCCAAAATTCAAGTACACAAAGCTGCACCTTAACTGAACGTCACCACTGTCAAGTGTATAAATACCTCAAAACAGGAGTGAAATTCAGACTCTTAGGCACACTTAGAGCCCAAGATTCCTCTGCAGTGACCTTTTTTTTTTGTCTTTTTGATTTTTCGAGACAGGGTCTATGTATGCTGCTTAGTTGAGCTCACCGTGTAGCCCAGGCTGGTCTTCAACTTGCAACAATCTTCCTGCCTCAGCTTCCCAAGGGCTGGGATGACAGGCATGCACCACCACACTTGGCTTGCTGTAACAACTGCAAGAACTCCTTCACCAGAGGCTGTACTGACCACTACTGGAGCTAACTGCAATAGGAAATCTTCCAAGAAAGAGCACTACACCAAGGGCTGGCCAGATAGCTCAGCGGATTAAAGTGCCTGCTTAGGCAGACACAGGGACCAGGGTTCAATCCCCGGCGGGCTGTGCCAGCCCTGCCCCCTGGTGCACTGAGACAGCAACTGAGACTGGGAACGGTGGTACACGCCTGTAATCTCGGCTCTTGGGAGGCTGAAAACAGGAGGATCACTACAAGTCCAATCTACATAGTGAGACCCTGTATTAAATACATATTAAAAAAAGAGCACTATACCAAAACCAAACTGATCTAAACCCCATAAAAGTTTTATAAAACAAAGAGGCTTACCATGGTCATTGTGTACAGCTGCTTGAGCGAGTTCATGGTTCGCAGGAGGATGACCACCAGCCCACCACCTTCTACTGTTTCCACAGTCCTGGCCAGCAAGTTGGGGGTTAAGGCTTCAAAGTCCTAAAAAAGAAGGAGACCTCATTAGGAAGGGCTCCCCATGTGAAGAACACTCCCAGGGATGCTTAACCAACGGTAAGGCAAAGAAAAGGCCTCAAGCCGAGCATGGGGTCCCTAGGGGTACCTGGTACATGCCTACAATCCTAGCCCACTTGGGAGGCTGAAACAGGAGGGCTGCAAGTTTAAGGCCAATCTAGGCTACAGAGCAAAAACTCTGTCTCAAAACAAAAAATAAGGAAAGAAAGAAAAGGCTTTACAGCACAAACTCAAAAACATACCTTCTACCCAACTCACCAGGAAACACACACACACACACACACACACACACACACACAACCTCCTTCTCTCCCTGCCCTTTGTTAGGGATGCTACAGAAGAGCTCAGCCACTAAGTAGGCCAGAGTTTACATCAAAAATGTTTCTAATAATCCCCAATAAGATCCTATTGAAAGCAAGTCTTCTAAATTTCAATAAATCACACTTGAATTTCAGAAGCATCTCATATTCATGAGAGGAACCTATCAAAACCCAAATGTGCCACGTGGGGGAGCCACAGCTAAAAGCCTGGGGGTCCAGCAACCGGTAATGGCTGTGGACAGAACACTCCACCAAAGAACGACAAAGCCGAGGCTCTCCCAGAGGTAGAGAATAAGCAAAATACTCTCTTCTCTGGCCTCCACAGCAGGATGCAGGCCAGCAGAGCATGAGAGAGCACACTGAAATGCAGAAAGAAAAACAGCTTCTTCTGCTGACTTCTTCCCTTTCATTTGTAGTTTGTGACATGTTTTGTAAGTTACATAATCACTGTCATAGTACGTGAATGTACTAAATACATTCAGAAAAGTGAATCTGTGCATAAACTTGAGGTTTTTCTTTTTGAAAAAAAAAAAAAATATATATATATATAGGAGCGGAGCCCCACAGTGTTTTTTTGCTACTCAAGCACTCTGGAATGAGTCACAGAGCTCAGGGACCAGAGGAGTCTTCGACAAGTGCCAGTAAGAACCTGGGGTTACAGGAGTCCCAGCTTTAGCTGGATAGAACAGCTTAGCTGGTGCATCCCTGCATGTTCTGTATTTCTAAACAAGTACTGATGTGAGCAGAAAATTCCTCCGTATAGGTTGGTTGGGTGACCCAGTGTCCTTTAAAGTGGCCAAGTCTCCCATAATACTAGGGGTTGGAAGTTCCACGTGAACCTTCCCTCCTTACTGCACACTGCTCCCGGTGATGGTGCGGGAGCAGATAGCCCAAGGCCCGCTTAAAGCACAGGCTGGAGAAGTCACCCACCTGGAGGACGCACATGCCAAAGGTGTTGCCCAGGATCTTGTGGGTCTCATTGTAGTAGCAGTAGCGAATGTTTGTGGCTGCTACAAAGAGTTCGAAGGGGTCATCTTGCTTTATGTTCAAGGTCCCATTCTTTATTTTCTTCTGCAGCTGTCGCATTCTCTTCTTTCGGTGACTGCAATCACCCCCATGTAATAAGAGTCAGTTACCCAGAGACGCCCACTGATCCCCCTCTCAAACCAAAAGGGCCATTTCCAAGGGAACATGGAAAGTGGGCAGCTGGCTTCCCCCTTTAGAGAGGAAGGGAAGTGGATAGGTGTTGGGGTACAGTGGTTATGAAGATGGGTCTTGGAGACAGGGAAAATTCTGAGTGGCCAATTTTCCACTGTGCTCTGTGACCAGAAGACAAGACAGATAATGGAAAGCTCTAACCTTCACATGTGGCCAAAGCCAGAACTTGCAACCAAGCCTAGGAGACCCAGTCACCTTCGCAACCAGTGCTTCAACGACACTGTGCTGCTCCACCAGGGAATGGTAGAGCTGACAGTTATGTGTACCTGCCTCCTAGCTGGCTTCAGCTACTTCCTCCCTGGAGTGTGAGACCCTGTCCTCAGAACAGTATTTATCTAAGACAACTAAGACAGAGGGCACAAGGTCTGAAGTGGAAGGAAGCATCCCTCAGAAATCTCAGAATTATTTTTGGTCTTATAAACCCTGAATATCCAACTGCCATTTTTTTTTCTGGTATAAAAACAGAGAACAGGAGAGCTCCAAGCCAGGGAAATTTTGCCACAGTCCTCTAACTTAATAGCTAGAACTAAGGCCCTTTCCCCATAGGCTTTCACTTCTGTGAACAAGGGCAGCTGGGTAAGGCAATCCCCACTATCCCTTCTGGCTCATATTTATTCTAAGACAGACACAGGCTTGCTATGTAGTCCAGGCCAGGCCCAAACTCAATACATACCCCAGGCTGGGCTCCAACTCAAGGGAACCCTCCTGCCTCAGGCTTCCAAGTGCTGGGACTGCTGGTGTGTGCACGTGCGGCACAGAACCTGGCTACATCCCTAGGCAAGAGCATCACTGACAAACACTAAGAGGAGGACAAGATGGTAAAGGAGCCAACAGGCACAGCCGAGGCACTCCGAAAAAGCTCCATGAAGGAGGCAGCCCTGAAAGCGGACCTCAGTACAGGACGGCCGGAAGGTGGGAGGGGCACTAACATCAGGGAGGTTGGTCACAGCGTGGTGCAAGCCCAGGCAAAGACAGGCTGTGTAAGGAGACATGAAGGAGGAACACTCTAGGGCAAAGGGTAAGGAGAGGCTCACAGGCCGGACCTGTGACCTGCTAGGTCTGGGGAGGGAGACAAGAAGCAGAGGAAAAGACTCAGGAGGGAGGTGTCCGCAGGCACAGAAGCCAAGAAGGAAGAGCACTTCCGAGCACAGAGCAGGCAGCCTGTCAAGAAGCAGCCCTGGGGCCTGGGAGACAGCTCAGCAGTCTAAGCGCCTGCTTAGGCAAGTGCAAGGACCCGGATTCCATTCTCCAGTACTGCATGCCATGCCGGCCCCGCCCCACTCCAGGTATGCTGCCCTAGGTACGCTGAGCTGGGCACCAAAACTGAGCGTGGCAGTGCACACTACTAACCCAGTGCTGGGGAGGCTGAAACAGGAGAATCACTACCAATCTAAGCTGTGTAGAGAGACCCTATACCAAATACATAAATTAAAAAAAAAGGAGGAAACAGCCCTGCCCACTGCATCCTCGCAACACCAGAGGCCGCCATGCACCTGCCCACCACTGTGAGATGCCCCAGCTTGAGGACACCGTTCTACAAGGAAATTGGGCTGAGGTCCACATGGCTGGACTGGAAGCACACACAAAGCCAGTGCTCTTTCCGTTAGGAGAAAACAGAAAGCTGACCACAGTGAGAGAGCACAGAGCAGACACGGGGAGGGGAGAGGCTAAGATCAGCAAAGAGCCAGGCTAAAAGCTTTGCCCCCAAGCTCCCTGAATGACCCAAGCACTTAACACATGCCCTTAGGGCTCACATGGATTCCTGCTGGAGGCCTGCTGTTCACAGCGTTTCAGAGAACAAGGCAACAGCCAATGGCTGTACACACACTGGGGGAAGGGTTCTGAAAAGGGGGGGGCCTGCGGCACTCGGCCTGTGGTCTCTGGAGACGCCTCTGAGCAGTGTTCACAGCCGTAGAAGCAGTGGCCACACAGCAGCACAGGAGACTAGAAAGTGTGAAGGGTTCTATTTTGGAGTAGCTGGCTGAAAAAAGGCGGCAGTGCTAGCCCAGGGAACAGAGCTGGGCAGGCGGCTAGTGATCTCCTGAGAATCTGGAAAGCTGAGCCAGCTATAGGATAAAGAAAATTTAAGGGGTGTGTATGGGTGAACAGAAGAAAAACAAGATCCTGAAATGAGGAACAGGCCCAAGGGGGCGGGTTTCCTTGGACACACAATGAGATGCAGCCCCCTTTGTGAAGGAGAAAGGAGAATGAAAGACGAAGTCAGGCTGAGGCAGGAAAGGCAACTGAAGGAACCTGCACTCGATGCATCTGATCAGCTTAGGCAGTGGTGGCAAGCCTACGGCACAGTGCCACAGCCAGCTGTTCGCTATCACTAAGGGGCTTGCTATCACTGGCTTAGAGAAACAGAAAGAAATCAGAAGGCAAGGCACCTGGCTGGGCAACGGAATGTGAAAATTGTTCAAAGCTTACTGTCAGGAATAAAGAAAGAACATCAGTTCCATTCCAGTAAAATGTCCTCAGAAACAACATCATCACTCCCTAAAAACACTGTCAAGGAATTGTTCGCTGCCATTTACTGACAAGCTAGAACTGCATATGGGATGGGACGCCTGAGGGCCGAGCTTACCTGCTGAACCCCAGCTCTTTCTTGTAACACCACAGCACTGAAGGTCGTGCCTTCACAGTTGCTTTGGACAGCATGTGATGGAGAATCACCACCTGCCGAAGACAAATGGCACAGAACCTCAGGGACAAGAGAGACCACACCCAAGACCTCATCTGACAAATGCAGAGAGGCAGGGAAGGGTGGCACCCAATGTCACATGGGAGGAGACTAAACTCTAGGTTACACACATTTGACCTTGTGGTCAATCCACCACCTCCAGGGTTCAAACGGTACTGGCTTGTGTGCTAGTGAATCTCAATTCAGAGAACTCACCACTTGGAGGCATCTTGCCAGCCCAGTGAGCCTAACACCATAACGAGCAGGACCTTGAAGAGGCTGACCCTCCCAGACAGGAGACAGAGTAACTCAGGAAACATCTCCCACGCCTTACCTGATCTTTTCCTCGATCCCCAACCACAACAAAAAGGGATCTTTGCCGCTCGGCTACCCCATTCTCAATGAGAATCCGGATCCGGTTATCCACCTTCTTCCGAAGCATGGTGACACACTATCACTAAAAGAGAAAGAAAGTTCAATTTTCTTGGACAAAACACCAGATTCTGCGTAAGGAGCACGAGTCGGCTGCCTCTCGGGAAAAGGGTTAGACATTTATAAGTATCAACTTATAACTAACCCTTGACCACTGAGAGGACAACAGCTCAATTCTAACATGGGAAAACTCCGGACTAGAAGGTAACAAAGACCCTCTAGGGGCTGGGTTCGGCCTTCAGTGAACTTTTACCCGAAGGCATCAGTTTCTTTGTCCAGAAAAAAGATGGCATTGTCCACACCACTCCTGACAGCCCAAGGATCAGAAGCACCGTCCCAGTGACGGCCAGCGCATCTACAGAAGGCAGAACTTCCAAGCTCTCTCCATCGAAGAGCCCTGGAAACAGTGCCAACCCCACAGCAGCGGAGGTCCCTGCATCACAGACAGTGAGCTCTCAGTACAAGCCCATCCTCACTACGAGAAGCTTTATTTAACAGCATTGGTGGCCCATGGAGTCTTTGCTTGTTACTTGGAAAAAATATACACTAATAAATGCAGAAGAGGAATGATGCTAGTACCCATGTTGTACTTCTAAAAATATCACGACTCTGAACCACTGGTCCTCAAGGTTTACCACGCATCAGAATCAGAGAAGTGCAAACTAAAACTACACTGAGATATCATCTTACCTCCTGAAAGAATGGCTAACAGCATAACCTACAAATACCAAATGCTGGCGAGGAAATGGGAGAAAAGGAACTTTTCTACATCATTAGTGGGAATATAAATCAGTCTAAACACTACATAAAAGCAGTGTGGATATTCCTTAGAAAACTAAAAATAATTTCATTGGGGCATGGTGGCACACGTCTATAACCCCAGCACTTGGGAGGCTGAGGCAAGAGATTTGTTGTGGTTGAGAAGAGGCCAGCCTAGGCTATGAAGTGAGCTCAAGGCCAGCCTGAACTGTACAGTGAGACCCTGTCTCAAAAAGACAAAAAATAACATTAAAAAAAGGCCACAAGGAGCTAAACAGACAAAAGACAGGAATTAAATTCCATTTGACTCAGCGATCCCTCTTCTACGTATTGTCCCAAAAGATACATTGCAAGGATATCTGTATACCCATGTTTAAAGCTGCACAATTTGTAACCCAACAGAGAGATCTTGGAATCAGTGAATACGTCCATTAACAGATTAATGAATAAGGGACTGGGGAGACAGCTCAGCGGCATAAGCACCTGCCTGGCAAAACAAAGTCCTGAGTTCCATCCCTGGTACCAAAAAAAGATTAATGAATAAGGAAAATGTATTTTATACGTAAGGAAGTACCACACTGCCATAAAGGTAAACCTGAAGCTTTTGTAAGTTGATACAACTTAGAAGCACAATGTTAAATGAAATAAATCAGACACACAAATTCAAATATTATAGTTTCTTCTGTGAGAAATACTACACACACACACACACACACACACACACACACACACACGGGGAACAAAATAGAAGAGATAAACAGGGAGAAGTTCAAATACTTCCCTAAATTGTATACGCTGTTTCAAAAATATCTCCTATACATGCTACTTTGGTTGTTTCTTAATTCTGAAAAGAAAGTTTTGTTATTATGCTTGCTCCCCACCCCACAAACCCAGAAAAAGATATGAATACTGACGCTTACAATAGGATAGCATGGTAGGACTAATGTTACCATTTTAAATGCATATACAGATAGAAGAGATTTCTAAAAAGAGACTGGAAAAGACCAAGTAGTAGCTATTTTTGAGTGGTGGATTAATTTTCACTGTGTTCTTTTATCTTTTAATTCACGCTTTACTAAGAAAGTCAGGAAAACAAGTATTTCTATGATGAAATATGTTTCCCTCAAGGGAAACCTCTGTACAGACAGAGTTCAAGCATTACTACACGGGTCGGGGTGCAGACCAGTGATACTGTACTTGCCTAGTAGGTTCAAGTAGCCCCCAAAAGTTAGGTGCAAGTGATATAAAGAGTTCAAGTATCCCACGGCAGAAAAATGACAAGACCCAGGATTCACATTCACACCCGCGTGACCCCAAGGCCTGGGCTCTCTCCAGTCTGCTGGCCAGCTCAGCTCCCAAGCCCTCCTCGGCCAGAAGCTTAGATGCCACAAAAAGCAGCCAGTAATCACTGGGGATTCTTTTTGTTGCAGCTACTGTGGGAGCCCCGGAAGTATGAGATAAGGCTCTTGACTCTGTGCTTTCCTTCTCCTTCAAGGAGGTAGTTAAGAGAGGAGGAACAACTCCACATTAAAAAAAAAAAAAAACTAGTAGTCAAAAATAACAGCTATAGTAATTAGTCTAGGGCCTGAGATTAAGGTGGGCTGAAGGTGCCCACCTTAGCCCACCTTCAGCTAACTTGAAACTCAATAAAAAAAGATGCTTATTTTTTTTTAAGATGCTTATTCTGCATTCACTCATTTATTCGTCTACACCCAGCACACAGTGCTAGGCATTATTAGGTACACTGTCAAACGAGATAAAATCCTGGATGTGGCTGCACAATAAAGAATAGGAGCAAATGCACAGTGAATTACTTAAATGAGCGAGAGGGGGCTACGGATGTAGGTCATTGACAACAATGGCCTACCACGCCCCCAGCCCTGGAAAGAGTACTGCAAAAAACAAAAACACTTTCTTGAGGAGGGGAGAAAAGGACATCTAAATAACCAATTACTTCCCAAAACGAATGTAGCATTCATCTATTTATTTATTTATTTATTTGGTATAGGGTCTCCTTACGCCGAGAGGACTCACAGTGATCCTCCCGTCTCAGCCCCCTCCCCCAACAACGGGATTACACGCGTGCGCCACCAAGCCTGCTCTCGGTGGCAGGTGGCTGGCTCGGCGCGGGGCCGGCACGGTATGCACTACCAGGGATCCAACCCCGGTCCTCGCGCTTGCCAGGCAGGCGCTCAGACCGCCGAGCTATCTCCCCGGCCAAGAATGTAGTTTTTTAAAAATCTTTTTGAGACAAGACCTCACTATGGAGTTCAGGCTGGCCTTGAACTCGCAGCGATCCTGCTTCTCAGCCTTCCGAGTGCTGGGATTACAGGCGTGCGCCGTCAGGCAAGGATCATAAATATAATTACGTATCGCACACACCAATTTAAAAAATTAGCGCGGGGGTATCTAGGATCAGACTGCCTCTGTTCAAAGCCTCGCACTCTGACCAGGAGCTGCAGGCCAGCTCCGCAGAAGGCAAGGGCTGTCACCCACCCAATCTCCACGATGATCCCCGCTAGAGGTTCCCAGAAGGTAGGGACAGATACCCAGCACTCGAGAGCCTCGAGCAGCACTTCAGGGCGCTTCTCAGGGAAGGGACGACTCTGCCCAGCGGGGTCCGGGGCGGGGGGTGGCGTGCGCAGGACAGCTACCGGGAGGCAGAACCTTCGTCCCCTGGCCAGCTCCTCTCCTTGCCCAGGAGGGACGCGACAGCTCCTCGGCAGCCATCACCCGCCTTAGCGCAAGACGTACCGTACTGTGACCGGAGCCCCGCAGATCCCAACCCGCAGCTAAGCGGAAGCACGTGGGGCCACCAGACTGCAGAAGAGGGAGGAGCAGCAGGCTGCCCCTAGCGAATGCCTGGCCGCCTGCTCAGTTCACCCTGCTCAGCCGCACGCGTCCCGCTCAGGCGCAGACAACGCGGGCGCGAAGCCACCAGCGCTCGGCTGCGGCGGGCAGCGTGGGGCCTTCCTAAACGCCGTCTCCGGGTGATGACGTCAGATACGCAGGGCGCTTAGCGGCTCCACTACGCCACCGCGGATGTGCGTTTCCGGTCGCCGTGTTACAGCGACAGACGCTGGGTAAAATAGGCTCCTAAATGTCCACCCCTCCACCCTCCTACCGCCGTGCTGAAGGGTGTCCCCACGGTCCGGGGCAGCACGTGGCTTCCCCATGGTCGTGTTAGCCTGGTTCCTCAAGTGGCGACGGCTCCGCACTTAATGCAACCTTACTGACCCCCTCGTTTGGCAAAATTCAGCCACCCGACCTGTTTTATCCATCTCGCCTTCCAGCCTGCAGAATTTGACTTTGTGGACCTACCTGAAATTCTGTGTACTTCCTACCCACCACCCGCAATGCTTCACAAGCTCTCCTTGCCCGTGTTTAAAATCGGAAAACTCGCCTTGGGGTTGTGCTTTCTAGCTACTGTCCTCCAGCTCCAAACCATATGGGTTACCTTTGAGGCCGGAGCGAATTCCAAATATGTAGTGGCTTGCTTGATTTCCTGGCTAAGAGTGGACGTTTGAGGTCGAACTCAATTGTCTTACTCAAACTCCCTCAGATAGACACTTCCAATTTTAATGTACTCAGTAACACTACCCATCTTTGCAAAAACCGGGTTTATTTTTTGCGGAACCGGGGATTGAACTCAGGTCCTTATCCTACTGAGCTATCTCCCCAACCCTCTTTTTAAAGTTTTAAGTTTTAAATATTAAGAAAAAGAATCCAAGTAAAAAGTGACCCGATTCACTTTCTCTGGCGGGTAAGGAAGTTCTCTCGAGCTGGTGACACAGGAGTAGACTTCAGCGTAGAATGAGCACTGAAAATACGGCAGCCTGCCCATGCTGAAAATGTGCACAGAAACGCCAGGGGAAAGCCGTCAGTGTAACTGGTGTGAACAAAAGAAAAGCTAACAGGAAAACAACTCGGTAATATTGGAAATATGGACCAGAATTACAGTTTAATTTTAATTAAGGACAGCAACTGGAGTCTGGAGGACAGGGGACTTACATCCAGTTTGTGCAGGGGTTCATTCTCGCTGCTGTACAGAAACTGAACCACACAAGGGCAAGAGGAGAAACAAGATAGCTATCATAAGTTACTGTAGTTTCGTGTTACAGAATGGTAGTAGTGTGGTCCTGAGCGCTAAGAGACTCAAGAAGCTGCCAAAGTAGAACCAGGTGGACTTACGCCCCCACATTAATACACCTGAGCATCCGGATGAAGGGAAAGCAGCGGCTGTACATTATCGAGGTCGATTTGGAGTACGAGACTCCAATCAACGTGTGAGTAGTACGGAGATATGAGTCTGGAACTACAAATACTTAGGAGTAACTGTAATTCCAACTATCAAAATTATGGAACTGAATCACCTGGTGAGAAGAGCTGAGATGAAATCCCGTTCAACGCCTGCAGAAGCCACCAAAGGATGCTCAACTCATGAGTAGCCACTGAGACAGGAAATCTGTAGGACGTACTTAACCACTACTGCCCCACACCTTTTTATGTTGCAGTAGTTTCTCACAATGGGCTACTTCAATAAAAATGTATTTCCTACAATGCTTACCCCACACATTTCAACATTGTAGTGTGTCGTTTAAATGGCAAATTTATTAAGTGACCCACCATCCCCACCCTGAACAATGCCCATCTTAAATTTAACACGGCATGCAGCTACAAAGCTGACTATAGTACCCCTTACCTGTTTAATCCTCTGCTACTTCTTGGTTTTTCATAGTACTGGGGCCTGAACCCAGAGCTCTGCATGCTAGGCGAGAACTCTCTCACCACTGAGGTATACATCCTCAAGCCCTTTTCCAAACTTCTAAGGCAGGATCTCTTTTAAGTTGTCCAAGATGGCCATTTTATCCTCCTGCATCAGCCTCTGACAACACATACCACCTTCCCCAGCCTGCTAATCCTTAACTTTTTCCACTTAAATCAGACAGCATTCACAAGTCATTGAGGACTGGACCTTTGGCTACTTTTCCCTTTTGTCTGGATCTTCAAGTCTTAGCAATTGTCCCTTTTCAAGTCTCTCATCAGTTTGACCAGCTCATTTACCAGTCATGCTCTTCTATGACTGTCCATGCTGCGCTATCTACACACTACTTTAGTATATAGTCTTTGAACCACAGCGTTTTGCTCACCCAGGGCTTGGCAGGGTACCAGACAAGGATAACCAAATTTGGAAGGCTTAGTTCAATTGTTAAGTGTTTCATAATAATACTTAGTGAAAGCTATTACCTTAAGTACATTAGAAGCTGTTCAGTGAACTAGGAACAAATGGCTGGTCTTTCACTATCTACATTCAAAGATGTTGGCTGCTGCATGGAGAAATGAATTAGGCTTCAGAACAGCTGTTCAAGGACAATATTAGCAGGACCAGAGACTGAGAAAGCAGCCTAGCCTTCTCAGATCGGCCGACATATTGGTCCTTTCTGCTCTCACAAGGAACACTTCTTCACTTAGTGTTGCTGGATGGCATGCAACCAGAGGAGGTATCACCCTGACAATGAGGAATAATCAAGTTTTCATATAATTTAATCTAGTGTTAAGATATTTACTAGTTTTCTCCCTTTTTAAATTCAAAATAGGAAAACGTAACTTTTAACTTTTTTTCGCTAGAGGTCCTTCTCCCATTATCTCTATAAAAGACAAGCTCATGGGCAAAACTGACTCTTTATAAAAGGGTAACCTAGGAAATGCTAGAAGTGCTTAGGAAGAGCTCAAGTGGGATGCAGATACAGGAGCTTGAAATCGAAATGAAGTGTACAGATACACTGCTTACCTGTATCTCATTCCGACTAATTTAGATATATCTGAGAAACATGAGCAAATTTCCTACAGCACTAAGGAAGATCACTGCTCAATTACTGTACCTCAAGCACTTACGACCCGGTTATCAACTGAGCACCTCAATGAAAGCGCCTAATAAGCACACATTCTCATGTGTCCTATAAATGGCAAGTCTCCTACACAGAGCTGTATAAGGAGACAAAATAACTGGTAGAAGTTAACTGATTAAAAACATCAAACAGTCATTTTAATATCAAGATACAATGATCAGAAAAAAAATTTCCATATTTTTAGGAATATTAGGATCTAGAAACAAAACTGCCCTGACCAAGGTAATCACTAACATTCTCCCTTCACTGAAGACTTTTTAAAAAGTTCATTATCCATGTGAGGTGACTGTGCTTGTACCAAAGTATTTTATACATGGTCTTGCTACACCCAGAGACCACAGCCACATGTGGAACCATGATTCCCTTGTAACTGCTAAAATACACATTTGACCCAACGAAAGGATTTCTGCACCTAAGACAAGAATTCAAGTATTATACAAAATACCAAGTACCAAGATTCTGATCTTGATGGGTCTTCTGCAAAAGTTCTCTGTCCAATGAGGTATTTCTTTGAAAATATGGTCTGACTTGAGACAAAGTTTATGTAGAATGCCCCCACAAAATTATAGTATTTCAAAAAGAACTCTTAAAACAGATATAATAAAGCTACAAACAACTTTACACATTCACATCTGTACTAATGCATAGAAGTTTCAAACTCAGAAGGTTTATCTCTCATCCCGCCTCTCTGAACTGATTCATATTAAAACAAACAAACAACAAAAAAAAAAAAAACCACCTTATTTCAAGTTTGACTTCTAAATGTCATGAAACTATTTTCTACACAGTAACAAATTTAGTCTTACACAGGATTGTAAGCACATGTTATCTAGGGGTTATCCAACAAACCATGAATGTTTTATTTGTCCCTCTAAAATACAACTTACATATGGTTGTGGTACATCCCAGGCAGATGAAATCAAAGCACACAAGGGGAGGTGCTAGCAAAAGAAATATTCATTTGCGAAAGTAAACAGATAACCCTTCCAATATGATGTACCACAACCACACATGAGAAAAGTCAAGAATTTATTTTATTTATTTTAAAATAAACATTGAGGATTCCCCATAACCCACCACCCTACAAAACTTTTGAATGTGGAATGTTCAACAGCCTATCCATTTTAATAGGTTATAAAACCAGCAAAAACTCCAGTTGTCTAATGATGAATATTTTTGGGGTTTTTTTTTTTTGTTTTGTTTTTTGAAATAGCTGAGTACCTACTGAACAATTTCCTTAGCTAAAGGCTAAAAATAAAATTTTAATTTTTGTAAAGAAAATACCATTAACGTAGTAGCCTTTGCGTAACAGATGGGATTAATTCTCCATGTCAAAATGGTATGGGACAACAAGCAGCCCTGAGTTCATAGGCACACAGAACTAGTGCTCAAACTGCTAGCACAAACTCCGACATCATACATATGGCTAAGTCACTACTAAACCGTCTATCTCCATCAAACTTGAGAGACTCTTCCTATGTATCTACAGAAAGAAATCACCACTTGGAACATAAATGCCTCTGTGAGAAAAGGAGAAGCCAATTAGGGTTGAATTAGACAAATGCTAAGTGCAAATACTAC
>NW_004524594.1:14485340-14493524 GCF_000260255.1 Octodon degus
CACATACTGGTGCTTTTCAAAAGATAGCAATTTAAAAGGGTGGTAGCAGCAGGCATTTGATATCTTTTTTTAAGAACTTTCAAGCTGCAGGAGAAACATGTGATCAAGTGTTATGATTATCCATTAGAGACTTTCATCAATATCTGTACCAATTTAGGTAACAATACAGCAAGATCCAAGGATTAGTGATGACAATGTACATGTCATAAGGACTGATATATAGTACCAATCCTTATAAGTCATTGCCTCAAAGACACTGTTAAGTGTTCAAAATATATCTAAATAATTCACATTAAGTACAGAAGTGGCCCATTCAGATTATTTCCCATTATGCTGCATATTTTTCAGAAAGTGCCAATCAAAGCCTAATTTGCATTTTGGCTTTGTCTTACAGTTATCAGTTGTTAAAAAGCAATTTCACGTGTTTTTAATCACAGTCTTTGTCCAGATAAACAGTGCTGTGTCCAAGCTGGTGGCCAGCCTTCCATGTGTGATTAAGGGCCCATGCATAATTTGGTACACCTCTAAACATTTAGTGCTCCAATTTAACTGGAAAAGCTGTGAAATGCAGTTGTTTTGCCAAACCACACTCCACTCCTTCCATCTTCCTCTCAAGAAAAATTATTTGTCAATTGCCACTGAAAAGCTCTAGGGCTGACTTGTAGATTGTACCCAACGTCCAAGAGTCAGACTTGCTTTTGTTCAAGCCACTTCAAATAACTATGGAGATATTATCACCCCATAAAGTATGTTATGTTTTACTCCTAAGCAAGGGTGAGGAATCTGAGTATCATGTGCAAGGCTCAAGATGACGCTTAGGACAGAACATGCAGAGTAAAAATAGTTTCCTTCCATATCCAGGTAGTATAAAGCTGACAACTGTAGTCCTGTCTTTATGGGATGAAAACAGTCCCTTTACAAATTTCCTGAAAGGGAGAACAAATAGATATAATAACTCTTCTGGTAACATATTATGGTACACTGGCCAGTGTGTTTTTGGCGATTAAACATAATCCTGTGAATCAGATTAATTCACTTGCTGAGTGTTCATTTGCGGCATTCCTCTGTTGGGTCTTGGGGGCCCTCCACGACCTAGAAGACAAAAATGGCATTTGATTTTTCTTTCAAATACTGTTTGTTTTGCCTTCAAGCAGATTTTCATCTGAAGTCAAGAAGCATGTGGATAGAGCTTGTCATATTATTAGGTTTAAGAGGCCAATTCTTCAGTGTTCAAGTTTCACCCTTCCTGGAAGTTGTCATGCGTCAATTTGCTCATGTTCTCTAGTTAAAAGAAGAGTAGAGCTAATGGAGTATTCCACCAGTACTCATTCATTCATTCATTCAACAAGTATTTATTGAGTGCCTACTATGTGCCAGGCACTGTCATCAGGCGTTGGGAATAGATACAGCAGCGAAGACAGACAAGGTACCTGCTCTCACGGAGCTCACATTCTAGTGTACACTCTAGCTTACATTTCAGTAGTAAGTAACATCATTCTATCAAAATTAATAAAAGCACCAGAATGAAAACAGACCTTATTACCTAAACTGTAAAAACTAAACCACATAACATTCAAACTTTTATAATGACTTATAACAGATAAAATAACTTTTTACATGCTGTTAAAACAGATTTTAGCTACCAGTTAACTTAACTTTTGTGTAGACTATGCTACAAGGTGAGAGAGAACATAACCCATTCACATGCAAATAGCTTTTGACACTTGTGGTCAAGTCAGTAATTTTCAAGTGATCCATTAATTAAAAAAAAAAAAAAAAAAAAATGCACCTTTTTGCTGGCCAGATGCTACTAGCATTTAAATCAAAGTACTTTGTAATTGCTCAATATACATTTTATACATGTTATGGCCAATAAGTAGAGGAAACGTATTCAATGTTTTAACCTCCTTCAAATCAGAGAACCATTTAGAACATCAGATTACATAAAATGGTAGCTCTAATTGTTAAACAAGTTAACTTCCTGACCAAGTCGCAAGGAGTTTTCCAACAATAAAAAACAAAAGGGAATTCTTTAAATCTGTAGTTTTTAAATATAGTTTAAATATAGAAAGAATTTTGGGGATTTTGTTTAAAAATCAGAAATAATGTGATATTTAGATAACTTAATAGTGGCCCAAAAGGCATTATAATTTCAATTAGTTCTACTATTTCTAACTGGTTCTCTAAGTGTGACTATGGCTTATCTGGCCATTCAAGGATTACTAGTCCTAAAATATAATATGCATGTTTCAAAAATGAATGAGGAATAATAAATTTATATAAATGTTCAATCTCACTCCAAAAATGTCTTACAAAAATGTTTCAGTAAGTACTTCCTAAAAACATTTAGCAGGTTTTAGGACCTGAAAAATAATTTCTAGTTGGAAAAACACTTTTTCTGAAGAAGAGAAAATGTTCTGGTTTTCAAGACAAGTTTATATAGTAACAGGGAAAGTCATTCAAAAATTAAAATTTTGATTTAAGATTAAGTTTCAGAAACAGAGCATTTCATTTAATCCCTAGCAACAAGTCTGGCAAAGATCAGCATATTCCTAACATGTAACCTACAAGCAGACTACGAACAGCTCTTCCAAGGCCAGAACAGATCCAGCTAGGATCACCACCACAAAATATTACCTCGTGGGGCTCCCCGTGGTCCACTCTGCCCAGAGCCTCGCTTGAAATTCTGCTGATATCCATCCTAAAAGACAAGCTAGTTAGTACCGTAAACAAGAAAGGGCAATTTTAATAAAATGCTTACCCCTCTTTCTTAGAGTTCAACACTTGGAGAATACAGAGCTCCTTTTTCTTTTAGACACTTCAAAAACCTATTCTATGGTTCCATTTCTATTATACCCAAGAACATTTAATGAGATTAATTTTCCTGCTCTTGAAAATCATTGTTTTTAATAGTTTCCCAATTATCTATATTGATGACAAAGGAAAGCAAGAGCCATCATGCTCTGACAGAACAGATGGACATGAGAGCACCCCAAATCACTTCATTCCTGAAGCCAACTGGCATTTACCTACCCGCTGGTAGCCAGAGTAGTCCCGGGGAGCACTGAACTGAGACTGTGTATAACCACTGCTGGGAGTGTTAGAGAATGAAGGGCGGTAACCATCATAGCCTCCTGAAATTTAGGACAAGAAAATAGTAACTTTCTGCTCTTCACAAAGAATTTTTTAATTTCTTATTAATGAGAAAGGGGAGGACTAGAAAAACTGTAAGCCATACTACTTAATATGCTACTAATTCTGTTTATTTTCTAATCTGTTTATAAATATCTTAACTGCCATCCACACCTATAAATACACACATATACACAACAATGACAACAAAAAGGCAAAAATCCCATAAAGTCTAATACTCAAAAAACTATTACTCAGAAGTTTGATAATGATTTTGAAGGAAAAAAAAAACTGCCCATTTTTATCATTAAATATACCTAAATATCCTTTAAAATTTGAGACAGGGTTTCACTATGTAGTTCAGGGCAGCTTTCAATTCACTATGTAGTACAAGCTGGCCCTGAACTCATGGCACTCCCCCTGCCTCAGCCAAGTGCTGGGAGTACCATCATACCTCGCCTGAAGTGTTTAAACTCTACATAAGCAAAGCAGAGAAACACATCCTTCCTTAAAACCATGACATAGTTCTACCTATTTTAAAAAGCAGCAAACAACTTGAAACAAGCTTACCTCTGAATCCATTGGCAGGGCCCCGGTATCCATTCATCAAGCCTCTAGCGCCCCTGGAACCTCCACGGGACACACCACGACTATTATAGTAAGGCTGACTGCTCCGAGGAAACCCAGTATTCTGCTGAGGAGGCTGCTGGTGGTTGCCCGTCACTTGATGAGGCTGGTCCTGGGAACCATGGTAAGTGCCAACCACTGTAAGAATAAAGCACAAACATCATACATGTGTGCACCTGTAGGCGACAGCTTGGCGCCATTTGTTTTCCCCACATGTTTTCTAGTTTAAGGAGTATCTCCTATAGTCTCAAAATTTAATTATCTCTAAGTAAATTTACATACTAACAATAGGAAAACTATATACTAAAGTCTTTTTTTTCCTACTCATAAATTAAGCCAAGAAAGGTACAATTCCCAATAATTCTAATTATTTATTTATTTAGTCTCGCTATGCAGCTCAGACTCATAGTGATCCTCTGTCTCAGCCTCCCCAACGGTAGGATTACTGGCATGCACCACCATGTCCAGTTTCAGCTGCCTATTGGGCCTGCAATACTGGGAAAGCGAACCCGCGTCCTTGTGCTTGCCAGGCAGGTACTTAAACCACCCAGCTATCTCCCAGCCCTCTTCACAATAATTCTAAATTCTTTGACAGCACAGTACACAATTCCATGTTTCTAAGCCAATGATTTTAAAAGAATATATATCTTAGGGACCGGGGAGATGGCTCAGTAGAATAAGTACTTCCCTGGCAAGTGCAAGGGCCTGAGTTCAATCCCTGGTTCTGCCAAAAAAAAAAAAAAAGAATATCTATCTGTATCTACCTATCTTCCACATATACATTTGAGTGGAAGGGAGGGGTCTCACTATAGAGCAAGCTGACCCTGAACTGACTACAGCCCACGCTGGCCTCAACTTGGGATGATCCTCCTGCCTCAGTCTTCTGAACGCTGGGATTACAGAAGCATACACCATCCCCAAAGAGGACTATATGCTACTAATATCTGAAAGGCATCTACCTTTTAGCACAAGGGACCCACAATAAGTCAAGAGACACGCTGAAACAGTGCAATTACCATTTTGTACCATTTAATTACTTTTTATTATAAAAATCCTTAAGTATTAATTTATCTTAAATTCCCCTTAGTACTTAGTGTAACATAAATCACAGACTCATAGATAAGAAATTATAGGACAGATCATGCCATCAATTACAATGCTATGTCAACAGAAGCCTTCCAATTTAAACTTAATGCCTGACTTCATTTCTAGTCTTCGAAATGACAAGCATGGCCAGTTGAAGACAGTTAAAATGGCATTCAATCCAGTTCAGAGTAAAGTGTACCTATAGAAGGCTCACATTACTTTGAATATATAGTTACCAAAATAGGAATAATAATGCAACACAGAAACTTTCAGCCACTGAATACCATGGTACATTTCTAGTATTAACTACAATTGCTATAATTCACAAGACAGGCAAAACAAAGTTTTCTTAAGTATCTTCAGAAGTCAAGGAAATGTAACAGAACAAAAGCCTTCACCCAAGGCTTTGAGCAGTGGCTAGATTACCCACACACCTGCCTCACACACACATTAGGACACAAAGCAAAAAATCGTGACTCTTCAAAACTCTACACCTGACCTACTTTACAGCCTAAAACCTTGGTGTTTTCCAATAAAAAAAACCTAAAGAATGTATAGGGACAGATCATGGATCCTCTGAACTTACTGACCAACTATACCACTCATAGTGTAATGTTTCTACAGATTAACTTTGATTACATCCCTCAAATTTAAAAGGAAAATATGGTCTTTACTTAAAATATATGAGAATTCCTTATTGTTTATGAAAGTATAAACTTATAGTCTATGAAGAAAGCCACGAATCTATGTGAGATCCTTTCCATGTTATTTCTGATTAGATACAAACTCAAAGCAGTATGTCTGGAATAATTACGATACATTGATTTGTTCAACAAATATCAGATTGCCAACAACATACCAAGCTTGTTCCTAGACACATGGGATATGTCAGTTGGCAACACAGGCTTGGACAGATACCTTTGCTCTAATGAGATAATTAAGTAAAATGAAAGTCACCAAGAGCGAGTTGTATTTGGGAAGAGTAATGAGAAGAGGTCCCTGAGAGGTGATATTGGAACATGGACATCAAAAATAAGCAGCAAGCGGTGTAGAACTAAGCAGGAAAAAAAAAAGAACTAAGGAGATTTATACAAAGTGGTGCCAGACTCCTCATAATTTATTGAGAGATTTTGTTTCTGTTCTTTTTAACAATACAGGAAATAATACACTGTTAGCTCACTTCAGTCATTCCACAATGTATATAAATTTCAAATTAATTCATACATGGTAAGTATATACAGATTTGTCAATTAAAAATATATTGGCTGGGGGGCCTGGCCCTAGCTCAGTCCTTTAAGTGGCTGCCTCCACAAAGCTGTCAGCCTCAGGTTGCTAGAGTTCGAACCTCACAACTCTCCCGCTGGCCAAAAGTGCCCTGAAGGCATTCGAGGAACAAAAAAAAAAAAAAAAAAAAACCAAATTTTTTATTCCAAAAATATATTGGCTGGGCATGGTGGTGCAGGCGTATAATCCCAGCACTGGGAAGGCTGAGGCAGAAATTCAAGCTCAGCCTCAACTACATAGTAAGACCATACCTCAAAAACCAAAAAATTAACAAAGTCTACCAACACTGTCCAAAGGTGCCAAATGTACTTGTTCCACAACTAATTTCTGAATACACAGCAATAAACTAGTCAAAGAATCTGTTTCATCATTCAACAGAACTGTAGCATATCTATCACACTATAACTAATTCAACCTCCACATTCAGTAAAGGTACTGGGCACTACAGTGATATGTAAGAATTCCCTACTGAAAAATCTGTAGTGCTAAGCCACGTGTGTCAAGAAATGGAACAATTAGAAAATGCCACATATTTAAAACCAGTCTGGTAGAATTAAAAAATTAACTCCTATGATTTCCACAGGACTTGTGAGTTTGTTGGTGGGGTTCCAATTAATGCCAAAGAATTAACCAGAGACCTAAAAATGATACTTCATGCCTTATAAAATATAAGGCTGGGGGCTGGGGAGATGGCTCAGTGGTATAAGCGCTTCCCTGGCAAGCACAAGGGCCTGAGTTCAATCCCTGGTTCCACAAAAAAAAAAAAGGCTATAATATCTCTAACAACACTACTATGGTGACAGGTATAGAATGTACCCAAATTATGAGCTTATTTGTCAAAGATTTTGTTTGAACTTACTCCACAAAATAACATAAGTCACCAACCAGTAACTGTAAGGGAAACCTTTACTACAACTTAGTATAGCAAAAAGCAAAGAAACCCTGTTTCTCAACTTCATGTAACTGACTTATTGCTAGCTATCACGCTAGAAAGCTCTAAGCCATCAGCAAATAAAAGTTCATCACAATGGAAGTAACAAACTTAACAAACTTAATTCCAATTAAATCATACAATAAAACATGTATATTATAAAAGTTCAATGACCAAAACTAAAAAACAACAAAAAGAGTAAGGCCTCCAAAAGAACAATATGATCTTAATTTAACCTATAATTCACAATGCAAAGGTTTCCACAGCCTACTATAACAAAGCTGTTGCCTCACCCCCTGGTGACACTGTTGGGAGAGAAAGCAGGCAAAAATGACACTGGCTCCTACCTGTTTGCAGCTGTTCTTGCTGGAGCTCGGTCTGTTCCACTTGGTGGGGCTGACTGGGAAAGCTCTGGTTATAACTGGACTGGTACTGGTTTGGCTGCTTTAAAGTCTCTGGTTCATTAACAGGAGGAACTGGGGCATTCATATTGAATACCTGGGAGGGAATGAAGTGAACGATCAGCGCCTCCCTTCACTCCCTGCTTTCATCACGGCAGATCTCAATGCTGCCTTTCCCACAAACGTAAATGAAAAATCACAGAAGTCTCAAACATATATGTGTCACAATAAAAGGCACAACAAGAAAAATATTCAGCGCAAATCAATGTAAGACAAATGCAAACTTCTGTTGCAGTACCACTTGTAGAAATTTAATCTATGAACCAAGTTGAAAAATTGATGCCTTTATTTCATTTTTGATATTTTAAGAAATTAACGGGGCTGGGGAAGATAGCTCAGTAGAATAAGCACCTGCCTGGCAAGCGCAGAGCCCTGAGTTCAATTCCCAGTACCACAAAAAAAAAAAAGAAGAGGAAAAAGAAATTAACTCTAATTATTCCTGTGAGCAGTGACTTTGCTATGTCCCACAGGTAAATTTCCATTTTTTCTTCATTCAAGGCGGGGGTCCCACTCGGCAATTCAAGCGGACCACTAATTAGCCCAGAATGGCCTAGAATTTGTAGCAGCCTTTCCTCAGTCTCCCAGATGCTTGGATTACAAGTGTTGTACCACCATAACAGCTCTAATTGTATTATTTTCTAGAAATTCTCTAACTTAAAGATA
>NW_004524594.1:14493639-14494343 GCF_000260255.1 Octodon degus
GCATGTGGTGTTGGGGGATTGAACCGCGGTCCCTGATGCTTTGCCAAGCTTGTTCTAAGTAGGTGCCTTAGACCACTGAGCCATCTCTCCAGCCCCAACTTAAAGATACTTGATAAACCAAGGTGAACCATGGCATCTGAATTTCATTTTGCAAAACTTCAGTACAGCAAAAGATTAAGCAAACAGAACAAAGTGTCAACTGTAAAATTTAGATTACAATTATATGAATATTTGTCTACTTTTTTGTATGTTTAAACTTTGTTATCGGGACCAGGGAGATGGCTCAGTAGACTAAGCACTTGCCTGGCAAGCACAAGGGTCTGAGTTTAATCCCTGGTTCACAAAAAAAAAGGGGTGGGGGCGCTGGTTTAACTTTGTTATCAAAAGGCCAAGACTATCAAACAAGATGCAGGTACACAAAACTTGTAAGGCTCAAATTTATCTCTGAGATCATTACCATTCAAAAATTGAGTTCAATTAAATACACCCCCAAGGTAAAACACAATTATAGAGCTGCCTCAATTTGTCACTGGAGAAAATCTCTCCCAAACAGCAGATACACCAACCCAACTTCTGCAAAGAGAGGACACCACAAAATTTAAGTTAGTGAATGACCTTCTCAGACCAAAAAGCTACAACTCTTGTTGCATAGGTCCTGCTTTACCTTGGTCTTAACCATCCAGCAGAAAAGTATGAAGACGAAA
>NW_004524594.1:14495273-14496525 GCF_000260255.1 Octodon degus
ATTGCTAAGAAATGTTTGTGGTAATATTGAATATTGTTTGGACAATTAAATGCTGATATCTTGTACACTGAATAAATAATTTAAAGATAACCATAAAAAAAAAAATTTAAGTTAGTGAACAATGCCCTGTAAGTTTAAAAAAAAAAAAAAAAAAACCCCGAAATCCTAGTTACAAGATGCAGACTAAACTCTGCTAAATGAGCCTCTTTGGAGAGCATTTAGCATGACTCACTACACATTAAGCATTCAGTATTAGCTGAGCTGACGTGCTTACCGTTTGCATGGACTGGAATGGAGCTGCATTTACATTGATTCCACTGCTATGTAAAGGTTTGCTCGTCCCAGCCTGAAATACCTGAGGCTGAGAAGCAGCGGGAAGGGATGAGGATGCTGTAGTCTGGTCTGTATTTAGAGAGATTGTTGCCTAAACAAAAGTAAATAAGTAGATGCACTTTAGTGGTAAACTAACCTAAACGTTTTATAGATTAATAAATCCAACTACTCCATAAATAAAAAGACTGAAAAAAAAATCATTATATTAATCCCAAAGTGCCTCTGCCCAGCACAGGAGTAAGTACGATCAACTCATTCAGCTTAGTTCATAAGGCCTGGTTAACGGAACTTGCCTGCATCTGATCGATTGGTTCCTTAGGTGGCCGCTGCTCTGCTGCATGCGAGGGCTGGTACAAGGGCTGAGGTGCTGCGTACCCCTCACTTGTGGATGAAACCAAAGGAACCTACAAACAAGAAAGCAAAGCTTTGTTCTTCCTCCAAAACTAACTGGCCAGAACAAGCCAGCTCTAACAGAGACAACTAAGAGATACATATATCTGTACCTTCTCTCTGCACTCACAGGCTACACAACCTGATGCACATCTATGGTTAAATCTACCTGAATCTAACGTGAAGTTCCCTAGCTTCAAAGATGCCAAGAATTGTTCTAAATTTTACAATTATATCTAAAATGTCTTCCGAAATTCAACTCAACTTGAAATTAGAACACTCCTTTGATTTTAATAAACTACTATAAGTAACACAACAATTTAAAAAGTTATCAAAGAAAAATAAATGTAATGGGGAACTAAAGGCTGGCAACTACCAATGCTAATGAATATATAACAGAAGACTTGGATACTGCTCAAATGCAGACCTCCACCTACTTAGAACAAGCTTAGCAAAAGCATCAGGGACCGCGGTTCAATCCCTCAGCACCACATGCCAGCCAGCCCGCCCCCTGGTGGGCTGAGCTGGC
>NW_004524594.1:14497015-14538065 GCF_000260255.1 Octodon degus
TTATTATTTATAATCAAATTTCTTAAAAGATGCCTAATAGGGCCAGTGAGATCGCTCAGTGGTCTAAAGTGCCTGCTTAAGCAAATGCAGAGACCATGGTTCAATCCCTGACACATGCCGTGCCAGCCACGCCCCCAGGGTGGGCTGAGCCAGCCACACACAAAAAAAAGGATGCCTAAGAACCTCTTATGTGGCTGCTAAAGCAAATTTCTAAAATCCTCAACTGTAGCATTGTGACACACACCTTTAATCTTAGTACTCGGGAGGCTCAAGGATAGCCTGGACTACTTGCTGAGTTCAAGACTAGCATGGACTACACATCAGGACTATCTGAAAGAAAGAAAGAAAGAAAGAAAGAAAGAAAGAAAGAAAGAAAGAAAGAAAGAAAGAGAAAGAAGGAAAGAAGAAGGAAAGAAGGAAAGAAGGAAAGAAAAAGAAAAGAAAGAAAGAAAGATAGACAGATAGATAGATAGATAGATCACTTGGTATAGGGATAAAGTAAAATGACAGTGAAAAATTTCAACCAAGAGGTACAGAAAATGAAGATTCAGTATTATGGTTCCCCATGACAGTTTTTATGGGAAGAGGGTATTCTGGGGTTTATTTTTAGTCAAGATGGGGGTCTCAATATAGCTCAGGCTGACCTTCAACTCATTCTGTAGACCCAGGCTGTCCTCATAGATGAAGCAATCCTCCCGCTCCAGCCTCTCTGTGCAAGGGTTACAGGAGTCTGCCACTAAGCCTGTTTTTTTGTTTTATTTTGTTTTGTTTTGATTTGACTTGATAATGGGAATTAAACCCAGGGCCTTCCAAATAACTACATCCCTAGCTCTTTTAATGTTTTAAAGACAGAAATCTCCTACCACTGTTCAGGTCTGCACTTGAACTTAACAATACAAGTAGCATTGCCCATAGTCAAGTTATTGGTTAAATTATCAATTTTCAACAAAATCAATAAACAAAATCTCAAAATATTTCTACAAGGAAGTACAACAGATAAATATACCTTCCGAAAGACTATATTTTATATTTCACTATGCACCTTATTAGCAGTTCTTAACCATTCTCCCACCTGCCTCCCCCACAACCAAAGTTAAATAATAAAAATACACAACTATAGCTGGGCATGATGGCACACTATAATCAGACGAGCTCAAGTCTCATCTGGTCAGCTTACCAAGATCTCATCTCAAAGTAAAGAAATGTTTAAAAGGGCTAGGGACATTGCTCAGTCTGACAGGCTAATAGTCCTGGCTCAACTCTCAGTGCCAACAAAAAGGAAGTGAGGGAGGGAAGGAGCAAACAATAAACAACAACCAAAAAAACCCCAAAATCACTGGTAGCTCATTTAGAAACCACAGGTTTTCACTAGAGAGCCTACAAGACTCAGCTTTATCTAAATACGTTTTAAGTATCTAAACAGCCATTCAGGTTGCATCAGTGCCACAAGTACTGACCTTGGCCCACTTAAGCACCTGGGAAAACTACACATTCTGTCCTCTAATAAAGTCCCTAAAATGAACATTAAAGAACTGTGACTGCTTTAAAGAAATTTGACCTTTGTTCTCTAAGTCTTAGTAGAGAAGCGACAGAGAAAGTAGCTCTCTTTTTTACAGAGAACTCCTAACTACCTTACCAAATTAACTGGACCACTGAACACGCTTCTGCCCACGGCTTCCTCTGTGGCTTCCTGTTAACACTGAAGACTACGTAACATGAATTAAATGTTACATAGCACTTTGTGCCACTAACATGGACACACGTTACTAAGAGTCACGACTGTTTCTAGAGAGGTACAGACCCAAGGCAAGGCACTGCTTAGTGCCTCCACTTCAAATAATGCTGTAGGGCCATTAAGAGCAGAAATGGCAACTTGCACTTGAGCTTTCCTCTTACTCCACATTCTTATGTCTCATTCTGATCAAGGGAAATAAAATGTTCAGAAATTCTCCTAGAAAGATGGAAGCAGGGCCAGCCTGATAGCTCGCCTGCTTAAGCAAACTCAGGGACCGGTCCACCCCCGGGACACACTGAGATGGAGATTGAGACTGGGCATGGTGGCGCGCAACTGTAATCCCAGCGCTAAGGAGGCTGAAAACAGGAGAATCACTACCACGATTCCAATCTATGTAGACCTGTCCTAAATGGGGGGGGGGGGGATAGGAATGGAAGCACTCAGAGAAAGCCACCTCCATTATTTTATTTTTACTCCTAAATTAATTTTGTGGGGTTCCCCTCCCCATCCAGGTTTTTTTTTTGTTTTTTGTTTTTTGCAGAGCTGGAGATTGAACTCAGGCCCTTGTGCTTGCCAGGGAAGTGCTTAATTCCACTGAGCCATTTCCCAAGCCCCCTTTTTCTTTTTTCCCCATAATTTTATTGAGACACAAATAGCAATGAGACACTTTCAATAATTAACACATTGCATACATTCTTCCTGGTGGTTATTTGCTGTATAAGATGCAGACATGATATCCTATTTATAAACACTATTACAACAAATCCCTCTATTCATTAAGAGATGAACTATATATCTATCCTAACCATTTTGAATACACAGATACAAAATGGACATTCATCTGTATATCCTTTTTTGTTTAGTTCTGTCATTTGAATATTATAGGTGTGTTAACTCCGCAAAATATTCTAAAAGCGTCCAGTAGTGCGTAATAGTATTGGGTCTTCCTCTTGACTGGCAATGTCAGAAATTGTTGACCCGAGTCCCCTACAGCTCAACACAACACCATGGCTTTACTTCTTATACTTTGTTTTTATACTTTTCTGCTGGACGATTAAGACCAAGATAAAGCAAGACCTATGCAATAACCCCTCCAGTTTTTGACATGAGTCTATGTATTCCATGCTGGCTTTGAACTTAGCTTCCAAAATAATGGACTACAGGCATTTTTTCTAGGATTAATCTTGAAATGTAAAGAATCAGATAAAATTTTACTTAGGCCCATTACAAAATTCAGGTAACCCATCTACAGTGGTACAGGTAAGGAAGTGGGTAGTTACCATGGAGTTATGGGAGACTTGGATATGGTCAGTAACTAGTGACAGAAAGGGAAGACAAAACAGGTTTCTGGGGTACACTAATGATGTTCGATTTCTTGATCTGGATACCAGTATGTTCAGTTTGAGAAAACTCATCAAATTTGCATGTATTTTTCAGTGTCTATACGCCAATAAAATGTTAACATTATGAAACTACAGTTATGATTTACATTGTAAGATAAAACAAGTAACAACTCCTAGCTAATCAAAGACAAGATTAAAGTTAAACAAGCATTAAAGGAAAAAAATTTCAAAAACTTTATGAAACCTGAAAGCACTAGTAGTCCCTACATTTTATCTTCAATCACTAACCAGGAGGGCAAACCAGCTGGGGCATATCCATGTTTTGTGCAGGATTCATAGGCTGTGCAGATACAATGGCAGGATCAAGAGTCTGGTTTTCAAAATCCAGCATTGAATCCTACAAGTAAAATTAGGATATAATGCAGTTAGGTCACATAGCATTCACATTCAAACCTTCTGTTATAGTACTTCACTAAAATGTACCCACCTGTATGAAATTGTAAGGCCCCTGCATTTGCGCCATAAGATCTTGTACTCGCTGTCTTCTCACAAGGGGATCTGCCTGAGCCACAGGAGTCAAAGAGTGGGGCTCTGGTACTGAAGGAGATGCAGCCTGTGGTTGCTGCTGGAGTGAATTTACCACCTAACATGGGAGGAGAGAAGGTGGTGGCAGAGTATGCAAGCTCCATTCATCCTGCCACAGTTGGTACCCAAACTGCACATCATGTCATCTGTACTACAGAACAGGCCTTACTCAGTTACAACAAACTATCTCAAACTTAGCATTCTGATCAATGCCAACACTGCTCTAGGGTTCTTCATGCCAATAGATCACCATGTAACTTTGAGATTTATTTTATCAACGCTTTCGAAGAAAAACTACCTATTATTTGTTAATCTGAGCAACAGCTTTGATAAAAATACCTAACATAGCCACTGCTGTTAATTTGCTGTTTTTCTTTTAAAAATCTATACCATATGTATTGTTGTATGTTACTGTTTGTCTTTGTTTCTATTTGAATTTTTTACTCTTCAAAACAAAAATTTTTTTAAAAGTAAAATACCTGTTTTAATTTCCAAAAAGAACGTATTTTGCTTAAATTATTCTAGAGTAACTGGATCTATATGCTATCCAAAGGATGGAGATATAGATATAGATATAGATATAGATATATAGATATATATTTCAATACCTTCTATACAGTGCACACAGAGAACTACTGGTCACTACTATCAGCAAAATTTAAGTTTCTCTGATTTCTCTGCTAATACTCTAGGATCAAGCTACCATCACCTCAAACTGCTACCCATACCAAAGCTCACCTGGTTGGGCCCATTTCTACATAAACCACTATTCTGCAGAACTTTTTAATCTATTTTTCTAACTGTCCTGTAATATTTCTAAAACACATTATTTATTTCCAAGCGTATAACAAGTTTATTAGGGTTTCATGAACCAGTGTTTCCAAGTATCCTTCTAGAGTAATGGTCCAATTCTTCACTCAAATTATCAATAATGCATCTTGCTATTTCAACAGAGCTCAACTTATGGAGATTTATACCACCTTTGGAGGATTCTGACAGCAGAGTAGAGTAATTTTTTAAAGACAAAAATCTATTATTCAAACTTTAAAACTATTTTTGGAGACACAAAAGCAGGCACCTGAAGGAGGATAGGGGTTGGGAGAAACTAGTAAGATCAACTTGTAAGACTTTACCTTTCTTTTTTCCCCCTCTTTCTTGGTGTGCAGGGGAGGGAGAAGCAGATCTTACTATGTACCTAGGGTGGACTTAAATTCATTAGGTAGCCAGAAAGCCTCAAACTTGCAATTCTCCTGCCTCAACCTCCCAAGTGCTGAGAATTACAGGCATGTGCCACTACTCCTGGCTTGTTTTTCTTTCTACATTTTATAGGTGAAAAACAGCTAAGGAGAAGTCTAGTATATTAATCAAAGCTAACTTCTACAAATAGCTTGCGAAAATAAACAAGATGGTCTGGGGGCAGTCAAGAAGGAAATATTATGTGAATCAATAGACTAGAGATGAGAACCTGAAAAGACATGAAAATAAACTGAGCGACAACACCAAAAAAAAAAAACAAAAAAAAAAAACACTAAAGAAATCTATAGCCAGGTACAAAAACATCAGAACGAAAGAGTTCAAGATGACACTCTAAGACATTTGCTATGAGGTGGGTTTCTCTGAAGGCTACTGTTGTGAGAGCTCAGATTTTTATAGAGCAACCTGATACACTGAGACAGGGGAATCCACAGATAACGCTATGTAAAATAATTATTATGATCACATCAGCCACCAAAAATTCTAATACACGTCCAGAGGAATAAATGAATCATCTTTTAAATACAATGGTCTTGTGTAATGAGTTTGATAGTAAACTAATGATAACAAAGACAATTATTAACAGGAGCAGGAGAAAAATTACTGAAGACAAAAACATCAAGTAGAAATATGAACTCTCACCTCAACTGTTTCAACTGTCCACTCCTCTACCTGCTCCTTTTCACCACTGCTGAACTGTGTTTCTGCCATAAATTGCCTATTTACATACTGCAAAGCAAAGTAGAAGTTTGAGACATCTGTTTAAAAGGCAGAAAGTTACAACTAACGTTACTATGGCTTAAAAAAAAATCTTACCTCTGTTGATTCAACTTCACTTTGCTCAGTGTATTCTTCTGCTGGCTCAGGTTCTAAGAGATTAAAAATGATGAGGAAAGAAAGGTGAAAAGCCTAAGATTTAAGTCAGTAAAGGTAGTCTATATCACAATGTAATGGTGGAAAAGTGTCATATATTTCTAAGTATTGAGGTACACTGTCTCAAAAGGAAAAAAAAAAATAATAATAAAAAAAAAAAGGCTGAGAAACCAAATGAGAGTGGGGAGAGTGAAAGACAGGAAGGGACAAAGAATAAAAAGGGCCAGGGAGATGGCTCAGTGGAATAAGCGCTTCCCTGGCAAGCACAAGGATCTGAGTTCAATCCCCGGTTCCATCAAAAAAAAAAAAAAAAGAATAAAAAGGAAAAAATGTACCCAAAGCTTTTGTAAACAAGGAAGAGAAGAGTGGTTCAAAGAAGAGGAGTGGGAAAAAAAGATGTATCACATACAGGTACAAATTCCCTATAATGCATGTGATCAACATGTGTTGCACCAAGTATTAAAATCGAAAGACCTCATGCTACTGTACAATTTTAACTCCAGATTATCAAATTATATGGGATATGGTAATGTACACTTGTAATCTCAACACTTGGGAGGCTGAGGCTGGAGGGTTGCCAAGTCAAGGCTGTATAGTGATTTCAAGGCCAGTTTGAACTCTATTTTTTTCCTTTCAGATCAAATTCATAGTGATTCTCCTGTTTACAGTCTCCTAAGTATAGGGATTACAGACATGCACCACCACACCCAGTCTCAATCCCCACCTTAGTCCCCAAGGGATCAAACCCCTGGTGATCCCTTGGCCCCTACGCCTGTAGGCGCTTTAACCCACTGAGCTATTTGGCTGGCCCGTGAACTCCCTCTAGGGATTGAACTCAGGCCCTTGCGCTTGTCAGGGAAGTGCTTATTCCACTGAGCCATTTCCCCAGCCCTTCCCTTTCTCAATAAAACAATTTATGAAGTTACATTAACCTAGGATTAAAAAAGAAATCATTTTGCATAACATCGTGATAAACATGGGAGTACCAGACCAAAACCTATTTTAAAGTCTTTTTCAGACAGGCATGGTGGTTTACTCCTGTAATCCCAGCACTTAGGAGGCTGAGGCAGGAGGACCACTGTGGGTTGAGACCAGCCTGTGCTACAAAGTGAGCTCAAGGCCAGCCCGAACTGCACAGCCAAACCCTGTCTCAAAGACAAAAACAAACCAAACCAAATCTTCCAACAACTTGCCCTGCCCCATACTCCCACAAACAAGAGAACTCCCAGTTTTACCACAACCAAGGCCTCCAAATAACTGCCCTATTATGATTCCTACATGGTGTTACTCTTGGTGTGGTTCTGTTCTCACTCAGTCTCTTAAAACTCTAAAGGTATAACCGTAATAACTGAGCAATGAACTCATAGCCAATGAAGGGCAGCTGAGAACACACCAGCTTCCGCCACCTGGTCTTCCACCGCAGGTGCCGACACTGCCTCCTCTTCCTCACATAGCCCATTCTGGTGGTTGTGGGTGCTGTCAAAGTAGTTTGACTGAAAAACACGCTCAACGATTTCCTTTAGAGCCTTATCTAGAAATGAACAAAAACTAGAATGTTAGACTATGTGACAATACTAGGCTTGAAAAAAAGTTCATCAATTCCCAGTATCAAAAAAAAAAAAAAAGTTCAGCATTATTCAAAATACTATGGTAAGAAAAATATCACCCAATCAACTGTTACAATTTTTACTTACAAAATCAAACTTAACTATGATACTCACAGGTTGTCCCACATACAGATTTTTCCTTCCCCTCCAGCAAGTCCCACAGGTGAACAGAGGCATGCTCATATTGCTCATTTAACCTTACAATAAAAAACAACAAGATTATGAATGAAATGTCACTTGCCCAGTTAAAGTAGTATTTACAAGTTTCTATCATCAAACACTGCATACCTTAAGCTCATGTCCCGCTCAGGGTCCACTAACTTATAGAACTCATCCAACAAGGATAGCTCCTCTTCAGACAGGATTGGGATACCATTCAGGCCTTGTTTCAAGTCAGTTCGTACTTCATCATCTCCTAATTTGTCCAAAACATACTGGAGCTCAAGAACAGTTTTTAAACGTTTCTGTTCAGCTTCTTCTCGCATAAGCTGTTCCCGACGTGCTGTCTTCTTTATCGTCTTCTGAATCTGTTAAAGAATGTAAACACAATACACCAAAGTTTGAACTTGTACTAGCTAGCTGACAAGGAGACATCAAGACCTAGCACTACCTCCTTGCCCTGAACCCACTAGGAGTATTAGAAAGGTTTTCAACCTAACTAAAACTACTCACCTTTAAGTAAGAGGAACCTGGCAGAGGTTAACAGCTCACTTAAGTTCAATCTACTTCAGGCTGGGCTGAGGCAGAGTTCAGACATAGAGGGGCAAATAAGATGTATCTCACCTAATGAGTAAGATGTAAACCTAATACAAAAAGGAGAACTCCCAAACTGAAAGTACGGTTTCACTGCTGGAAATCTAAAGCACATATTTCTCTAGAATGTGTGCAAGAGTTACTGAAAAGCTAACTATGGAATAATATACCCCAAACAATCCACTGCTTGTACCAGAGACCTATCCCAACGAAACAGTCACTAGAGGTTACCTGCCTTCACAAACAAGAATGTTGGCAGAGTAAAAGTGGCAGTGAAAGACAGATAAAGCTAAATATTAATTTACTTTCCCCACTATTCCCTGCTTTCCGCAAAAGGCTGAGAAAGCCTCAGTCAAATTCATCTAGCATAGAGCAGAGAAGGGTCAGCCTTCCCAACAGCCGAGGCTGCCTTTTCTTTCCAACACTCCCCTCTCCCAAGCTTACTGGGATGAACTCAAAGAAAATCAAACTCAGACAAATGAAGAGAAATGGAGGGGCTGGTGAGATGGCTCAGTGGTCTAAAGCACCTACTTAGAACAAGCTTTAGCAAAAACCCAGGGACCACAGTTTGATCCCCCAGCACCACATGCCAGCCAGCCCGCCCCCTGGTGGGCTGAGCTGGCCACACACACACACACACACACACAAATAAATAAATAAAATAAAAAGAGAAATGGAGGTGACCTGAGAAGAACAAAGAAAAAGATGCAACAATAAGGCAAATCTGCAATGGCAGCAGAGTGGGGGAGTGCTACTTTAGCATTCGATGCAGTGTGGATAAACAGCAGCTGCACAGGAATTAGCTCTCTAAGCTAAGATGTCAAGAGCTCTTTGAAGGAAAATGTGACAGGCAGACATCTATTAAAACAGATGATCTGGTAGGCTGAGGCAGGAGGATCTTTGCAAATTCAAGACCATCTTGGCTACAAAGTGAGCTCAAGGCCAGCTTGAACTGCATAGAGAGACCCTGTCTCAAACAGACCAAAAAAAAAAGCCTTCCAGTCTTGGGGTGTGTGCCTTATGGGTTACATATCTTTTATTAGTAGCTGGAGGCAGAAAAAGGGAGACAGAAATGAAGGATATACATGTTTCAATTTACAATATTAGTAGCTTCAGAAAATAAGTATCATACTAAACTGCACTGCAACTTTGCTTTGGACCAGGGAGATGCACAAGGTCCTGAGTTGGATTTTAACAACAACAAAGTTAGTGGCAACTTTGTGTCACAATGTACTAGCATTTCCTCAAATAAAACTGATACTTATTGAGAAGACTTTACTTTCTCACCTCAACAAATTCTTTAACCTTACTTATACTTTACTTTTATCTCATTAGTGAATTTTGTCACATCGTAAGGTACTTAGGGAAAACCCACCATCACACTGGATTCAGAGCTCACGTAAGAGCAGTGAATGTTATCAGTCTGCCATATCCCTTAAGATTCCTTTGGGAGAGTGATTATTAGACATATAAACAAGGCTGTTGCCAGATCTGGTGGCACACATGCTTGTAGCACCAGCACTCGGGAGGCTGAGGCAGGAGGGTCATTGAAGTTTAAGACCATCCTGGGCTACAAAGAGCTCAAGGCCAGCCTGAACTATGTAGTGAGATCCTGTCTCGAAAACACATCTTTCAGGTATTGTGCTAAAAACTATACAGAATCAGAAGGCATGTTAAGATATTATTGGGTCCTGTCTTCTCACTTTGCAGAATACATCAACAGAAACTGAAAGACTGAAACCCCAGGAAGCAATACAAGCTTCCCTATTTTTAGTAATTCATGAAGAAATATAGCATTTTTTACTTACATCTTGACTTAATGCCATGAAACTCCTCTGTAATTCTTTTGCAAATTCCAAATTATTTGTGACTTCCTGGTACTTAGATACAGCATCCTAAAATACAAAACCAGAACTCTATTTTACTAGAAACATGAAGAACCACAAATTAATTTTCTTATTAAAACTACATAAAATCTTTAATAAAATACAACATCTTTACCAGCTGGTCTTGATTAAGCCTCTCCCCTTTGTTCATCCGCTCCTGGTAATCATCAAGCTTACCCTGTATCAAAAGAAAAGAAGAACTGCATTACATACTGAAGACACGTAGCAACCTAATCACACTAAAAGGACAACCCAAGCAATCTCCTAAACTTGTCTCAAATTGTGCCTTAAACACACAGTACTTTTTAAACATTATTGCTTAAGTAATATATTTCACATAGTTAGGTCTAACAATGAACTAAAATATAAATTTAAATACTCCAAAAATATTTACAACCCTATGAAGCAACATTGCTTAAAATACTCAAAAATGATATTCATCAACTAGGCCAGGAATATGGCTCCTACTCACATGGATGAGGACCACAATTTGGCCGATATTCTGCTTATACTCAAATGAGCATATCAGGCATTAACACTTAATTTAAGTGCTACTCTCCTCCTCTCTCAATTTCTTCTAAATCATACAAATAAATACTATAAAAAGTACATTTTCCTGAAAATCTAGATGCATACCTGTAGTCCCAGCACTCATGAGGCTGAAGCAGGAGGATCTACAGGAATTTGAGGTCAGGCTGGGCTACATACATAGTGAACTCAAGGCCAGCCTGGACTACCTAGCAAGACCTCATCTCAAAACCCAAAAACTTTTTAAAATAAAATTCCCTCAATAAACCCATGGGCAGATTCTTTGATATATGTAACCCATTTATCTTGAACACAAGATATGTACAAGGTAACATTATGCCTATGAGCAATACCCTAGTCAACAGATTCACTGACAAGGGAAGCAGGCAGAAAACTACCCTCTTTCATCTTAACAATAAAAAGGAACAGTTTTAATTGTTAAGATGAAAATTTCAATGGTATCTTAGGCTACTGTTCTATAAGAACCCCTCCCTAAAAGATATTCAGGTAATCTAAGAATCAAAAATTTGCTGGGCATGATGTTCCCCTGCCTACAATCCCAGTGCTCAAGAGGCTGAGGCAGGAGGATCACAGTGATCCTCTTTGAGAGCAACCTGGGCTACATAGTGAGTTTAAGGCCAGCCTGAATATAAAACAAGGTTCTGTCTCCAAAAAAACACAAAGAATCAGAAGTTCAGTTGCTGTTGTATGGGTCGGGAGGATAAGGAATGGAAATCTAATTTAAGAGGAAAATATTTAAAGTAATCACAATTATGAACATGTAAACTTAAAATTAACAGACTACGTCAAAGTACACCTCTGATTTAAAGGACATTCACAACTTCTGAAAGTAGGTTAAAAGCAATGGCAGTGTCGGGAAGATGTTTTATCTTGTTTTGTCTTTTTAAGACAAGGTCTTGCTATGTAGCTCAGAATGGCCTTGAGCTCACTGTAGCCCAGGCTGCACTCCATCTTTGGCAATTTTCCTGCCTCAGTCTTCCAAGTGCTAGGATTTCAAGTGTGTAACACCATGCCTGGCTGGTATTAAGGGTTTTTTTAGACCAAATAATCTATTATCTTCACACAGAAACAAAAGTCAACTTGCATAATAAATAATCACTATACCCTAAATTAGAAAGCCCACCATAACTACTTAAAAATCAAAATAATCTCTAAAATAAGGCTAATGAAAGCATCCAGTTGTATTCTTAGATGAACTATTTCACACAATACAGAAGGCTTCGGATAAATATAAAATCCAACTATACTGATTGAAAAATAAGTTCTACATTCACCTAGCAAGTGCAACCCCAAATACAAAAGGTAAGCACAATTAGCTCAAAAATAAAGACCAACAAAGTTCATCATTCACTTTTTTAAAAAGAATAGGCTAGTCTTTTAAGAGAAAGAAATACGGGACAGGGAGATAACTAGCTCAGTAGTCTAACCACCTGCCTGTCAAGTGCAAGGACCCAGGTTCGATTCTTGGTACTGCATGCCATGCTGGCCCTGCACCAAGCTGGCCACCAAAACTGGGCACTGGTGGTGCACGCCTGTAATCCCATCACTGTGGTGGCTGAGACAGGAGCATCACTATGAGTCTGAGCTATGTAGCTCTGCTCCAAATAAAGGATATCCAAAATAGTATTAATAGTCAGAATTCAATTCAGAAAGAGGATTCAGTAGGGCCTACAATTCAGGGATATTACAAAAATTCTAAATTCGGTACACTAAGAGAGGGAACTTACGAGCTTTTATCTATATATCTGCCATGCATTATCTCTTATTTATTGGTAAACCTAAAAAATACAAAGTGAGCATATATCCTCACAGGGTACAGTTTGTCAACCTTATCTATATAGATTATTAAATCAAATTCCTAAAAATGCTTGTATGGCCAGGTCTGGCAGCACAAGCCTGTAATCCCAACACTCAGTTGGCTGAGGCAGGAGGATCGCCAAGAATTCAAAGCCAGCCTGTGCTACACAGTCAGTTTAAGGACAGCCTAAGCTACAGTGAGACTCTGTCTCAAAAAAGAGATGGGACCTATGAAGTAGAATTTTAAGTGGTAGAACTACTTTCCTTTTGCTTTATACTCTGCAATGTATATATTTAATAAAAACAACTATAATTCTATCCATATAAAAGATGTCAAAGATTAACAGACTTGGCAATTCAGGATTTCACTTACAATAATCCTTCAGTATGAGCTACACTAATCAATAATAGTACAAGTTATCCAATAGCGGGAAAGTTACAATTTTCTATACAGGAACAAATTTAGTCCTCAACATACTACTTACAGCAGGTACGTTTTCCAAAGACAACTGCTCTGCCTGTGGCCTGACATGACCTCACTGTACAACATGACCTCAGCACTTCCCACTCAGAACTCTTACGATTGCCTTGCCACTCTTCCTGAGTGGGATTCATCCAGCCGACTCTGGCACTGTGAGATGCTGTATGATTTCCCAAGGTTAAGAAAGCAATGGGGTCTCTGTCTTGTTTGGATTCCTGAGCCATTGTACAAGAAATCTGGTAACCCCAAGGCCTCATTTAAGAACCCTGGTCAGGGGCCGGGGAGATGGCTCAGTGGAATAAGCGCTTCCCTGACAAGCGCAAGGGCCTGAGTTCAATCCCCGGTTCTGCCAAAAATAAAAATAAAAAAACAATAAGAGCCCTGGTCACCAATCTTGTGTTCAAGCCATCCTCTCACCTCCCCGAACCTGTGGGTAAGCAAGTCTTATCCCCTTTCCCAGGCATCACGAACAGAGACATC
The DNA here is from genome assembly GCF_000260255.1 of Octodon degus. Classification (NCBI taxonomy): domain Eukaryota; kingdom Metazoa; phylum Chordata; class Mammalia; order Rodentia; family Octodontidae; genus Octodon; species Octodon degus. The sequence continues at coordinate 14,510,359 of NW_004524594.1, forward strand.
AACCCCACTTTGTGTCCTATCTGAATCCCTGACAGACAACCTCTGAGCAAAATACAGTTAAGGGCACTTAGAAAAGGTAGCACCACAGCTGTAACTCCAGCACTTGGAACTAGGGCAGGAGAATAACAAGTCTGAGGACAGACAACTTGAGAACTGCTAAACTACATAGGGAGACCCTGCCTCAAAAAGGAGGCTCTAAGATTTTAAGTTTTGGATTAATCTGTTACACATTAATGACCAGAATAAGGTTAATGGGTAAAAGCAAATGGAAAAATCAGTCCCTATGAGCATTCTGTCAAGAGTATACAAAAAAATCTTTTCGGCTCAATAAAAATATAATCAATATATTTTACTGAACTCAAATATCTATTTACTTTGACTTTGTATTATTATTAACATATTTCTAGATTGTAATCCATAATAATTTCAAAGACTTTTGGCTAGGGAGATAGCTCGGTGGTCTAAGTGCCTGCCTGGCAAGTGCAAGGACCCGAGTTCAATCCCTAGTATCGCATGCCATGCCAGCCTGGAATCAGAAGTGGTGGCACATGCCTGTAATCCAAGCACTGGGAAGGCTGAGATAGCAGGATCACTATGAGCCTAAGCTGCTTAGTGAGACCCTGTAACAAATTTTTTTTTAATTTTTTTTTCTAAAGATTTTTAAAGGGAGGTCTATTACTAAAACAAAATATAGGTTTGCTGAGAAGGTGGGGGGGGGAACTCATAAAAACCTCAAATTAAGAGATTATCAACAAGTAGATCACAGTTTCTTGGCCACTGTGGTCCTCAAAACTGTGAGCTAGATTATCCAGTCAACATTGTAATTAATCAAAATATGGAAATCACAAGTCCCTCAATAAAACATTTTTCTAACTGTAATAAAAGCCTCATCATAAGCAGATTCTCCTATGACTATAAACACTACACTATAACAAATACTGTCCCTTTCCCTTGCTTAAGCTTCAGAAAAACCAGGATCCTGAACCTGAAATTCCTAATACTCATTTGAGAAAAAGACTATAATAAAATTACAAAGTAACAATAAAAATCTTCTCCATTAGTGGAGCTCTTCTTCATTAGCATAATACATGACCTTTTAGCCACTTAGGTTTATAAGATTTTATCTCCATGGAATCTGAGCTGCAAGTTATGTTTTACTATAGAATATAATCAGATCTGCATAGAAGTTTATGTTGGTGTAAGCCAATGATTCTCCAAATGTAGTCACCAAACCAGCAACATCAGCATCTGCTAAGAGTATGTGCAGAATGAGATTGGGTGTGATGGCATGCGCCTATGCCAGATCTTTGGGGGCTGTAAACAGGTTAATCGCTACGAGTCTGATCTAGCATTGAGACCCTGAACACCCTATAGACCCTTCCCTAAAAAATTTAAATTTTAATTTTAAAAAATGTACGTTAATGCAAACTCTCAGGTATAACCCTACACCTACTAAGTCAGAAACTCAGAACAGGGCCCAGCAAGCAGTCTGGTTTATCAACTCCTCTACATGATTCTGTGCTTGCCTAAGTTTGGAAAACACTCATCTTGTGTCATTTACACTGTCCAGGAGAATCTGAAAATAAGAAACTATTCGAAATTAAACACATACTTTGTGACTTCAGAAACCATCACATGGAAGCCCCAATTTGGAAATACGGCATTTAGACATCCAAGAAGACGGAGTGGTGAGCAGCAGAGAAACAGCCTCTCCGAGATTTGGTGTCCAGGTGCTGAAGTACAGCAATGTGTGGAAGAGGAGGAGGGAAGTGGGTCCACAGGACCCAGCAAGAATCTGAAGTGAGAACTAAAGCCCACAGGGATAGCAAAGACAGATCTCAATGAAGCTGGCAGGGTGGCAGGCAGTGCTTCTTCGGAGCTCAGACTTACTGCATGGGAGGGGAAGCTCAAACCTGCTGACATACAGTGTCTACTGGCAACCGCAGAGGCTTCCACAGAGAAACCCTCCCATGAGCAGGGCAGTGGACACACCAGACTGCTGAGCTGTTCAGGTTCAGACTCCCCCCAGGAAAGAGACGGGCAGTCAGAAATCTAGGAAAGGGGTCAACTGAGCTCGGAACTCAAGAGCAGCAGGGCTGGCTCCATCCAGTGTCAGCAGAGGCTGCCCAGTTCAAGCTGGTAGGTAGGAGGTCACAGAGTCAAGTTCAAGCCTGTAGGGAGCCAGAGTTAAAGACAGCAGGAAACACAAGGAGTGTTGCAGGCTGAACAAATCTGATTCCAGCCCCACAGCCACAAACTGGATTGAACAGTGGAACAAAAGGGACAGGCTTACTGGGATTATCCACTACCCCATGTCTACCAGTGACAGCAAAGACAGGCTCTTAAGTGGATTTTTTTTTTCTCACTTTCTTTTTCTCTGGTTTTTCTTTTTTCTTGCTTGTTTCTGGTTTTATATGAAGGTGAACACTTTCTTGGTTTCGTGTATTGTTCTATTCTGTTCTTGTTTGTATTGCCCCTTCTTTCCCTCCTGGCTTCACCAGTTTCTCAAAGTTTAGGCAATCTTCCTTTGTTCACCAGCCTTGCTTCGAAATCTCTTCCCCTTCTATTTCTCCATTCCCTCCCCCCTTTAATTTTCTCCCCTGAAAGTAAAATTGCCATATTGAGAGCATTTTAGGATACAGAATTTTCTGGTTTGTTTTAGATTCTTCTATAACCACAAATACAGTTCATATAGCTAAAGGCAGCAAATCAACAATTATCACAATTTGGCATTTTTTTAAAGGCTGTTTGATGCTATTGTTGTTGTTGATTATGGTACTTTTAGACAAGATGCCATAATTGTTCTAATCAGTTGTTCTTCCTGGTATGCCAAAACTGAGAATGCCTAATTATAGAACAGGCCAGTGCCAAAGAACCAGGGACTGGACCAAACAGACAGCAACTTTTCATCTTCAACAAATGTAAGAGACAAGATCTTACAAGAGATTCATAATCCAAGAGCCAGCTACACCTGAAGACATCTCTCAGTAACCATTTTCCTAAGAGTTCTTAATACTACTAATAGTGTCAGGGCTACAGCTTAGCAGCACAAGCACCTGCCTGGCAAGCACAAAATCCTGAGTTTGATTTCCAGTACCAAAATAAGTACTAGCAGGAAAGCTACTCACTATAATTAATTTACAATCATCAACCCCAGGAATTCAACTTAAAAAGAAAAAGGTGAGAAGACACTTAAGCAAGATGCAACCCTACACCTCCAGCTAAGGAAAAGCAAACTCAGGGGGTAATGAGGTGGTACAATTTGAAAGCAACTCACCTGGATTCTCTGAAGTGATAACAACTAATAAAGCAGACGAATGAGACAGAAGAAAAATAGTGAAATCAGAAATAATCTCTCAGATAACTACAGAGATGGTGACCATAACTGCACATGGTGTCACATGCCTATAATCCCAGGGCACTTGGAAGGCTGAGACAGAATTGTTACAAATTTAAAGTCAGCATGGCTACATAGTTGAGTTGAAGGCTAGCCTAAACTGCACAGAGAGATGGGGGGATGAAGGGAAGAAGGAAGAGAGAGTGACCATAATAAAAGACATGATTAGTGACTCTAGAATAGAAACAGATTAAGTAAACAAGTTTTGGGCTGGGGAGATAGGCTTGGCTGCATAAGCGACTGCCTGGCAAGTGCAAGGTGAGTTCAATCCCCAATACCACATGCCATGCCAGCCACGGAAATGGGCATGGTGGTGCACACCTGTAATCCCAGCACTGGGGAGGGGGGAGGCTGAGACAGGAGGACCACTGTGAGCTCAAACTGCATAGCAAGACCCTGAATCAAAACAATTTTTAAAATTTTTTATAAAGTTTAGGAAAATGATAGAAACCATGAATGCCCAACATAGCAAAGAAATAGAATACATGAAACAGATTCAAACACACCCCAGGAGATTTAAAACTTTCATTGAAATGAGACAATGTGAGAACAGACTGATCCTATGACACACAAAAATTAAAGTTACCAATAATAAAAAGAATTCTTACAAATAACATGTTACCATGGAAATGAGTTACTTAGATTCAGCTTGAAACAGTTCAGAAAACCTGAGTGGTAGTTTAATTTCTAGACAAGATTATAGATATATTTCACATAATTAGGTGTGGCACAATAAAAGACTAATTTACGAATTTATATACTGAGGGGTTACCACATTCCACTTAAAAGTACTAATTTATTAAATCTTGCATTGAATCAAAGTCCCTGTTTGATTAAAATTTATTTTCAGGTTCTACTGGACATGTTACTAGAATACTTCATGATTAAACTCAATGAATATGTAAATTTAACACTAAAACAGATAACCTCTCAAGGCAATCAAATGGTCTAACTTTCTACTTTTGAAAAATCAAAGTAATACAAATTAAATTCTAATTTAATCCAAATTTTAATCTGAAATTAAATCTTAAGTAGCTTTTGGATATAAGGAAAAGTATAGTACTGCTCTGGTGCTAGCGTTACAATGTGCCTAACCTCTCCAAGAAATTTAACACCAGGTGTGTCAGTGCACACCTGTAACCTCAGCACTGGGGAGGATGAGGCAGGAGGATCCAAGTTCGAAGCCAACCTAGGCTACACAATGAGACCTTGTCCCCCCCCACAAAAAAAAGACAAATGACACCATTTTAAGTGGCTTCATCATTTCCTATTCAAATCACTTAAGTCCTACTAGAATATCTGTCCATTGGGTTCTAAATTGATATGTAATATAAGACACGTCTATACAGAAGAACCTGTTACCCTGATGGATAAACAAAAAATAGGAGTAAAGTGCTGCAGATAAAACACAGCTTTCTTTCCAAGCTAGAATATGGCTGCATAACATCTACTCATATCAAACACATAAAATGAGTATTAGCCTTTTTTTCCTGAAGAATGGAGCTATTTTCCTAGCATTAAAAATTATTCATGTAGCCAGGCTACATATATCACCTTCCTGTAATCCCAGCACTGGTGAGGCTGAGGCAAGAGGATCTTAATGAGTTCAAGATCAGCCTGGCTACACAGTGAGTCAAGAATGGTCTGAACTACATATTGAGACCCTGTCTCAAAAGAAAAAAAGATAGTTTCATGAAAAATCCTACTACAATGTTGCTGGCAACACTAGTCTGTACTTTCTTATCTTGAAGTATGTAACATGAAACTCCCATTTATTATTCCTTTCTCCAACTACCAATCAGCCTGAATATATTAAAAATTCACTGAGAAATAATTACCCCCAGTGAAACACCCCCTCTATTTCTTTGTGGCTTTTAAGAGCTGCCAGTATTCACCTATGTGACATACATTGAAATTTAAACTGTCAGGTGGCTCAGAGTATCAAGGAGGCACTAGTATCAATCACATTTCATCTAATTAGAAACTTAAAGACATTATTCAAATAATTTACCTAAGGTACTCAATTCCACAAAATCTTGTGCTTCAAACTCCACCCTCACCCCCACAAAAGGGCAATGTGGATTCCAGCTATTGCTACATTTCATTTCTGCCTCTGCGATTGCTGTTTTCCTCTTTTCCAATCAGAGATTATATTGCCAAGTCATGGTACATGGGTATCTTCCTTTCTTCCCAGAGTTTTTCACCTCTACTAGTTATCTTACTGAAATGAAATTTTAAACCAATACATCAAAAGAGATATCCAAGACAGATGTCTTCCCAAGCTTTCCTTCTTTACTCTTCTGGGGAAAAAATTCCATAAAGGAATAACCGAAGAAAACATTTTTAACTAGGTACTTAAACAGGAAGAAAGGGCCAGGGAGATAGCTCAGCATGTAACAGCCTCCCTGTTAAGCATAATGTCCTGAGTATTTCAATCCCCGGTACCAAAGAAAACAACAACAAAAAACAGTAAGATGAGAAACTACAAAAAAGTAAAAATTCTTCAATTCCACGTTTGTAAATAGTCACAAGAAAAACTGGAAAGACACTACATCTAACAAAACTGATTGCTGCTGGGTTTGGTGCCACATGCCTGTAATCCCAGCACTCGGGAGGCTGAGGCAGGAATTTGAAACCAGCTTGGGCTACAAAGTGAGCTCAAGGCCAGCCTGATCTGCATAATGAGACCCTGTCTTAGAACATATAGGAAGACAAATACAGACAACACAGATAAACACTTCAACTTTCCAAACTCTTTAATGGTTTTCTAGTTATTTCATATCACTAACTAAAGCCTATATCCACCACTGTTTACCTAAACAAACATCAGTTCTGACAGCCCTCACAATGGAAATCTGCTTCCCATTCACCCTCTACCAATTCATTTCAAAATCAGTAGCTGAAAAAAATTCATAGCAAACAAGAAAACAAAAGTTTCATCAGCAAACTAGTTAAACTGGGTAAGTTAGCACATGCCTGTAATCCCAGCACTCAGAAGGCTGAGGCAGAAGGACCACTCCAAGTTCAAGGTCAGTCTGGGTCACATGAATTCAGGGTTAGTCTAAACTACAAAGGGAGACTCTGTGAGGGAGGGAGCAGAGAGAGGGAAAAGGGAGAGAGACCGACAGAGGGACAACCAAAGATATCTTTTCAGGCCAAACATGGTAGCACACGTCTGTAGTCCCAGCACTCAAGAGGCTAAGGCAGAAGGATTGCTGTGAGTTTCAAGCCAGCCTCGGCTACACAGTAAACAGCCTCAACTAGAGTGACACCTTCTCTTAAAAAAAAAAAAAAAAAAAAAAACTAATTAGTCTTTTCAATTAGCTACTTTAATCAAGCTTCTCATAAGTCTATACAATTGAAAAAATTTAAATAAATAATTGAGCGATTTACATACATTACCTCAAAGTCAACATAAATATGTAGGGACCAGTAAGATAGCTCAGCTGTCAAAAACAACTGCTTAGGCAAGCTTAGGAAAGCACAGGGACCATGGTTCAATCCCAAGCACCACATGCAGCACCAACCCTGCCCCAGGGCCAGCTGAGCTGGCCACAAAAGTAAATTATAATTCAGCATGCAAACCAAGAGTTTTTAATTATTAAAGTGTACTGAAATTGTTTATATACTTGAATAATTGTATTGAGGGCAATGTGATGAAATGCCTGATAATTTACGATGGCTCTAACACCAGGAATGATCTTTCTCCTCCTTGGACTCTACACAAACCTTGTTTACACCACCCAGAGTTCATGACTGCTCTACTTGTCTAATCATCAATTCTGCCCACCTGAAAATATAAAAAATTCCATTTCAATAAAACTCACTACAAGTAAATAACTATACAAAAAGCATTTTCCCCATAATAATATTTTCCCTTCCACTTAAAGGGTTTTGTTGATGAAGTTACAAATATTTTAAGTAATGATTTTGTCAAACTAGCAATCAGCTTACTTAGTACATGTTGTGTGCTAAGTGTCATGTGTGTAAGGAGACACAACACAATAATTCTTTTCTGTCCCCATAAAGCTCACCAATTCACAAAACACATTAAAGCTAAGAACAGAGAGCACCATTACAATACCAAAGAACTACACAGACAACAGCTAACAAATGAAAAGATGGAGCTCAGTCAAGAAGTACACTTCCTTTCCTCAGGAAGTAGGAATTTTAAACTCTGCCATCAGTGTCTTGTCTGTCCATCTCCCAGTTCATGGTTTGTTTTGGTCGGAGACCAGGTTTCATAGCCCAGCCTCAAACTTGTGGCAATTCTCCTGCCTCAGCATCCTTACTTCATGTTCTTACATTCATATCTAACTAAGTACACTAGGAGAGCTAGAAGAAATGGATCAACTGAAGCCAAACAATTTACAGTCTCAACTCTGGCAGAGTTTCTCAGTACTTCTCTCAGTCTTCTAATGCATACTTTATTTCCCCTAGAAAAAAGCACCTATTATTAGACATACACAAGAAGCTTAGAATCCACCCAAGAATTTAGGTGGAAAGGTGGTCATGTTACCTCTACCAATAACTATTTGCCCAAAATTTTTCTGGTTTGCAACATGTCAAAGGAATACAGACAGGCAGATGTGTAGTGGGGCTTAATTAAGCATAAAGACAAATGATACACTTTAAACTTGGAGAAAGTTAATTTCATTGTTAACGTGTCCCAATAATACTTGACACATTAGCACTTTACCTTAATGCTATTCTCAGGACCTCAATACATGGAAAAATCTACCAAGTTCAGCAATAAAATAAAAAGCTAACCAAAAAAAACCCCTATTTTACATTCAGTTTTTTTAAAGAAACTAATCAGAATTAAGGATTTGAAAGAAAATGCCTTATACATTTCAACACAGGCTGGGGAGATAGCTCAGTAGAATAAGCTCTTGCCTAGCAAGTGCAGGGTCCTGAGTTCAATCCCCGGTACTGGAAAAAACAAAACAAAAGAAACCCACAGATCAACACAATAATTAAAAACTAAAAACAAAAACTGGAGAACAAGCGACCCTCATAAACATTACAAGAGGGGCCAGGGAGATGGCTCAGTAGAAAAAGCGCTTGCCTGGCAAGTGTAGGGTCCTGAGTTCAATCCTCAGTCCCGCAAAAAAAAAAAAAGAAAAAGAAACATTACAAGAGAACTTAGAAATCATGCATCTCAACTTGGGTCATTTTATGTAAGGATTCTTGGTTTTTCTATAAAGTGAGTGACACAAAATTCTAAGGTGCTTTCCATTCTAACAAAAATCTTAAATGCTTTTAACAATATAATAATAAAAATAAGGCCATGACAAAGCTGCTATAACCTTTTTAAAGTAAAATATTCACCTGTTTAAAAAATGAAACAGTGTTAATCTTCACAAAACCCAAAATGCAAACTAAAAAGGTAAAACTTAAAATTATGGCTAATTGTATGCCTCATCTGTAAATCACAGACAATGTAGTTCATTCAAGTGCCTGTTGCAAGGTGGGCTGGGAGTTGTGTGCTGCTTAGAAGAGAACCAAGAACCTGATCCCTAGCACTGCGAGGTGAAAAATCACCACCATCATCAAATGAGTATCGTGAAAGTAATCTTAATTTGACTACATAAAAACAAATACTCCTCACTGCAATATTTAGGATTACGTTCTCACTTCACAATTAGAACCAGTACTGTCCCATGGAGAATTTACAGCCAAACCTTTTCCAATCTTGCACACATGCACACGCGCGCGCACACACTAACACACATACACCCCAGAAACAAATTAAGCACTCTGAATTTTTTTCCCTTTGGCAAGATGAATGCAAAAAGTAATCCTGCTCACAACAAGCAAGGTGAATGCAAAACCAAGTAACCTTGGCCTCTGCATTGCAGAGGAAGACAGCGTGCAACCAACAGAGAGGCTAACACATTACTATCCAAAATCACAAGGAAATCCCAGGTGTTAGCCAAAGAGATTTTACTTATAAAATAGTTGAAGATTAAAAAAAAAAGTTCAGGATGGGCATATTTCAAAGTAATTAATATAAACTGTTTAACAACTGCATCTAAGTATAGGCACAGTGCCGTATTTTAGAAAACTGTTGTATTCAATCATAATTTGCACCCTTCTCACAAATAGTATTAACTGCAAAGACATGCAGCATATACAAGTCTTTAGAGAGTGCTGTAAGACTTTTGGCTATCAGTTTTGGTTAAATATTGAGTATTAAGCTGCCAGGGTATTCTGTTTTCTGAGCAATAGAACAAATATATTAAAATATCCTTTATTCTACATCAAAACTGATTACATCTTACAATGTTAAGTGAGCTCTCTTCAGTTAAAATTAATTGATTTCAAAACACCACCTTACAGGGCCAGGGAGATGGCTCAGTGGAATAAGCGCTTTCCCTGGCAAGCGCAAGGGCCCAAGTTCAATCCCTGGTTCCGCAAAAAAACACCACCTTACAAACCCTGAGGCCCAGTTTATGTATGAGTGAACTGAGTAAGAATAACCAGGTAGTAAAATCACTCATTTCAGCATTACTTGGCTTTAATCAGAAGGCTTACAAATAAAAGCTTTCTGATTCATCATAGAAAACTTCTGATTTCTTCTCTTTGCTAAACATTTATGTACTTTTATTAGCCCAAATTTCAAAAACCAAGCCATCTAACTGCATTATATAATAGGATATTTTGTTAATGTTAAACATACAGTCTCGCTAAGCAGATGTGCTGCCTTCCTCTAACGGCTCAGGTAACCAGAAAAATAGCTTTATTTTCTAAATGAAATACAATTTTTTTTTTCTTTCCAGAACCAGGGATTGAACTCAGGCCCTTGCACTTGCCAGGTAAGAACTTATTCACTGAGCTATCTCCCTGGCCCCAAAATCTTTTTTTTTTTTTTTTTGGCAGAACTGGTGATGGAACTCAGACCCTCGTACTTGCCAGGCCAAGTGCTTATTCTACTAAGCCATCTCCCCAGGCCCACAATTACGGTTTTGGCTCTTTTTGAGACAGTGTAGTTCAGACTGGGCCTGAATTCACTGTGTAGCCCAGGATGGCCTTGAACTCAGCAAGATTTTCTTGCCTCAGCCTGAGTACTGTAAAGGGCTATACCTGACCTACAATTATGTTTTAAAATATTACATATGTATTAGCAATTTATGTTGGCATACTTGGCTTTAGAATCCAATGGCAAACAACATTTTGGTACAAAAGCTTTAACAATCAAAGACAGTTTAAATGTACACTGCTAAATTCACTATTTAATAGAAATTCAGTTTGAAGAGTGTCCTTACTCTAGAAAGGCCACTAAAAAGAAATTTAGAATAGATGTGTAAAGCACATCCTATTCTATTCTAGGTGCACTAAAAATGCTCACTTAGGAACTGAGTGTGGTGGCCCATGCCTGTAATACCAGCACTCTGGGGGGGAGGGGGGAGATGAGTTCAAGGCCAAGCCTGCCGTACAGTGAGTGCAAGACCAGTCTGAATTGCAGAGTAAAATCCTGTCTCAAAAAAAAAAAAAAAAAAAAAATCAAAAGAGAAATACTTATTTCTATTGAAAAGTGAGCCAATTCTTAAATCTTCTCCTACAGCAAATCTAGCTACAGACAAAAAAAAAAAAAGAACCTTAATTTAAGGGAAAATCCAAATGTCTTGAATTTCCCAAAAAGTAAAATACAGGTTTAAAACCGTATCAATACTGTCACGTCAAGTATTTAACAAGTAGGTAGCTCAGTATGTGGCTTATCAAAAAGTCTCACCTAAGTGTAACTTGACCTTTTCTCCAATTAGCACTCAAAACACTGAGGCAAAAAATATACTATTTATTTCAATTTGTTTTTGTTGTTGTTTTGTTTTTGTGGAACCGGGGATTGAACTCAGGCCTTTGTGCTTCCCAGGGAAGGGCTTATTCCACTGAGCCATCTCCCCAGCCCCTTATTTCAATTTGTTAACTGTCCATTATTACAAGACAACCTTTCAGTATTTACTAGCCCAGTCAATAACTCTGTAGTAAAAAAAAAACTCTGTAGTAATTATAATTACACTACTTTCTCCTCTAAGGAGAAAAGGATGTCACTGTACAGCAAGTAATATGTATACATACAACACTGACAAATTATCGTTCAAGTCTTCTCATGGGATTTCTCAATTCTCTGTAATTTTTTTCCCATATACACATGAACACCAAAATGTGTAACCTCATAGATTAGCTGATAATCAACAGCTGACTTTTTATGTATGGTCACCTGTGAAAAAATTTTTAGTCACTAATGTAAAGTCTATAAAATATTACATCACAAATTTATGTTGATTCTTGTTCTAGAAGACTTCCTAGAAATTCTGACAAGTAAACCAATCACACAGATTGACAGCACCTGTTTAATGCACTATGACAGTCTCAATTTCAAGGAGAATAGCAAAAATTAAATCACATGTGCAGGCTTAGAAGATACTGGTTTTAGGGCAAACTTACTCTATTCCACACTTGAATGTACCTATTTTATGTTTAAAATACTTTTATTAGTTTGTTAATGTTTATTACTTCTAATAGAACTTGTATGTCAAAGGATTATTTAAAAAAAAAAACCTAGAAACTTCATTAAGGAAATCTGTCAACTTCAAATAAAGTCCAGGAAATTCAAGTAAAACCTCCAACCTTCAATATTCAAGGAAATGAGAAAAGAATCAAAGATAGACCGGTCATGATGAGGCAAGCCTGCAATCCTAACACTTGGGAGGCTGAAGTAGGAGGCCAGCCTGAACTGCATAGAGATCTTGTCTCAAAAGGGGAAAAAAAGTATACGAAGGCTCAATGTTCTAAAGCTCTCTAAAGATATAGTGGGACAGACCTTGTCTCCAAAAAACAAACAAACAAAAAAAAAATACAACTCTCCAAAAGTGTACAATGAATTACTAAATAATTAAAATCCTCAAAACCTTACATCAACAGTTTCTTTTCACTATCTCTCACAGCCCCTATTTTAGCCAAATTGTTACTATTTCAAAACCTCAAGGCTATATATCAGGGAGCTGGCTAAATAAACATTTTAATATGACTTTTTCAAAACCCAAGATGTTCAGAGAAGGGCAACCAGTTCTTGTCAAAGAAAAGTCAGATTTTACTTTTTTAAGAAAAAAAGGCAAGCTAGCATGCATAAGAGCCACACGCAATTGTCCCACTTCTGATATGAATCACTTGTTTTCCCCCTTCCCATGGTTCACCTTCGGTTTGAACTACTGGCTCAAACCCTTTCCGACCACACACAAGCGCCCCTATCTAAGCAGAGTTGTACACTGTCCTGCGCTGAAAGCAGAAAACAAAAGGCCGACTGGAACACGCGTACATCTCACCGTTAAGATCCAGAACGGCTAACAATTCTATCAAAAAAAAAAAAAAAAAAGGTGGGTGTGGCCCGATTTTGCGGAGGAGTCGCGGGGCCGGCGGCGGCCGCCGGGTCGCGGCCCTCCGCGCTGCTTTCGCTTTGTGCTCACAATGCAGCTCCTGTGCAGCGCTTCCCTCTCCCCGCAGCCGCCGCCATGTTAGACACGCTCTCCATGTGCCCAGAGCGGAGGGACGGCTCCCGTCCAGCCCGGACCCGGCCTCCCGCGGGCCGCGATCGCCGCAGCCCTGCCCCTCTCGGGTCCCCCCGGGGGCAGAAAGACGCTGCCGACAACTACCTCGCGACGGGGCTGAGCCAGAGGCTCGCGGGGACACCTAGACAATTGAAACAAAGAGGGAATCGTAGGGGACTCCATCCGAGGGGGGCGGGGAGCCGCACGGCAAGACCCACTCGGAACCCGCCTGAAGGAGGCAACCCGAGGTTAAAAGGGCTCTCAAGACGCCTCTTCCTCGCCGACGCAGAGGGGCCCCGGGAGTGCACGCTAACGGAGCGGCACATCCCACGCCGGCACACAGGCCGCCCCAAGTCCGCCAGACAGGCGGTTGAGCCCCGAGCCCCCCACCCCAGGGCCTCTTCAGCCTTGCCGACGCAGGCAGGGGCCTCGATGACCCAGCGCAGGCGGCAGGCCCCCACCCCGGGCCATCGATCTCCCGGTACAGCGCGTAGGCCAGACCCGCTACAGGAGTCGGCGAGGCCCGGGGCAGCGCCGGCCGGGTCAGGTGACAGGCTCCTCCCCGGGGCCCGCTTTCCGGGCGCCGAACTCCCTTCCACCGCGGGGACGCGGGACCCAGCGAAGCGGGGCGTCGCCAGCCCTCCCCCTCCCAACGCCAGGCACCTTTTTCTTCTCCAGGTTTCGAAGTTTCTTGTCTATCACCCCGAGAATCTGCTTCATGGCCTCGGTCTGGACCGCGCCGGTGCCGGATGCTGGGTGTTGAGGAGCGGGCGCAGCGGCCCCGGCCCCCGCCTCACTCCCGGAGGAACCCGACGGCGGTGGCGGTCCGGACGACTTGCTGCCGCTTCCGCTGTGGCTGGTGGCCGAGGGCATCTTTGAGACCAAGAGAGAGAAGAAAAAGCGGGAGAAGGACAAGAGCGGCGAGTCAAGACACGGACGGGGCGAGACGCGGGACAAAACGCGCAGCGGGCGGGAGCCTGCGCGAGCGAAGGGGGGAGGGGGCGCGCGTCGCCGCCAGGAAGAGAACGCGGGCGCGCGCGCGACCCGCCAGCGGGGCGCCCGGCCGCCAGCCCGCCCCTCCCGTCCCCTCCCCTCCCCCGCGCGGCCGCGGCCCGGCCAGCCCGCCCCGGGGCACGGAGCTCGTGCCGGAGGCGGAGCCTCGCAGAGCGGCTGCCAACGGCCAAGGCAACGATCCCCACCGGGGCGGGCCCGGGACGCGTCGTCCTCCGAGGGAGGAAGGCAGGGAGGGTGGGGAGCGAGAACGTCGGGGCACGGGTGGAGAAGGGCACTGAAATGACCGGGGTGGGGGGTGGGGAAGACTTGAGCGAGCCCCGCGCGCCGCTCCAGGCGATCAGGAGGCAGAGGGCACTCGGGCTCAGCTGCCCTCTTCCCTTCTGGCGCCTCGGTCCCGGGTGGCGCTCACCGTGCGCGCGCCGAGCCGCTGGAGATCGCGAGGGGGCAAGGGTGGCGCTGGGTTCCGGGCAGTGCCGTGCGCTCCGAGGGCGCCCTGTCCCCGCTGCACCGAGAGCCGCTCCTAGTGAGGCGAGAGCCGGCAGCGGGAGGGACTTAGCCAGCCAGCCCTCCGGGCGCGGGGGGGCGGGAGCAGCGGCCACGGGGCCTTCGAGCCTCTCGGGCTGCCCGGCGCGAATGCCTGCCGGAAATGGCGCGCCGGGCGGCCTCTCCCAGTCCGCCCTCAGCCGTCGCGCCGGGGGGTGCTGCCACTCGCCACAAGTTGCGATGGCCTTTGGGAGAGGCAGCAGTGTTACCTCGCGTGTGGAGCTAAATCGAAGTCGGGGTCCTTCAGGCGAGCTCATTTGACGTCCAAACGGGGACAATAGGTGTCAAGCAGCTGGCTCTGGAGCTGGCGACTGCCCCGTGGAGATCCCTTATTTGGTGGGGGGCGGGGGCAAGTTTCTGCGAGTAGGGGTGCGTGTGGTGGGTGGTGCGAGCCTAGCTTCTAAAATTCCTTCGTATGCCGAGTGAACAGACTCCCTCACCCTAAAAGGTCTTTTGAAAAAAGACATCTCGGCGCATCCCCAGCGCTTCCCCACTAAACAGTCACCCAGCAACCCAGGCGTTCTCTATAGAACGTTTCTGACATGACCATGGTTGGTGGCTTTTGAAGTCGTAAAACTCCAGGTTCCCCTTAAAAATCGTCTTCAGCTACCCCTAGAAGCTGTGTGTTCAACAGTCCTGAGGGTCATGAATAACTAGGCATTTTTTTTCCTTTTTGTTTTAAATTTACGTAAGGCTTCAAAACAAATGTTAAGTGGAATCTTAAAAAAAAGGTAAGAGAATTATTCCAGACTTGGGGTGGGGTAGGTTTGGACAGGGAACAGAGAAATGAGAAAACAAGTGCCGAAGGAAAATGTATTAAAGTGAACATAATCAGTAGAAAATTCAGCAACATATTATATGGCAACAGTAAATAGCCAGTTTGCAATTTAAATTCCATGAAAAAGGGTTCTACCAAACCCACTGTTTTCTGGAGAATAAAATGAGTAATACTAGCTGGCAAAGGAGCCCAGAGAAACCACTGCAGCCTCTGGCCTGGAGATAGTCCAGTTAGCTGCAGTCTGTTATCCATTCAAATATTTATTGAGCAGCTGACTGTGTGCTAGGGACTCTCTGGTGCTAAGATTGTGAGCAAAACAGAAACTTCATTTCCTGGCGCATACAGTCTAAGGGAAGAAAAGACATGATCAGATACTAAAATGATGGGGGTGACTGGGTGCAGGAAAAGCCTTCCGGAGTGACATATGAGCCAGGGCTGAAGGAAGTAGGGAAGAAGGTCAAGCAGTTACCCTGAGGAACAGTTTTCCAGTGGATCTGAAATGAAGTATGTGGGCTGGGCATGGTGGCTCATGGCTGTAATTCAGCGCTCCAGAGGCTGAGACTGGAGGATTGGTCTATATAGTGAGTTTAAGGCCAGCCTAAACTACACAGTGAGACCTTGTCTCAAAAAAAGGAGGGGGTCGGGGAGATAGCTCAGTAGAATAAGCATTTGCCTGGCAAGCGCAAGGGCCTGAGTTCAGTCCCTGGTTCCGCCAAAAAAAAAAAAAGTATGCTTGGGGGGTTCAAGGATCAAAGGATTAGGAAGGATGCTGCAGTGGGAGGGCCAAAGTCAGCACAACAGGGGCCCAGTGTTGTAGGACCTGAGAAGTCACTGTGAAGACTGTCATTGGCAGGGTGAAATGGGAAGGAAGTCCTAGTTTCATGATCAATCTGTGCTTTTAACCGTGCTTGCTGTTGCATAGTTCATGAGAAGAGGGGTAGAGGAAAAGCTGAAGCCAGGAGTTGGGCACAGCGCAGTGGCACTTACCTGTAATCCCAGCACTCAGAAGGTTGAGGCAAGAGGATTGCTGAGAGTTTGAAGGCCTACCTGGTCTATGTAATGAGTTAAAGACCACCCTGAGCTACATAGCCAGACTGTATCAAAGAAACAGCTGAAGCCAGGAGACAGGGCAGGAGGTATTGCCTCTTGTGGCAGTTCTAGGGTCAAAGCCAGCCTGGGCTGCATAACAAGCAAGTTCAAGGCCTGCACTACGTAGCAAAATCTTGCCTCAAAGACATGAGAAAGTGAAAGTTGATCTTCAAGAATTAAGTACCTAAACTATACTTAGCACTATGATAAATAATTATGCAAGGCCTGAAGGCTACAAAGGAAGATTGTAAACCTTCAGCTCCTTGCCAACTCCAAGTGTATTCACCCCAAACATTAGTACTCTTATCCCCACAACCTCAGACCCCAAACCAGATCTACTCAATTAATATACATTTTAACAGGCTCTTGAGTAGTTTTCTATGGACGTTAAAGTTTGAAAACTCACTGATGCCTCAGAACTTGACCAGTTGCTTTGAGAACAGACATGATGTTCTCAAATTTGTAGACAAATTCTCCCCAAGCCTACAAAGTCAGAATTTCCCACCATTGAACCCACCACTTCTGTCTTTAACAAGCCCTCTGGGGGACTCTGATGCTAGCCAAAATATCAGAATCAAGGATGTAGAGACTTTATAATTTGATTTGAGTCGAAAATGGTTTATGAGAAGGTATGCCAAAGAAAAACTCCATGTGCCTTTTCTTGGTGTATTACCTGATAGCAGTTACTTAACTTTGGTAAAGACTCATGAAAGCTAAATAAGGTTTTTGTCAAGAAAAAAAATATTACTGAGGGGGAGCAGGATACATAAGTTAACACATATGACAAAGATTCTCATTGGGGAGTTCATCTTATCACAAAAGGTATCAAGAAAGACCCCAAGCAATAGCATGCCTGGCCCAAGTACATCGTCCCATTCTTACATAGGATGTCAGGATAGCCTCGCATATGTTGTGACTAGCCCGGCCTGGTGGCACATTCCTGTAATCCCAGCATTCAGAAGGCTGAGGCAAGAGAAGGTTTTGCGTTCAAGACCAGCCTGGGCTACAAAGTGAGCTCAAGGCCAGTCTTGCATAGCAAGACCCTGTCCAAAAATTAAAAAAAATCAAGAGTTCTGTAATTACAGGATGTAGTGGCCCACATCTGTAATCCCAGCACTCTTGAAGCTGAGGCAGGAGGACTGTCAAAGAGTTCAAGGTCAGCCTGGGCTACATGGTTCAAGACTAGCCTGCAATGTATCAACTATTGTAACTGTCTTATTACCCTGTTATAAAACTCAGTTTCATTGCTATATTTACCTTTTTTTCTCTCTAAAAAAAGGAGGAGCCTGGACTACATAGTGAAAACCTGTCTCAAAAAAATTTTTGTAAAGTTCTATGATGTACAGCGACATGCAAACTATAGTCCTGTGCCCAATTGGCCCTTTGTCTGTTTTGATAAATAAAGTTTTACTGGAACACAGCCACATCCACTCAAACACATATTTTCTCTACATCTAGAGCAGAGTTGAGGGATTGTAACAGATGGTAGAGTGTACCTAAAACACTATCTCTTCCCTTAAAGAAAAATGTGCAAGGGAGGAAAGAAGGGATTGAAAGGCACATAGGAAAATGAAAAAAGAATCAATCTATATCATGTTTAGATACAAATTCTCTATGATGTGATCCTTATTCGGTTACGTTCCTCCTGTTGCTGGGACAAAATACCTGACATCCAAAATTAAGAAAGGACAGGATTGTTTAGCTCACAGTTTGTGGAGGTTTCAGTCCATAATCAGCTGGCTCCAAGGTAGAGTGGCACATGGCAGAGGGCAACAGTTCATGGTGGCAGAAAACAGCAAGAGCGAAAAGGCAGGAGCAGAAGCATCAGGGGCAGAGAGCAGGCCTCTCTCCGTTCCTTATATTGCATTCAGGCCTTTCATGGGCCTTTCACTCACACTCATAATCCCAGCACTGGATCATGAACTAATCATAAACTCTGGATGCCCACTGCCCCATCACTGCATGAGGCTTTGGGGTGGACAGCTGGGCGCAAACCATAACATTCTGCCCCTGGTCCCCCAAAGACTCATGCCCTTTTTGCAAGACGCATTTTAGTCCATCTCTTAAGAGTTGCCAAAGTGCTAACAGTTTCAGCATTGCTGAAAAGTATAAATCCCAAGTCTCCTCTGAGATGTAAGGCAAACTCTTAGCTGAGAGCCCCTATACAAATGAAAACAAAGTTAAACACTACCAACATTCAATGACACAAGAAAAACATTACCAATTCTAAAGGTACAAACAAAATGATAGACAACATTGGAATCAAAGCGAGTCTAAAATCCAGCAAGGAAACGTTAAATGCTGTTATTCAATGTGCAACATCTGAAGCAATCTGTAATGAGTTATGTGCTGCAAGGCTTTAGGTGGCTCTGCCCCTGCAGCACTTCTGGGGCTTGTAGCTCCCATGGCATCTCTCTTGGGCCTGCTTCACTCCCTCCTTGCAGTTTTCCTTAGATGATCCACATTCCTGGTTTCTTCAAGCTTCTGGGGTCTCCACTGCACTTTAGGCTGCTCACTTACAGCTTCACATACTTCCCTCTTAGGGGCACACTGCCTGGCCTCCCAGGCCTTCTTCTGAAATCTAGGGGGAGGTGGGGGGGGGCTGGGAAGATAGCTCATTGCACAAGTTCCTGAGTTCCATTGCCTGTACCACATGCCATGCCAGTGCTGCAACCAGGTGTGGTGGCACGTGTTTGTAGTCCCAGTGGTGGAGAGGCTGAGACAAGAGGATCACTACAAGTCTGAGCTGTGTGGAGAGAGCCTGTAAATAGATAAATATTTCTTAAAAATGAAATCTAGGTGGAAGCCTTCTTAACCTCACAATCCTCGCATTCTGCTTGTGCCTAAAACCAGCGCCATATGGGTGGTGTGAAGGTCCATGGCTGGCTGGAGCAGTAGCCAGGTTCTCTTCTCTTTTGGCTGTCGGGGTCGGGTGCCTGGATAGCTGAGCACTCTGACCCTGATTCCAAGGAGTAAATTATAACACCACCATTCTGGAACCTGGTATGGCTGTCCCTGGCATTCTGGAAAATGGTACTCTGCAGCTTTCTCCTCAAAGTGAGGTCTTTCACTTTTGTAACTTTGTGGGGCCAGGGAGATGGCTCAGTAGAATAAGCACTTGCCTGGCAAGCGCAAGGGTCTGAGTTCAATCCCCAGTTCTGCAAGAAAAAAGGGTGTGGGGACAGGGAGATAGCTCAGTAGAGTAAGTGCTTGCCTGACAAGCACTTAGGGCCTGAGTTCAATCCCTGGTTCTGCCAAAATAATAATTTTGTGACTGCAAAGGGTGTAGTCCTGGTGCTTTTTTGTGACGCCCTCAGGCCATCTTTTCTATTCTATTCTTTGTCCAAAGTACAGATTTCCTCAGCTCTGTTTCTAGCCCACAGCTTTATTGGCACTTCCTTTCTGGCTAAATTCACAACATTTTAAATTATCCTTCTGGGCTCTTTTCTCTTGATTCTCAACATAAATCTGACTAAAAGTCCCCAACAATAGACATGAAACTGTCTCAGCATTCAACTGCCTTGAAATTTCTTTTGCCAGATTAACCAGTCTTCCATGCTTAATCTCAGTCTCAGGCAGTCTCGGGACATGAGCAAAATGCAGCCAAACTTTCTGCCAAGCCATAACACACATCATACTGCAGTCCTCCTTCCCAGCAGAAACCTCCCCAGCCTGGTCTTACAGGCAGGATTTCTCTCAGCCTTCTTTCTGGTCTTCTGAGCTCTGACCAGAATCTCCCATACAGAACTCACAGGAGTTCCACCTCTACTTTTTTAGGCAACATCTCTGAGCCTTTCCTATATGTTCCCACAAGCCAGTCCCAAAGGCTGTTAAACCACATGGCCAGGTATAGTCACAACAATGGCCCCACTTCTTGGTACCAAACTCTGTCTTGGTTACTTTCCTCGAGTTGTTGGAACAAAATACCTGATACCCAATATTAAGGAAGGAAAGGTTTATTTAGCTCACAGTTTGTGGAGATTTCAGTCCACAATCAGTTGGCTCAAGGCAGAGTGGCACATGGCAGAAGGCCGCAGTTCCTGGTGGCAGAAAACAGCAAGACAGCAAGAGCAAAAAGGCAGGCGCAGAAGCAGCAGGGGCAGAGAGCAAGCCTCTCTTATGTTACACTCAGGCTGTCACGGGTGTAGCATTTGCACCCATAACCCCAACATTGGATCATGAATTAATCACAAACCCTAGAAGCCCACTGCCCCATCACTACATGAGGCTTTAGGGGGAAAACTAGACACAAACCATAACACTTATGTATATCTAGAATGGACCAATAAAATCTGATTTAAAAAATAAGACTGTAAATGTTGAGCAGCTACTTTTCTGGTGGCTGCCATACTGGAAAAAAAGAGAGAAAGAAAGAAAAGGAAGGAAGGAAGGAAGGAAGGAAGGAAGGAAGGAAGGAAGGAAGGAAGGAAGGAAGGAAGGAAGGAAGGAGAAAGATTTGCAAAGTACTGTCTTAAAACTGATGCACACCCATGACCGTTCAGTAGAACATGCTGCTCACAGTAGCCAATCAGTAGACTCAGGCTGACACAGGAGCTGATGACTGTGCTGTATGGAAGTGACCTCTAGTAGGTCAGTCAAATGCTCTTTACAGACAAAAATGCAAAGTGTGCCTTCATCACATGACCCCACCCAACCAGAAGGAGCTCATGTGATGACATTTTGTATGCTGCCTGGAGGGAAAGGGTGAATCAAAAACACCTGGTGAGCATGGCTGTCCAGCTTCCACGTCCCACCATGTCCCTTCTCTGTCCCATTCCCTTGATGTTCTGACCTTCTTACAGTATCAGCAAGTCCAGGAAGACCAGTCAATACACAACAAAGCAAATCTTTTGGCTGACTTCCTGACTAGCCTGGTGCCATGATCTCAGTAAACCAAATGTGTCTGTTTCCTCCTTGACAGGAACAGAACTAAAAGCTTTTATGCGAATTTCTACTGTGTTGGGGTCATGCGACAGCCTTTTTTTATTTTTCTAACCCAAAGCCATGCAGTCCCATAGGGTCATTTTATCACTGAAGAAATAGGAAATCTAAAAGGGTTTTCCCAGCAGAATATATCTATGCATGGAAAACACTTCACAAGAGTTCTCAAGCCGTGGGGCTAAAGCTATACAACACAGGGCCGGGGAGATGGCTCAGTGGAATAAGTGCTTCCCTGGCAAGTGCAGGGGCCTGAGTTCAATCCCCAGTTCTGCAAAAAAAAAAAGAAAAAGAAAAATAAAACTATACAACATATTAGCATGTTTTAGTAACAAAACTTTTCCAAGCTATGAGCCACTTGTTTAAGTCATTAGGACCACAGCATTGGGATGCCTCCAGTCAAAGTAAGTGAATGATTTATCCCGGTCATTTTGGCAAAATAATCCAACTGCTTTAATTTGAACCACCAGAAATGCTAATGCCAAGTTTATTTGTAGAAGAGAGATCATTCAACTGAACTACATGAAGGGCTTCAGATCATAAAAACCTGGCTACAGCACAACACTGCTCACACAACTTGAAAGCTCTTCAAGTCCCTTAAATTTGTCATTTTACTATGAATCATCAGAAGACATTTCCATCATAATTGTTTCTGGAGGGCAGGGGGTACCAGGGATCAAACTCAAGACTTTTTGCTTGCCAGGCAGGCACTCATGTCACTGAGCAATACTCCTACCGGCACTTCCATCATAATTATCCAGTACTATTTACAATATTCAGTAAGTTTAGTTGACTATGTACTAACGAGTCACTTAACAGCCTGAGCTTCACTGTTTGTTTGTTTGTTTGTTATAGGGTCTCATATGCAGCCTGGACTCAGTGATCTTCCTGTCTCAGCTATCCCAGCTCTGAGATTACAGTCCCACGTGACACCACGCCCAGTTTCAGTGGCCCGAAGGATGCATCCACAGCAGGGCTGGTGCAGCACGTGGTACCAGGGATCAAACCCGGGTCCTTGTACTTGCCAAGCAGGTGCTTAGACCACTGAGCTATCTCCCCAGCCCAACCTGAGCTTTTCAAGGGAAGATAGCAGTTATTTTTTGGTGTGTTGTTTTGTTTTTTCATCTCAGCTTAATAGCATCTCTGGCACAAATATTTTGTCAATAAATACTTCCTATGCATTAACAAACATCAGTGTGGTGTTGATTTTGTCATCATCGATTCAAACAATGTCTTTGCTTTCTCCTTTGTGCCTCAGCACCTGATATTGTGTGCTTTCCCACATAGATCTGCTTATGTCTACTTTTTCTTTCTTTCTTTTTTTTTTTTTTTTGTGAACTGGGGATTGAACTCAGGCTCTTGCACTTGCCAGGGACGAGCTTATTCCACTGAGCCATCTCCCCAGCCCCTGTCCACCTTTCTTAATGGTGATGATAGTTAAAAGTACAACTTCCTAAGACCTGGCATGGTGGCGCGTGCCTGTAATCCCAGCACTCTGGAGACTGAGGCAGAAAGATCATTGCAAGTTTGATGCCAATCTGGGCTACAAAGTGAGCTCAAGGTCAACCTGAACTGCATAGTGAGAGCCTGCCTCAGAAAGACAAATAAAGACTAAAGTGAAAAAAATTAAAAATGAGATCAGACACGTTTGCTCAGTGGACTAAGTGCCTACTTAGGCAAGTGCAGGGACCAGAGTTTGATCCCCAGAGAGCTGGCTACCAAGACTGGAGTGTGGTGGCACGCACCTGTTATCCCATCTCTGGGGAGGCTGAAAACAGGAGGATCACTAGGAATCTGAACTGCTTAGACACCCTGTACCAAATAGATTTCTTTTTTTAAATTAAATAAATAAATAAAATGAGAAAAGGAACAACTTAATTTGTAGAGGTATAATAGATTTAGAATATTTTCAGATTTCACAAAATCATTTTTTCTCCTCTTCCTCCTCCTCTTCCTCTTCCTTCTCTTCCTCTTCTTCCTCCTCCTCCTCTTCTTCCTCCTCCTTCCTCTTTGATACAGGGTCTCACTATGTATCACTATGTAGTCCTTGTGGGTCTTGAACTTGCTCATGTAGCCCAGGCTGTCCCAAACTCACAGGGGTCCTCTTGCCTCAGCCTTCTGAGCCCTGGCATTATAGGCATGTGTACCTCCACACGCAGTTTGTCGCTTCTTCATGAGCAGTGTTAGAAGCTATGGGTGTTCAACATCATAGATAAAATACTTGGGCTATAGCAAGAAAATCTTTCCATAGGGTTTCCTGTTTGTGTTGCATATTGTTCCAATTTAACTTACTGTTTGTTTTTGTTTTTGATTTTGGTGTTTTCTTGGGTTTTTTGGGGGGGTTGTTGTTTTGTTTTTGTTTCTTGTTTCTTGTTTTGTTTTGCTTTTCCCATTTTTGGGAGGGCAGAGTCTGGCTCTGTGATCCAGGCTGACCTTAAATTCACTAGGTAGCTGGATCTGGCTTTGTACTCAAGCAATCCTCCTGCCTCAGCTTCCTGAGGGCTGGGAGTACAGGCGTGTACCACTGTGCCCTGCTTCCAGAAAGTTTATGAGGAATTAAACTTCATGTATCTCAACCTTACAGAGTAGGAGAGTGTAAATACAAGAAGTAATCAGGTTATTACCTTGCTTGTTCCTACATGCTTGCTTCCCCAGCAGATATACTAAAATTGGAATGACACGGAGATTAGCATGGTGCCTGCACAGAGATGACACACAAATTTGTGAAGTGTTTCATATTTGAAGAATATAAGTGATGCTATGACTGGTCAGGATATGTGCAATTTCAAGAATAACTCCTCCTACTAATATAGGGAAAATCCCCAAAGTTGAAGAACGAATTCTAAGAAATAACACAGGTTAAGTGTAGGATTAAAAAAAAAAAAAGTAGGAAAATTTATTGGAGAATAGCTCCTGAGAGACAGGAGTGGTCCCAAATGCGCTGCCAGGTAGCCCACATCTCAAAAGCAGTTATACAGAGCAAAATTGTGAAGTGAGTACAACTGGGGTCAAAACTATGATCAATCAACCAATAAGATTGCAAGTGTGGTCGCTTAGGTAATATTGATCCAATGGTAGCAAGGATCCATGAATGACATCATTGGCCATGGTTCATCAACTATAGTTTTGGAGTTGCCCTTTATTTTAACAGTCTTAACCTTAGTTTTTAGCAGGTGGCAGGGGATGACCCACCCCCAGTGAGACAATGGGAAATCTCAGCAGGGTGATACCAATAGTCGCAAACCTCCATTCATCCCTTAGGAGAGTATGTAAAACTGCCATTGTGACTTTAATCTTCAACTGAGCCTCCAGCCACAGTCCTGCTGGACTCTCAGCTTTTGCCCTGATTCCCTTGAGGGCCCGTCCCTATCTGACCACCTACTATATTCCTACCTCCTTTAGCAATCTAGGATACCTTACTGGTTACTCTTCAGTTGTTAATAACCTTTGTTTATAATTTTGAGAGACTAAGAATTTATATTCTCCTATTCACTAAATTGCTATGGCAGAGAATACATGTTATGGAAAGAGGTCCTATGTTTGGTAGAGTTTTGTTTTTTTTCCTTGAGTAGATTTCTCATGAATATCCATTTGCAAGGGGATAGGTATACAAGCCCCTAACTGCTGGTTCTCACCCTGGATACAGCCCAACTGGACAGGGCCCACCAATTTCAACGTCACCCCTGGTTAAAAATGAAGGTTCCTGGACCCGTGGCAGACATTGTATCTGCATCCTAGAATCTGAGCCCTCCAGTTGTGCATTCTGAAAACTTCACTCCCTTCTGCACTTTTAAGTCTGTCATTTTTGTTCCATAGAAGCAAACTACTCATTTATACAAAAAGAAGTGCCATTTTTCTCCTTCCAGCCAGGTATGGTGACACACACCTGTAATCCCAGCACTGGGGAGGCTGAGGCAGGAGGATTATTGGGAATTCTTGTCCAGCCTGAGTTTTACAGTGAGTTTCAGGCCAGCCTGAACTACACGGCAAGACCCTGACTCAAAATAACAACACTTTATTTTGTAATAGGAAGAAAAACTATTTTTTTATTTTTGGCCGAACTGGGGATTGAACTCAGGCCCTTGCGCTTGCCAGGGAAGCGCTTATTCCACTGAGCCATCTCCCCGGCCCCAACAATTTTTTATTATCGAAGACTATTACATTTTTAAAGATCAGCAATATCAAAAGCAGAGAGTATAAATACGACTAAGTGAAAACTGTATTCAGTTATTCTCTTCTGCAGTAGTTACACATGGATTTAAAGGAATAAGTGTGGTACACTAGAAAGGCTGAGGCAGGAGGGTCGCTGTGATTTCCAGGCCAGCCTCAAGTACATAGCAAGACCCTGTCTCAAAAACAAATAAAAGGAATAAGCAATGCAAAATACAAGCATACACCCCCCCCCACACACACACACAGTAGGAAGAGGAGGAGGAAGAGCAGCAAAGTTTGCAAAGCTAAAGGTTTTCCTGCAACAAGAATGGGACAGAAGGGGATTAGGATGGCTAAATCAGAGAGAAGTACAGTAGGCAGCCAGACAGGGCTGGGCTCTCAAGGAAGTCAGGGTAAAAGATGAGAATCCAGCAGGACTATGGCTGGAGGCACAGCTGAAAATTAAAGTCACAGTGGCTACTTTGGGATTATTGGTATGGCACTTCTGACATTTCCATTACATCATTGGATCTGGGTAAAGACTGTTTTTTTTTTTTTTTTGGCGGGGGCGGGGATTGCTTTTCTTTTCTTTTTTCTTTTTTCTTTTTTTTCCTTGTCTTTTTGAGACAGGGTCTTGCTCTGCCGTTCAGGCTGTCCTTGAACTTACTTTGTAGGCCAGGCTGGTCTCAAACTCACAACCATTGTCCTGCCTCAACCTCCCAAGTGCTGGGTTTCAAGAATGCACCACCACACCTGGCCTAAAACTGCTGAAATTAAAGGCAAGGCCAAGATTAATGTTGTCATTTATGTATCCTAGCTCACGAATTTGATCTATAAAACTTCTTTTGAGAGGAGGGCTCACCGGCAGCGCCCTGGGGACTCCTCCTGTCTCCAAAGAGCTATTCCTGTTCCCCATTCTCCATTCCTACTCTCCAGCAAGTTTTCCAGCTCTTAACCTCCACTATTTCCTAGAATTTATTCTTCAACTTTGGGGAGCATGAAGGAGTTGTATTTGACATCCGGCATTCCCCGCTCTCAGGATGAAGCGCAGAGAGGAGAGTTAGAGGCGATTTTCTTTCCGTGGTATTCTCCCAGAGTCCCTCCTAGGGATGTCTTAAGAGGAGCGTGCAGACAGCCACCAGGCAGGTGGGGAAGGACAACAGGCTCAGCTGCCCATTAGGAAGAAGGGAAGAGCTTCCAAGATGCCAGAGTGCTGAGAGAAACACAGGGAGCAAGGACGCCAGCAGAGCAGTGAACGAATGGGTTGGGCCCGGAGAGAGAGAGGGAGGCTCGCAGCGGTGCCCGCTAACGCAGGGGGCGCGGGAAAGCCGGGCTCAGACCAGCCGGGCTCAGACCAGCCGAGCTCGGGCAGAGCCCAGGTGCACAGCCTGCAGCAGGGTCCAGCTCCAGAGCGCCTGGCCAGCCTTCCAAGGACCCCCTCAACAACAATCCCCCACCCCTACCCTCCATCCCCCACCAGGCTAAGATGGTGTTGGTGACCACCGCAGGTAGCCCGAGGCAGGGCAGGGCCTACATTTGCATCTGATGCCCCGCAGAACTGATAGTGATGTTGATAATGAGGTCTGGTGACCAGAGTCTTGAAAACTACAAGTTTAAAGCTATTTAAATAAATTTTTGCTGGATATGGTGGCACACACCTGTAATCTCAGCACTCAGGAGGTTGATGCTGGAGGATCCCAGAAAATTTGAGGCCACCCAGAGCTTCATAGTGAGTTCAAAGCTAGGCTGAAGTACATAGCCAGACACTGTCCGAAAAAAAAAAAAAAAAAGAAAGAAAAAAAAAAAAAAGAAAGAAAGAAATGGAGCAAGGAAGAAACTAAGAAAAAGAAATTAAAGCACTGTACTATAGAATTGTATTTTCAGTTGCTATTTTGTTTTACACTCCATAGGAATACATTTGTGTAACATTGTGTAACATTTTTCTTTTTCTTTTTCTGTTTTGATGTGGGATCTCGCTATGTAGCTCAGGCTGACCTTGAACTCACTTATGTAGCCCATGGCAACCCTCCTGCCTCAGCCTCCCCATTTCTGGGATTGAGGGCCTGAGCCACTATACCCAGCTATTTGTGTAATTCTTCACACACACACACACACACACACACACACACACAAAATGTAATTATTTTTTAAGCCTTTATTTTTTTCCTTTTCTTCTTCTTCTTCTTCTTCTTCTTCTTCTTCTTCTTCTTCTTCTTCTTCTTCTTCTTCTTCTTCTTCTTCTTCTTCT
>NW_004524594.1:14538165-14543951 GCF_000260255.1 Octodon degus
TTTTTTGTATTTAGTACAGGGTCTACAGGGCCTCACTACACAGATTGGACTCGTAGTGATTCTCCTGTTTCTAGCCTCCCAAGTGCTGGGATTATAGGTGTGCGCCACCACACCTGGTCTCAGTCTCAGCACGCCCCAGGGGGCAGGGCAGCACTGCATGGCCGGAATAGAACTCTGGCTGCTGCGCTCTGCCTAAGCAGGCACTTTCGTCTGCTGAGCTGTCTGGCTGGCTCTTAAAACTTTAATTTTTTTTTTTTTTTTTTTTCAGAACCGGGGATTGAACTCAGATCCTTGAGTTTGCCAGTCAAGCACTTATCCTACTGAGCTATCTCCCTGGCCCCTCTTAAAACTTTAAATAAAAACTTTATTTCTTAAAAATTACAAGAATAATACAAGTTGATGACAAATAATTCCGATAAGAATTATTCAAAAAGTAAATTCACAGTGCATTGTATATTGGGATTTAATTTGCATACATGTCGGAAAATTCAGCGCAAAAGTGTATAATTCAGTAGTTTTAGTATATTTGGAGGGGAAAGCAAAGATCACCATTACTTTAGCATTCATTCATTATCTCTGAAAGTGCCACATTTTCCGTTTCCAATCACTTCCCCATTTGCCCTTTCCCCTGGCCCTGGCTGTCACTAATCTGTTTTCTGTCTCTGTTGATTTACCCATGCTGGTGATGTTATCGATGGACACACACAGTATGTGAACTTCTGTTTTCTCTTTTTGAGACAGAGTCTCACTATGTACTTCAGGCTGAACTTGAGCTCATTTTGTAGCCCAGGCTGGTCTCCAACGGCAATGATCCTCCTGCCGCAGCCTCCCAAGTGCTGGGATTACAGGCCTGCACCACCAAACCTGGCTTGAGTTTTTGTATTTTGCTTACAGTACTTAGAGGATTTTTCAAGACCCACTCATGTTGCTTGTCTCAGTTACCTTTAGCTCTTTGCTGGGAAAATACCTGATGCCCCAAATTAAGCAAGTAAAGGTTTATATAGCTCACAGTTTGTGGAGGTTTCAGCCTATAATCAGCTGGCTTCAAGGCAGAGTAGCACAGGGTAGAGGGCAGTAGTTCACGGCGGCAGAAAATAGCAAGAGCAGAAAGGGAGGGGCAATGGCAGCAGCAGAGAGCACAGGCCTCTCTCTTCTTTACATTGCATCCAGGCTATCTGTGAGTATAGCTCTCAGACCCATCCCTAATCCCAGAAGCACTCACACTTATAATCATTGGATCATGGATTAATCAGAAACTCTAGAAGTCCAACCATGACTGCACCAGGCTTTGGGGGAACAGCTAGACACAAACCATAACATTGCCTCTTGCATTTCATTCCTGTTCATGGCCAGGCTATTGTATGGATATACCACAGTCTTTTGACCCATTTCCAGCCAAGAGGCATTTCCGCCTGTTAATTACTACAAATAACACTACAGAGAACATTCAAGTGCAGGGGTTTTTTGTGTCAAGGGCTTCAATTCTCTCCGTATATACTTAAAATTAAAATTAGTAGGTTTTATGATAACTTTAGCATTTTGAGCAGCTGTCAAAGTCTTTTCTACAATGTCTGTGTATCCCTTTACATTCCTACAAGACATTCATGGGTGTTATGGTTATATCTAGACCCCGCTCCCTCTGTCTTAGTTGCTTTTCTAGTTACTGAGATAAAACACCCAACACCAGAAGCTAAAGGAGGAAAGGTTTATTCAGCTCAGTTTGTAGAGGTTTCAGCTCATTGTTGTTGGGCTCCAAGGCAGGGTGGATGGCAGAGGGCCATTGTAGAGGACAGACAGTGAAGAAGCAAAGAAGCAAGCGATAACAGCAGCGCTCTTTCTGTCCCTTATTTTCTACCCAGGCCCTTAGAGTAGGCACCACTTGCCCCCAGGTGGGACACCCTTAATCCTAGCATTGAATCATGAATCTATCCCAGCATCATACATGCTAGATCCAGCCAGCTCCAAAACACCCCTCCTATGACTGTATCAGACTTTAGGAGGACATCTAGATTGACACAAGTCATGACACCCCCTCCCAAATCGTCATGTGCTCATAAGTGGGGAGATGATTGGATCATGGGGCCATAATGCTCATCCATGGATTAGCTTGCTGATAAGCTTATGACTAAATGTGACGTTGGAAGGTGAAGCCTGGGTGGAGGAGTGGCAGTGTGGCCTGCAAGGGCCCATCTCCCTCCTCATCCTCACTCTCCTTTGGCTTTCCACCACCATGTCAAGAACTGCTTCTCCGGCCATACCGTCCTGCTGTGGAGCCATATGACTGAGTATAGGTTGAAACCTCTATAAACTGTGGATCAAAATAAATCTTTCCTCCATTGATTTGTTGGTGTCAGGTATTATGTTTCAGCAACAATGAAAGCAAGTAAGATAATGACCATTCTAATTTCTTCACATCCTTGCCAATAATTGTTACTACCCATCTATTTACTCCAGCTCTGCTGGTGAATGTATCTCAGTGAAAAGTAGTGTCACCTTTTGTTTTTGTTTTTGTTTTTTCTCTTTTAAGTTATTTCTAAACAAGAGCTAGATTCTTAAGTATGTTTGGCCAGAAAGCAGGGAAAATAAAATCATATTTCATATTTCAAGGTCTTTTTGTTGTTGGTTTGGATTTTTTTTGAGACAGGATTTTGCTATGTAGTTCAGACTAGCCTTCAACTCACTGTGAAGCCAGGGCCATCTTGGAACCGACAGCGATCCTCCTGGCTCAAGGTCTTTTTTTAACTTTTTTTTTTGCGGAGCTGGGGATTGAACTCAGGCCCTTGCACTTGCCAGGGAAGTGCTTATTCCACTGAGCCATCTCCCCAGCCCCTTTTTTCTTTAACTTGATGATTAAGATTGCCGCAGCTCTGATGTCTACATTACCAGTTGCTGCTTTGAGAAGAACGTACTAGTGGTGCTTGGGTGGACATTCAAGCATATCTGATGACAGGGTCTTGACTTCAAGTTAGCCAAGAAAAGCCAGGGGTGGTGGTTTACCCAGTACTAGGGAGGCTGAGGCAGGGGGGTCATTGTGAGTTCAAGACCAGCTTGGGCTACAAAGTGAACTCAAGGCCAGCCTGAACTGCATAGCAAGACCCTGTCTCAAACAAAGTTAGCCA
This sequence comes from Octodon degus, assembly GCF_000260255.1. Taxonomy (NCBI): domain Eukaryota; kingdom Metazoa; phylum Chordata; class Mammalia; order Rodentia; family Octodontidae; genus Octodon; species Octodon degus. The sequence continues at coordinate 14,541,285 of NW_004524594.1, forward strand.
AGATAGATAGTCACTTATAGGAAAAGGTTGACTTTTAGCATAAGGAAGAGGTGATAATTAACTGTGATGTGGATTTGAAAGGATTAATGAATGCCTAGTGGAGCAGTAGAGCCCAGTTCTGGGTGTGTCAGTGGATGATTGACACGAAGGCTGACAACTGGGGGGGGAGACTCACTCCAAGTGTGGGCGGTACCAACCAATAGGCTGTTAGCCTGGATTAAAAAAAAAAAAAAAAAAAAAAATTTTTTTTTTTTTTTGGTTCGCTATCATCTTTCGATGTTTGTTGCCAGTTCCTTCAAGCTTCCAGTACAGATTCTTCACCCTTGCGATGCAGACTCCCTGGCTATCCAACAGGGACTTGATGGTGAGCTCCAGGCCTTGCAATTTAGCCATTCTCCAGCATATAGCTGGCCATTTTGCAGTATTCCAAAGGCAGGCATTGTAAGGCCATTTAGAAATTCTTTACATAGCATATATACATTTGTGTATATACTGTCACAGTACATTCTATTAAACCTATTCCTTTTACGAACCCTAACTGATACAGATATTTCAGTACCAGAGAAGTGGGTTTGCTGCTGTGGTGCTGCCTAATGGTGTGGTGTGGAGGCCTTCGGGATTCACTGCAGGAGAAGACTGTAAAGGCTTGGAGGTGCTGGCTGGAAAAGCCCCGGAATGCTGTGAACTGAGCTGAATGGGAGACTCTGATCGGAGCTCAGAAGACCAGAAAGCTGGCAGCAATACTGACATGGGGTAAAAATGATCTCTGTGGATGACCTCCAAATGATATAGGAGAAAAAATGAAACTCTCAACCTGAAAGTTACCTGGGACAAGTTCGTGTTCTCTGAAACTGAAGAATGCATTTTAGGAACAAACGGAGATTATGAGCAGAATATATTTATTGGGGGAAAGAAAGCTCCTGTCTGAGAGAGGAGCCCTGAGTGGGTGGTCCCCAGGAAACTGTCTCTTCCAGGGACTTTTATAGAGAAACACTATATGGTAAGGCGGGTCTGAGGTGGTAAACGTGAACTTTAGGTGGGCATGAGGTGGGACAAAACTATGGTCACCCAATGAGATTACAAGCACCATTGCTCAGGTAAAATTGATTGAATTCAGGACCAAATGAGGAAGTGAGTCATGTAGCAAGTGGGCATGAATATGGGACAGGGTCTCTTCCTGTTGGGGGTTGGGTTAGTGACTCATTTGAGTTTTCTCAAGGTGATTGATACCTATTTAGAATATAATTCCCTGATGCCCATCCCTAGGGAAGTATGTAGCGTATTTGTTTCCTCTTTTGTCTTGAGGTCTGGCCCATATGGGAGTGGGTCTCTTCCAAGTTGCAAGTCACCTCACCTTCCATATTGTTCTTGAGGGCCTGGCCCTGTCTGACTGCCTATAATATTTCTATCTAATTCAACTGCCTACAACAATATAGCCAATAAAGACCAGGCTCAGGAAGTGTCAGGTGGGAACACAGACTCCATTAGGAGTCACTGGGATCCAAGCTTGTTCACAGTTTGCCAATATTCTGAGACTTTGCAGGAGAGTGAAATAAAGGACATCTGACTAACCTCGTAGAAGAAATTCCAGACAGCCCAATGTTGAGGCTATGGCATGGCTCCTGGTGGAGACTTTTAGCCATCTCTACATTGAGGATTGATAGGGTTTTTATTATGATTATTATTGCAGTACTGGAGATTGAACTCAGGACCTTGAACTTGTCAGTCAAGCACTCATGCTGCTGAGCTGTTTCCCGGCCTGGTACATTAAGCATTGAAAGCTAAAAGCATGGCTGAGTTGGGCATGATGGTGCATGCCTGAAATCCCAGGACATGGGAGGCTGAGGCAAGAGGACAGTTGCAAGTTAAGACCATCCTGGGCTACAAACTGAGCTCAAGGCCAGCCTGAACTGCATAGCAAGACCCTATCTCAAAAAGACAACAACAAGGAAAGAAAGAAAGAAGAAAGAAAGAAAGAAAGAAAGAAAGAAAGAAAGAAAGAAAGAAAGAAAGAGAAAGCAAGCAAAGAGAAAGAAAACCACAAGGAGTGAGCAAAGCCAAACCAAAGAGAAAATTATGAGGGCTACAACACCAACAATACCATCGGGAGGGGAAGTGGGGGCAAACACTTTGGAGTTACCATCTTCCCAGTTTCCCTGGGTTCTGGGCACTGAGCTACAGGATCTAACACTTGCCCTGCTGGCTTTCCATCTTACTTTGATCCCCTTCCTTGCAATCCTTCTATTTCTCCTTTTGGAAATGGGAATGTTTACTCTTTGTCATTGTATTTTCGTAGTTCTTACTTTCTGTTTGATTTTCCAGGGGCTCAAAGGTAAGAGTTTGCTTTAGTCTCAGAGGAAACTTTGGATTATTTTGTTTTCAAGACAGATTTTATGATGTAGTTCAGACTAGCCTTGAACTTGCTATGGTAGCCCAGGATGGTTTTCAACTCACAGGAATTCTCTTGCTTCAGCCTCCCAAATTCTAGGATTACAGGAGTGTACCAATACACCCCAAGTAGAGGAGCCTGTTAGGAAAAGGTGGGTCACTGGAGGTGTGGCTGAGAATCTCTCTTTCTCTCCTTCCCTTCCTCCCTCCCTTCTTCTTCTTCCTCCTCCTCCCCTCCTCCTCCTCCTCCTCTCTCTCTCTCTCTCTCTCTCTCTCTCT
>NW_004524594.1:14545011-14549892 GCF_000260255.1 Octodon degus
ATTTAAAAATTAGATTATATTTTAAAAATAGGATAAAGAATTCTATGCTTCTCATGTTTGCACATAAGTCCAAAAATCTCACAACATACAATCTTGAAGCAGGACAGTCCCACAGGTAATTTTTTTTTAACTATTTATTTATGTATTTGGTACAGGGTCTGGCGACACAGCTCGCACTTGTAGTGATCCTCTTGTCTCAGCCTCTCCAGCGCTGGGAGGACAGGCATGCACCACCATGTTTGGTTTCGGTGGCTGGCTCATGGGCCTGGGGTTCCAGGGCTGGCATAACATGTCATACACCGGGATCAAACCTGGGTCTTTGTGCTTGCCAGGCAGGTGCTTAGACTGTTGAGCTATCTCCCTAGTCCAGAGCCAAGCAGTTATGGACCAAAACCTTTACAAAGTGTAAGCCAAGATAAGCCCTGCCTTCTCCAAACTTGGTGTTGGAGATTGTGTCTCAGCAACTAGGAAAGAAACTTAAAGGGCCGGCCAAATAGTTCAGTGGATTAAAGTGCCTGCAAGCAAGTGCAGGGGTCAGGTATCCCAGCCCTGCCCCTGGGGCACATTGTGACTGTGATTGAGACTGGGTGTGGTGGTGGTGGCACACACTTGTAATCCCAGCACTTGGGAGGCTGTTAACAGGAGGATCAATACGAATCCAATCTAGTAGTGAGACCCTGAACACCCTGTAGGCCCCTCCCTAAAATACAGAAAAAGAAAATCCTTAAAAAAAAAAAAGAAATTAAAAAGAAACTTAAGGCAGGAGGCTTTGTTTCTAGCCCCTTCTTACTGCTGCAGGTCTGTTTGCTCAACACTCAGCACCTTATGGGTGTGCTAGGCACGCTACATGCTGACTCACGTGTTGTATAAGACAAAATCCCATGGAAATCAGGGCAATGACTTCCATGGCCTCAAGGAAATAGTGTTAAGAAGAGTGGACAGGCAGGAGTGGTGGCACTGTAATCCCAGCAGTTGGGAGTCTGAGGCAGGAGGATCGCTGCAAGTTCAAGGCCAGCACGAAGTATATAGCGAAACTTTGTCTCAAAAAGACCAAAAAAAAAGTGAACAAATAAAGAAATCAAGTTCAGCACAATGTTTTCAATGAAGTACATCAAAGTTCAGCAAAAATGACTAAAACTTAAAAACTGAAATGGATAGGAAATATAAAGCAACAGGAGCCCGCGTACTACTTGACGCGTCTGTGCCCGCGCCGCAGTAGTCCTGGCGCGAGTCAGCGCGGTGCGGGACTCCCAGAACCAAGGACAACGGATTGCTCCTGAACTATCATCGGTTCGCTCTCCCTGAGTTAACTCGGAATTTCCTCTTAGGATTTTTGCGCGTTCCAACCCTCCCCCAATGGGCGCCTGCTACTTCACTGTACGGGCTATGTAAACTCCGCCCCTAGCCTAATCCCATGAAAGCTCCAACCTCTGTCTCCAGCTAGAGGGTCTCCAGCTTCTCTGTGCCTGGCAAGAAAGGATTTCTTTGCTTTTACCCGCAACTCTATCACGCCAGAGGAAGGAATCTGACACTACTGATGGCAATATGCATTATCTGGACCATTTTAGGATAGCATTGGTGTTTTCTCTTAAAGATGAGTATTCATACTCATTCCATATATGCCTAATAGAAATGCATATATATGATCATTGAAACATGTATACAGGAATGTATAATACTGTCATACAACAAAATGGAAGCAACTCAAATGTCTATCAATAGAATGGTATATATACTATACATGGTATAGTAATTTCATAGAATATTATATAGCAATGAAAATAAACAAATCACTGTTATAAGCAAAATATAGATGAATCTAAGACCCATAATACTAAATCAAAGAGACTACATACAAAATAATATGGGACAAAAAATGGGTAAACTAATTTATGGCAAAATAAATCAAAACAATGATGACATTGAGGGTTAGGTAAGAACTGGAATAAAGTAGAAGAGGGGATTTTGAAGTTTTGATAATATTCTATCTTGAGTAGGGTGGTAATTACACAGGTATGCTCAGCTTACAGAAGTCATTGAACTATCTGCTTATAGCTTGTTGTTATGGTTTGTGTCTAGGTGTCCCCCCAAAGCCTCATGCAGGCTTGGGGTGGCTTCTAGAGTTTGTGATTGATTACTGTGGGTGTGGTTGCTACACCTGCCCTGGGGCAGGTAATTTGCATTACAGTGTAAGGTGGGAAGAGAAGCCAGCTGCTTGAGTTGCTGCTACTCTCCCTTTTGCTCCTGCTCTTTGCCACCACCATGCAAGGTTGCTTTCTGCTATGTGCTGCTCTGCATTGGACTCCGGTCCATATGGATTGAAGCTTCCAGTAACTGTGAGCTAAAGAAACCCTTCCTTCCTTCATTCTGAGTGTTGGGCATTTGTCCCAGCAACGAGAGAAGAGTAACTAAGACTTGTGTAAGTTTGTTGTACTCAAATAAAATTCCCCACAATAAATGTAATCATTACATACTACAAACATATACTAGTAAGTAAGTTTTTGTAAGTCAACACTATATTTCAGGGTTTTTTTTTTTTTTTTTTTTTTTTTTTTTTTTTTTTTTTTTTTTTTTTTTGCTTGTCTTTTTGAGGCAGTTTCCCTATGCAGTTCAAATTCAGTGTGTAGCCCAGGCTGGCCTTGAACTTACAGTGATCCTGCTGGCCCAGGCTTTTGATGTTTGCTTGTTTGTTTCATGAAGGAGATTGAACCCAGGGTCACCACGATGAGCCATATCCTCAGCCTTGTCACTTAGCTTTTATTTTGAGGCAGGATCATACTAAATTGCCCAGGTTGGGTTTGAGCTTGAGATTCTCCTGCCTCTGCCTCCCAGATTGCTGAGATTACAGGTCTATACCATCACACCTAGTTGTATTTCAGTTCCTTATGGGAAAAACCAGAAGCCTGCACCAAGGAAAGAGGTGGCATATAACTGGGAGTGCCTGACTCTTTATAGAAAAGCATCAAAGCTGGGAATGGTGGCACATACCTATACTCCCAGAACTCAGGAGGCTGAGGCAGGAGGATTGCTTCAAGTTCAACGCCAGTTTAAGCTACTCAGTGAGTTCAAGACTAGCCTGAATTGTATTGCAAGACACTGTTTTTTCCCTGGCAAGCACAAGGGCCTGAGTTCAACCGGTTCCACAAAAAAAAGAAAAAAAGAAAAAAGATTCTGTTTTAAAAAGAAACAAACAGGGCTGGAGAGCTGGCTTAGTGGAATAAGTGCTTCCCCTGGCAAGCGCAAGGGCCTGAGTTCAATCCCCAGTTCCGCAAAACAAACAAACAAAAGAAACAAAGGCATCAGAAAAAAGGCTCTCTGCAAATGATGCCAGCGTTGGAATTTGAAAGATAATTTTTACAGGAAGAAAACAGGTAAAGAACAGAGGGGAGGCACAGATGCCAGAGGGAACAGTGTGCCCAGAAACACACAGAAGCACAAAGTCCTCCAGTGTGTTTTAGGAATTGTGATTCTCTATTTTTACAGTGTTAATGGGAAGGGATTACAGATGGTAACACTGATCAGGTCATGAAAACCCCCTCCTTCCCAGGGAAGCAGCCTAAACTGGAACCGTAGTTATTGACCTTGACGTGGAAATACACTCACTTGTTATTCTTATTAAAACTATAGACTGGGCTGGTGAGATAGCTTAGCAGACCAAGCACCTGCCTAGGCAAGTGCCGGGACCGGGGTTCAATCTCCCACACCACGTGTGGCATGGGCCCCGCCCCCTGGGCACGCTGAGCCAGCCCTGAGACCCGGCATGGAGGCCTATGCCTGTAACCCCAGCATGGGGGAGGCTGAAAACAAGAGGGTCATCTAAGCTATGTAGTGAGACCCTGTACCAGATACATTAAAAACAAAACAAAATAAAGAACTATGAAAAAAATAAAAATAAAAAATAATAAAGAACTATGGACTGTCTCATGGGAAAAATGCACACATAGAATTCTGCAGAGAATCTGCAATTCTTCTGCTGCGTAGGCCATTGCTTCTTCTTCTTCTGTTTTTTTTTTTTTTTTTTTTCAGAACCGGGGATTGAACTCAGGCTCTTGTGCTTGCCAGGGAAGCACTTATTCTACTGAGCCATCTCCCCAGCCCGGCCGGTGCTTCTTGCTTCTGGGATCGCAGATAAAGAATCCTTTCTTGGTAGTAGACAATGGGATTAAGGGGCTTTAGGAAGAACAGTGGTTGGATCAGATTTATATTGTATTTAGTTTATTTTTTATTATTTTTTTAATTTTATTGAGAAGTAAATATGAATGAGGCAGTTTCAAAGCTGATTAATAGGACAGTTTCGATAATCAATACGTTGTACGTTGTTATCTTCTTAGTGGTTATCCATAATACAAGAAGCAGACAAGGTATCCTGTCCAAACACTATTAGGACACCTCTTTCTTCTCATTGAATTAAGTGAAAACAGCTGTATATCTATCCTAACTGTTTTGTATATACAAATACAAAATGTTCTTTCCTTTGTATCCCCTTTTTTTTTGTTAAGTCTTGTCAGAGGTAGGTATTCTATTGGCATCTCAATACTATAGGTGCTTGAATTCAGCTAAACAATCCAACACTGTCCAGCAGTCTATAATATTAGTGGGTTATCTTCAGAAGTTATTGACTTGAGCCTTTTACAGCTCATCATATTAATATGCTTTACTTTATTTATTTATTTTTTCATAATTTTATTGATAAACAAATAGCAATGAGACAGTTTCAAATCAAATCGGTAGGACAGTTTCAATAACTAACACACTGCATAAATTCTTCCTAGTGGTTAATTGCTGTACATGATGCAGACTTGAGATCCTATTTACAAACACCATTAGAACAAATCATTCTATTCATTAAGAGAATGTAACTATATATCTATCCTAACCACT
>NW_004524594.1:14550182-14575544 GCF_000260255.1 Octodon degus
CCTGAGATCCTGTACCTCAGACTGTAGAACCTTTGTCAGTGTCAGCCATGTGGATGAGTCACGGCCATTGCTTGGCCAATGTGCTCTCTGTGAAAATCTGAGAGAGTGTTTTCTCTCCATGTGACTCTCTTTAGGCACACTCTACATCATTGATCTGCTTTACTTTATATACCTTGTTTTTATACTTTTCTGCTGGATGGTTAAGACCCAGATAAAGCAAGACCTATACTAAGAAGATAACAGTGTACAGTGTATTGATTATCAAAACTGTCCTATTAATCAGCTGTGAAACTATCTCATTCATATTTATTTCTCAATAAAAATTTAAAAAAGCAAGACCTATATAGCAAGAAATGTAACTTTTGTATCTGATAAGGTCAATCAAGTACCCTATATATTGTATTTATTAATTCATTTATTTGAAGTTCACTTATTTTGTTTTTATTAGTATACCTTCAAGGGACATAATGATTATATTTACTGTGGGAAGCTGGTACATGTATGCAACACATCTCAATTCAATTCTTTTTTTTTTTTTTTTTTTTTTTTTCAGTTTTAGTTTTTTGAGATAGGATCTTGTGCAGTCCAGGCTGGCCAGGAATTCACTATGTAGTCCAGGCTGGCCTCAAACTCATGGCAATCCTCCTGCCTCAGCCTCCTGAGTGCTGGGATCACAGGAGCATTCCACTACACCTGATGCACCTCACTTTATTTATTTAGTTTGTATAGTCTACAGGGTGTTCAGGGTCTCACTACTAATGAGACTCGTAGTGATCCGCCTGTTGACAGCCTCCCAAGTGCTGGGATTACAGGCATGCGCCACCACGCCCAGCCTCAACATCTCACTTTTTATTTTTATTTATTTTTTATTTTTTTGGCGGAACCGGGGATTGAACTCAGACCCTTGTGCTTGCCAGGGAAGCGCTTATTCCACTGAGCCATCTCCCCGGTCCTTAACATCTCACTTTTTAAATGTTTCCTTTCCCCCTCATTCTCCCCCAGACTTACATTCTAGTCAAATCAGTGACTGACATATGGAAGTTGAAATGGAAACAGAGTCAAGAACTGATTAAAATGGCAAAAGAACAGCGTTACCGAGTGTCTCTCCCTTGTGGAGACAAAAATGCCTAATGCCAAAATTAAGAAAGGAAATGTGTACTTAGCCCACACCTTGTGGAGGTCTCATTCCAAGGCAGCTGGCTCCAAGGCAGAGTGGTACGGCACAGGGCAACGCTTGAAGGTGGCACAAGACAGCAAATCAGCAAGGGCTCTTTTCCTCCCTTGTACATGGGCTTTCAGCCCACACCCACACTATCTCCCGGCCCTCCTCTTCCACAAGCTGAGGACGTTTACAAAGTAAGGACCCTGGCCCCTCACTTAGTTAAACTTCCAGACTTCTCAAATTGACACCATGAGCAACACATCCTAGAGAGGCGAGGGCCTGTCCTTTCTCACCAGGCCGTAGAATTGCTGAGCGACTCAGCCAAACTTCTAGACACCTCAAGTCAACACAGCGTATCAACCGCAACGCTTGAGTTCTAAGAAGATTCATAGACAGTAGTCTAGGATTTGGGACTGATTCGCAGTGGGAGCTGAGGAAGGGTGTGCTTTGGGGGACTCCTGCCTTTCTAACTTGAGTTGGAGATCAAGTGATAGCATCAGAGACATTTTGGTTAAAAATGAACAAAGGCATTTGTAAGGGCCCCATGGTTGAGTCATTCTGTCAACGTGAGTTTAGTTCAACTAAGTGACTCAGCAGGGCGCCAGGGTGCTCCTTTCTGCAGGGGTGGGGGTGGGGAGGTAAAGGGCGCGTGTGGGTAGCCTGCATGCAGTATAAGGGAAGAAAACAGGCTGGCTCCCCCCACACTTTGTTGCTTTTCTGCCTTGGACGGTTACCCCTCTGCCATGCCACCCTGCCTTGGAACCGGCTGATTAGAGACTGAAACCTCCACAAACTGTGAGCCAAATAAATTTATCCTTCCTTAATTTTGCCTCAGCAAGGGAAAAGTAACCAACAAAGCAATGATGCTTCTTGGAAAGAAATAGCCCACGCTCAAGCTCCATAGGCCGATTAAGGTTGCCTCCTGGAGCATCATACACATTTGGGCTTTGTGTGCTTTGGAGTGGACTTGGGTGAAAACAAATCCGTGTGTACACCCTAGTTCACCAAGTCATTAAGGCTTTGCTTTGCAGAAGAGAACAAAAAGCAGATTTTTTTTTTGGTACTGGGAATCGAACTCAGGATCTTGTGCTTGCCAGGCAGGTGCTGTGTCATTGAGCTATCTTCCTGGCTGAAAGCAGATTCTGATGCCTGCCAGCACCATGCATCCCTCTATATGAGCTGAAAGATGTGTAAAGGAAGGGATTGAACTCTTGGATCCTAGGCCTTCCCACGGCACTGAGATAGCACAGTGGAATATAACATCTAGAACTGTGACACTGTTGGCCCCTAAACCATCAAAACACTTTCTTTTGTTGAACAAGAGCTAACTTGGGTGGCCAGCCAAATAGCTCAGTGGATTAAGTGCCTGCAAGCAAGTGCAGGGGCAGGTGGTTCAATCCCTGTGAGCCAACCATGCTGGCCCACCCCCGGGATGCACTGAGACAGCAGTTGAGACTGGGCATGGTGGCACATGCCACAGGTTTTGGGAGGCTGTAAACAGATGGATCACTGCAAATCCAATCTAGTAGTGAGACCCTGATCACCCTATAGACCCTTCCCTAAAAATACCAAAGAGAGAGAGAGAGAGAGAGAGAGAGAGAGAGAGAGAGAGAGAGAGTTAACCTGGGCTATTTGGTTGATGTCTGTAGTTCCAGTAGATCATAAAGCAATGAATAAGAACTGGACAGGGACAGAAGAACAGGTAGAAACAGCAGAAGAACCGGTGTTTCACTGACAGGCGCAGTAAACACAAAGAATTTGAGGGAATTTTCCAGTTCTATTTATTGACAATCTGAGCCGCTGGAATCTTAAGTTATCACAATAAGGGAGACTGATTGAAGGCTCCAAGTCATCTGACTTGAACATCGAGAGGAATGTGACCTCATTTTGAACTCCAGAGAGTGAAACAGGATATATCAGTCTAATCAGATTTGCATTTTTAAAACATTACTCTGGCTGCTTTGCAGAGAATAGATAGGAGGGAGATAAATATGGGTGCAGGAATACAAAAGACCACTATAATCATAAAGACGACAGTAGCTTGAAGCTAGGACTGGCAGGGGTTGTAGAAAGATTTCACTACATTTACTATGCATGTATTATTACAATTATAGTATTTCAGAGGTGGAATAAATAGAACATGGTAATTGAGTGCATGGGGGAAGGTGGGAAGGGAGAGAAGGGTCACAGATGAGTTTCTTTCCTCTCTCTCTCTCTCTCTCTCTCTCTCTCTCTCTCTCTCTCTCTCTTTCTCTCACATGTATTTAGTACAGGGTCCACAGGGTCTCACTACAGAGATCAGACTCATAGTGATCCTCCTGTTTTCAGCTTTCCAAGTGCTAGGATTACAGGCATGCACCACCATGCCCAGTCTCAGTGCACCCCGGGGCGGGGCTGGCACGACATGCTGGAGATTGACCCCTGGTTCCTGTGCCTGCCTAAGAAGGGGTTTTAGTCTGCTGAGCTATCTGGCCAGCCCACCTTCCTTCCTTCCTTTCTTCCTTCCTTCCTTCCTTCCTTCCTTCCTTCCTTCCTTCCTTCCTTCCTTCCTTCCTTCCTTCTTTCCTTCCTTCTCTTGGTATTGGGGATTGAACTCAGGACTTTACCCTCTCCCTGGCCCAGTTCTAGGATTCTGATCTGTACCTTGGGTAGATGGTAGAACCACCCCTGCAGAAGGATTAGGTGGGCTCTAAGAGATGGAAAGTTCAATTTCATCGTTACATTTGTAAGGATTACGAGGCACCCAAATGGAATTGATAAACAGACAATTCAGCCAGGACTAGATTTCAGAAAGAGATCTTGGTTGTGCACTCAAGATGGAATTCATACACATATAGATAGTACTTGAAGCTTTGTGGTCAGAATAAGTGGGATCTACCGAGATAAGAAAGACAAGAGGACCTAGGACAACACCACCATTTGCAGGGGATGGAGATGGGGAAAGGCTGTAGCGAAAACTGAGATCTCCACAAATAAAGCCAGGAGAGAGTACAGTATCAAAGAAAAGCTGCTTCAAAGAATCAACTGTGTTAAAGGATTCTGAACAGTCAAGATGGAGACTGGAAAAGTCTGTCAGTTTCAGACACGGATCAATCAGTGAGAATGCTAACCTGATCCAGGAGCAGGGGGTGGCGCACCCTGGCTGTGCCTGGCTTGAACACTTACTTCCTAGATGATGGGAGGTGGGGGGAGGGATCCGAAGCATGGGCAAGAAAGAAGTATGCAGGGAGCTTAGAAACCAGTACAGAGGTATATCAGGATGTTTGCTCGTATTTGTGTGACATGCTTGAATATTTACTATAGCTTTAGCAGGAAGTAATCATTGCAAATCCTAGTGAGACATCTCTCAGTGGGATGGTTGTTGAGGTGACCGGAGAGATAGTGAATGTAGACAGTGTCCCCCAGGATGTTTGGCTTTGGGATGGACAGGATGGTAGCTGGAGGTGGGATAGGAAATTACACATATGTTTTTAATATGTAGGTAGAGAGTTGGATATGTGTGGATGGTAAACACAAGGAGAAGCTTCAGCCACAGTTAGAGAGATACTTTTTAATATTTACTTACTTATTTTTATGTACAGGGCCTACAGGGTCTCACTACACAGATCGGACTCAGTGATCCTCCTGCTTTCAGCCTCTCAAGCGCTGGGATTACAGGTGCGCCCAGTCTCAATCACTGTCTCAGTGCACCCCAGGGGCGGGGCCAGCACAGTACCCTGGTCCCTGTGTCTGCCTAAGCAGGCGCTTTAATCCACTGAGCTATCTGGCCGACCCTGAGAGATACTTTTTTAATACCAACATACTGAGGAAAATCCTCTGTAAATATTTAGAGGTATGCTGGCTGGAAATGGAAGGAATTCTTGTGCAGTGGCTTTTCTCTATATTTCCTGCAAAGTAAAAAGACCGTCTACTGAGAATGAGAGGGGATGAAAGGATTATACTATACTATACTATAAATATAATTTATTATATAAATATAATATATTATATATTATTATGTATTACAATATATAATATATTATATTATTCTATGATAAAATATAATAAAATTAGATGGATGGGTGAGGCAATGCCTGAAAATCAGCCCTGCAAATTCCCAGGTGATAGTGGAGGCTGCTGATTCAAATGTCACACTTTCAGATAAAAATAGAGAGAATGCACATGATTACCTTGCCAGCCCAACACCTTCCTGTCCCTGTTGGGTCCCAGCAGAAATCTCTTCTCTGTGTCTCGGCTGCATCCACGCCTCCCCTACAGACTGCTTCCTACACAGTAGCCAGGGCATTCTTTTGAAAGAGTCAGGCATCGAGTGGTTTAAACTTTCCAATACCTTCCTCTAGCCAGTGAAACCAAGTTTTTAGCGTGAGGCACAAGTCCCTGAGCGTGAAGCCCTGAATAAGCATCAGGAGCTGCGGTATCCCAGGGCAGAAGAGACGGAGGTCACAGTTCAGGAAGGAAGACAAAGAATCGAGAATTCACAGCTCCTCTCTACCTCTGTTCCGCCCGGGGCCTCGGTGGGTCCAATGACACCCATGCATTGGTGAGGGTGGCTGATTCACATGCTCATTTCTTCCAGTAACATTATCGTGGCTGGGGGTTCTTGCAAGGGGAATGTTATAATGCAGGACACATTTTATAATAGTATTTTATAATGAATCACCCAAGAATCACATACAAGAAGTGCGGAAATCTGTCCACACACATAAACACTAAGACTCCAGTTGAGAACCCAGATCCTAACATCCTGCAAAAGTCCAGATGAAAACATAGAACTCAATGCCTCACACAAGTCCATCTAGAGGTCTAGAGAACACAACAAGTTCTCATGCAGGTGTACTTCATGGATCTGTGCTGGGAAGGCCCAAAGGTCAGTGGCGGAAGCTAGGAAGTCTAAGGCAGTGGGATAGAGGATCTGTGCCAGCAAGCTGAGGGATCTGAACTGGGGCCAGGAAGCAAGGCTCAAGGTAAGCACCAGAGCTCCCCCACAGCCGTCCTCAGCAGCAGTGAGGTCTTGAGCTTCTCCAGCAATGAGAAAAGCTGAATTTCCATCAGGAAAGCAAATGTATCAACCTTCTCCATGAGGCTGAGCACTGCACCATCTTTCCATCCAGAGTCAGGAAGAGATGCGCAAGATGAGGACCAGAGCTCCTCCAGAGTTCGTCGGGAAAGCCAGCGTGACAAGGACCTCCAGCAGACAGCCCAGGAGCACTAGCAGTTCCCAACAGCTCCAACAGCATCTTTAACAATGTTTTTGCAGCTTCTTCTGTTCTACCTTTATGCTGCTGGCAACAATCCTCAGGTGGGCCTCCTGTACCCAGCACAACACTAGTTTAATTTGGCTGAGTATAATAAGTTGACCACCAGTCAGAAATCCACTACAAATGCTGTCAGAGACACATCCAAAAATAGTGTTTTACAAGCTATCTTGGCATCCCTTAACCCAGTCAAGTTGACTCCTAAAAATTAACCATCACCTGGCCTGAGCCTCAAAGGAACAGAAGCTGCTGACAAAAGAGTAGAGAAACTGCAAAGGGCTAGAGTTAGTGATGGAGAGAAAGGAGGAGAAGGATCTTGCAGGCAGGCATGGGGAGCATTTCCAGAAGATTGGGAGCCAAAGGGAAACTTGTCGCTCACAGAGCAGGTGCTCCAGAGTGTCCATGGGAGACCTGGGCAGATGGTGAACTGGGACAGTGGGGAGCCACCCTAGGACCAAGGAGAGAGCTAGGGATGGTGGTGTAGGGTGGTCCAGTCATTCTCATGCTTTACTTTATGTAAGAGTTACAGGGAGGGCCTGTTAAAACTAAGATTCTTAGGCTGTTGCCCCAGAGTTTCTAAATAGGGATGGGGTGTGGCCTTAGACTCTCACCACAAGTTCTCAGGTGATGTGTATGTGGCTGGTCTAAGGACCACACTTTCAGATCACTGAGTAGTTGGCAGTGAATACAGGAATGAAAAGCAAGAACAGCTTAGTTCCAATCAGCTCTCAAAGGAGGTCAGCTCCTACCTGGCCCACTGGGAAGAATGCATGGCCCCTCTGACCAGAGTGGTACCAACTTGACAACTGTGCCCTTAGTACATTAAGCTTGGGGACAGTGGAAGGGGCTGATCGTAATGGCAACAGTGCCAACTTAATCCCAGAGAATATACTATTGGTTATAGAAATCCTCACTAAGGGATGCCCCATTCAGTAGCCCACTATAGATCATTGAAACTTTGTGAATTGGAGGATACTTATACTGGGCCCAAGGGCATTAGAGGCACCCTGATAGGACAGTTAGGGCTCAGGTTATGAAGTCACAGTGGTGACATAATCAGGTGTCTGGCCCCATTAACAAACAGCAATAGAGCTTGAAGCAATCAAGGACCACCAGATATAGAAACTTGATTAGAAATGAAATGTTAAGTGATAGTAACTCTCAGGTCTTAGGCTCCACAAGCTAAGATATAATTGAAATCACAAGTATGTCAATATCTCTAGTCATCTTCCTCTTCCTTCTCTTCCTCCCCTCTTCCTCCTCTTCCTCCTTTCCCTCCTCCTCCTCCTCTTTTCTTCTCCTTTCTCTTCCTTTCTTCCTCCTCCTCCTCCTTCTTCTCCTTCTTGTCTTCTTTTTTAAGACAAGGTCTTGGGCTTTAGCTCAATAGCACAGGGCCTGCCTGGCAAACACAAGGTCATGAGTTCAATTCTTGATACCAAAACAAAAACAAAAGCCAACCAACAACCAAAAAAGCAAAAAGACAAAGTCTTGCTATGTAGTTCAAGATGGCCTCAAGTTTACAGAGATTCTCCTGCCTCAGCCTCCCAAGGGCTGGGATTGTTAGTGTGTGCCACCACCATATCTGGCTATTTTAGTTTTTTTAAAATTTTTATTATTATTTATCTTTTATTCATTTTAATGAGAAAAAAGATAAAATAACAATGATATAGGTTTTTTTTTCCACAGAAATCTGGAATGACCTTTATTTATTTATTTATTTATTTAAAATTTTTTTTCATAATTTTATTGATAAACAGATAGCCATGAGACAGTTTCAAATCAAATTGGTAGGACAGTTTCAATAACTAACACATTGCATACATGCTTCCTAGTGGTTAATTGCTGTACAAGATGCAGACATGATATCCTATTTACAAACACCCTTTATTCATTAGAACAAATCCCTTTATTCATTAAGAGAATGTAACTATATATCTATCCTAACCACTTTGAATACACAGATACAAAATGAGCATTCATCTGTATACCCCTTTTTTTCTAAGTTCCGTTATTTGAATATTATAGGTGTGTAAACTCAGCAAAATATTCTAAAAGAGTCCAGTAGCCCATAATAGCATTGGGTCTTATGTTTAACTGGCAATATCAGAAATTATTGACCTGAGTCCCCCACAGCTCAACATAACAGCATGGCTTTACTTCCTATATTTCATCTTCATACTTTTCTACTGGATGGTTAAGACCAAGGTAAAGCAGGACCTATGCAACAAGAGTTGTAGCTTTTGGGTCTGAGAAGGTCAGTGAAATTCCCTCAGGATTTATCCTGAGATCCTGTACCTTATTTTAGTATTTTGTACTTTTGTTTGCAATACTTCTAAGCTTGATGTTCTAAGACTGTATCCCATTGACTAACAGGGATTCCAATCACTTCCAAAATTTAGAAAGGGACTATAAAAATGAAATTTGGGATGCACTGATGACAGTAACCTCACTGATACTTGGCTTGCATCTTGGGAATCATCTTGAACTGTAGCTCTACACTGCTCAAGCTCCAAGTCTTTGCTGTTTTGAAGGTGGTATGGTCGCTCAGATTTTCCTCTCCCCACAGTTTATACAGATCCCAGGGGAAAGTACACATGCCCAGAAGTGCCCCTGGTTCTCCTTTGCTTCTAGCCTACTAGTAGAAGGGCAGGTTATTTTTCTTGTTTCTGAAACACAATACCTGACACTTACAACTTAAAGAATAGGTTTATTTGGTGCATAGTGTGTAGAGGTTCCAGTTCGTAGTTGGCTGGCAGACAGTGTATGGCATGATGGCGGGAATCAAAGGGCGATCTAGGGAGGAAGGAGGGGGTTGGACCCTTCTAGGCCACGCCCCCATGACCCCCTCCTCCAACCAGGCTTCAGTCCCCCACTCCCCCCCCCCCCCCCAACGTCAAGTTCAACTTTAAAGTCATCAGTGAACAAACCCACTGACATGCCTCGTTGTGTCCCATGATCTAGTCCCCTCCCAACAGCCTCACCTGTGAGTACAGGAGGCTTTGGGGGACATCTGGACATGAACCATAACATCGTGGTTCTAGAGCTTCAACAGGAAACACTGGAATGTGAGAAGCCCAGTGTTCATTTGACACTGAATCACAATAGAATTCAGCAACTACAGGAGGGTGAGTGTGGCCTTTGGCGTCAGAGCCCAGCCAACTCTTTGGGGGCTGCAGGTGGCACCCCACCCTAGCTGTGTCCCTCAAGGATTGCTATAGGGTCTTCAGAGGAGATTAATGACACAAAGTTAACACTAACTTCATAGCCTCCTCTGTACTTGTCAGGATGAGACCGGGTTATGCTGGGGGCCTCCCCTTTAATTGGCTGTGGGAAAGAACTGGGGCCACCTGCAGATTCCTGTGAGATCCCTGAGGCTATGATCCTCCTGCTTCAGCTGCCTGAGCACTGGGATTGCAAGTGTGTGCTATCATGTCCAACACAGCTTGGCTTTCAAAGCTTTGCACTTGAGATACTTTTTCAGTTGTCTTCCTGAGAGAGTTCAGGGTAGAATATCGCAGGGCTACATGCATATATCCATGTCTACAGCATAAAAAACCAAATGGCTAACTCTTGGAGACGGGCTACATATACAACAACACATGCGTGAATAAAGAAAGTGACCCATAATATTATAGGCAGTTAAGTTAAATAGAAATACTATAGGCAGGTATTGTGCCATTTTTATCTTTTAATTTTTAATTTATTTATTTTTTTACTTTATTGGATCTTTTATTTTTTTCTTTTTCCATAATTTTATTGAGAAATAAATAGCAACGAGACAGCTTCAAATCAAATTGGTAGGACAGTTCCAGTAATTAACACATTGCATACTGCCCTCCTAGTGGTTATTTGTTGTACAAGATGCAGACATGATATCCTATTTACAAACACAATTAGAACAAATCCCTCTATTTCTTGAATTAAGAGAGTGTAGCTATATATCTCTCCTAACCATTTTGAATACACAGATACAAAATGGTCATTCATCTGTATCTCCTTTTCTTGTTTAGTTCCATCATTTAACTATTATAGGTATGTGAACCCAGCAAAATATTCCAAAATAGTCCAGTAGTCCATAATAGTACTGGGTCTTTCACTTGACTGGCAGTGTCAGAAGTTGTTGACCTGAGTCCCCTACAACTCAACATAGCAACATGGTTTTATTTCTTGTATTTTGTTTTTATACTTTTCTGCTGGATGGTTAAGACCAAGATAAAGCAAGATCTATAGAACAAGTAATGTAACTTTTGTATGTGATAAGGTCAGTCAAATCCCCTCAGGATTTATCCTGAGACCCTGTACGTCAGTTTGTAGATCCTTTGTCAGTGTCAGTCATGTGGATGAGTCACGGCCATTGCTTGGCCAATTTGCTGTCTGTGATGTGCCATTTTTAAAACAATTCTATTTATTTATTTATTTATTTATTTATTTTTGTGGTGCCAGGGATTGAACTCAGGACCTTGCTCTTGCCAGGCAAGTGCTTATTCTACGGAGTTATCTCCCTGGCTTGCTTGCTTTTCTTTCTTTCTTTCTTTCTTTCTTTCTTTCTTTCTTTCTTTCTTTCTTTCTTTCTTCTTTCTTTTTGAGACAGGGTCTTGCTATGCAGTTTGTGCTGGCCTTGTGTTCACTTTTGTTGCCCCCCAGGCTGGCCTCACACTTGCAGCAATCCTCCTGTCTCAACATCCCAAGTGCTGGAATTACATGCATGCGCCACTGCACCTGGTTCTAAGTTTTCTTTTTTAATCAGATCCTTCTCTGGTTTTGGTATTAGGACAATGTTTGCTTCCAAGAATGAATCTAGAATATTGATTCCCTTTCAAATTTATTAAAGAGTTTGAGAAGTAGTGGCCTTAAGTCTTCTCTAAATTTCTTGTAGAATTCAACAGGGACTGTGAAGGTCTGGGCTTTTCTTTCTTTTAATGTATTTAGTACAGGGTCTACAGAGTCTCGCTACACAGATCAGACTTGTAGTGATCTTCCTGTTTTTCAGTCTCCCAAGCACTGGGATTACAAGTGTGCATCACCATGCCCAGTCTCAATCTTGTCTGAGTGTTCCCTGGGGGTAGGGCCAGCACAGCACAGCACAGCACGTTGGGGATTGAACCCCAGTACCTGCATCTGCCTCAGCAGGCACTTTAATCTGCTGAGCTATCTGGCTGGCCTTCTGGGCTCTTCTTTGTTGGTAAGTTTTTAATTACGTCTTTAATTTCGTTGACTGATATTGGTTCATTTAGGAGTTCTGTATCTTCTTGCTTCAGTTTTTGTAATTCACGTTTCTAGAAATCTGTCCATTTCTTCTGTGTTTTCCACAGAAAACATCACTGATCATTTGCAAGATGCAAAATAATGCTGAGATTCCAACTCATTTGAGAAAGAACGCTATTATCAAGAAATCGACCAATAAAAAATGCTGGCAGGGATGTGGGGGAAAAAAAGAACCCTCTTCTACTGTTGATGGGAGTGTAGACTTGTGCACCCACTGTGAAAATCAGCACAAGGAGTTCTCAAAAACAAACAAACAAACCCTTCAATTAAAGGTACCATTTGATCTAGCTATTACCTTCTCAGCATCTTCCTGAAAGAATTAAAAGTATCATAAAACAGCAGTATATGAACAACCATGTTTATAGTATCACAGTTTGTAATACTTAAATCTTGGAAACAGCCCCAATGCTGATCAATCAATGAATGGATAAATAAGTTTTTAAATATACAATGGAGTATGATTCTACCATAAAGAAGAGTAAGTTTGAGACAGTTCTAACTAAATGGATGACCTTGAGTCCATATCCTGAAGTGAAATAAATCAGATTAACAGATTCAAAAATTGCATAGCTTCACTGGTAGGAAAAACTGAGAGTAAATAAGGACCAAAATATACAATCGATATTGGGAATGGGGAGAAAATGTACAAATGAGAAGGGATTCAAGGGAGCAGGGAGGGAGAAAGGAAAGAATAGACAACAAAAATAGAACAGAAGGGAAAAAATGGAAGCAAAGCTTTTGTAAATAAAGAGAGGGCCGCCAAGATAGCTCAGTGGTCTACAGTGCCTGCTTAGGCAAGCTTAGGCAGGTGCAGGAGAGTGGGATTTGATCCCTGGCACCAAATGCCGCACCAGCCCTGCCCTCAGGACAAGATGAGGGGGCCAAATAAAAGGGAAGAGCGATTCAAAGGAGGGGAGGGGCCCAGGCATAGCTCATTGGCATAAGCCCCCACCTGGCAAGCACAAGGTCCTGAGTTTGATCCCTGGTACCCCAAGCAAAACAAACAAAACAAAAATGGAGAGGAGGAAAACAGGCAAAAAGAAGCAGCAAGATATACCATGCACAGGTACAAATCCTCTGTGATAAACTGATAAATGTTATCATTATGTATATCTAACATGTACCAATTTAAAAGAAAAATGAAACAAAGACAAAAGATAGAATGGGGCCAGGGAGATGGCTCAGTAGAATAAGCACTTCCCTGGCAAGTGCAAGGGCCTGAGTTCAATCCCTGGTTCTGAAAAAAACAAAAAGAAAGAAAGAGAGATAGAATGGTTACACCTACACACTTCCCTGAGGGATGAACAGCAAGGATAGATATTCTAAACTGGAATCAATCACCTTGGTGACTCAAAACCCCCATGACCTATCCTTTCCACGCAAAGCCCTGGTTCATTCTGTGCACACTCGCTAAGTGACTTGCTTCCTCACTGGATCAGTATTACCTAAGCAACTATACTTGCAATCCTATTAGGAGATCATAGTTTTGTCCTATCTTATACCTGCCTTGTGATTTTACTGCATAAAGCTTCCCCTGCGAAGTGGGCTTATCTCTCTCAGACAGAAGCTTCTTTTCCCCAATAAATATTTCCTGCTCTTAACTTCCATTGTTTCCTGCATCCTACACAGCTCTTGAGATGCTTGGGGTGAAGGACGGTGAAGGATGAAGAAATGAAGACAAGAGTCCAAAAGCTGAGATGGGGTGCAGCTCTCTCTCTCTGGATGGGAGAAAAGGAATTGCTCAATGACCCAAGTGCATTTATTTCTATGCTGGGCAGGCTGATGTCACGTGCTACCTCTCTGCCTAGCAACCTGTTTGTTTGGGTTGCCTTGGGCCCTCCTATTCTTGGAGGTGGAGTAGCTTGTTCACATGGCTTGCCTCGGGCTCTCTGTATGTGTGATCCCTCTCCAGCTTAAGCTGCTCCCCACAACTGTTCCTTAGAATCCATTCTTTAATTTTGGCAAATGCAAACTTGGCATATTGGACATCTAGCAGGTTGGGAGTTATAAGATTCCTCCAAGGTTACTTGGATTATCTGGAGGTCTTATGTCATCCCCATGTCATTTCACAGACCTCACCAAGATAACTGGATGGCGGCATTTTTGTTTTTGTTTTTGTACATTCTGCATTGTGATTCACTTAGGTAATATAAACTGTCATCCTTGTTTGTCAATTGCTTATGCCTTGCATTTCCTTGTCTTTATCAATTCCTTATCTCTTATCTCTTTTATGCATTATCCTTTGTTAAAAATGATGATAAATTTAAGTTGAGGATATGGTAAAGATTATGGTTTGCTTTTATGGGCAAAGTGTTGCATTCCTGTTTTGTATATGTTGCATTTGGACTACTGCTGAATTTACTAAGTTCCTTATGTGTTTGTTATCTTAGACAGGAGTGGTAGGAAAAAGTAGTGTCAGATAACCCCCTAACAGACTTTGATATGAAATGCTGTAAAATTAAATTTTTAAAAATGAATTCTAATTTATATATACTTCAGGCTTTTATCTGTCCCTTGTAGAACTTTAACAAATAGTGGTTACTATACCAGCTAGTTAAATGTTCTTAGAGCAGCTGTACTCTTAAAACAAGATGGATTCCCTAGCACCTTCTGGGCTGGCGAGATAGCTTAGTAGACTAAGCACCTGCTTAGGCAAGCACAGGGATCCAAGGTTGGATCCCTGACACTGTATGCTGTGCTGGCCCTGTGCCCAGGCACGGCTGAGCCAGCCACCGAGATGGAGTGTAGTGGTGCATGCCTGTAATCTCATATTGGGGAGGCTGAGACAGGAGGATCACTATAAGTCTGAGCTGTGTAGCAGAGACCCTGTACCAAATACATTAAAAAAAAAAAATCTCTAGCATGTTCTGGTGACTCCCCATGGAAGCCAATGGTCAATGAAATGTTGACCAGACAGGCAGCTGGATTTCTTTCTAGAGACAAATCTTTGGTTGCATAAAACCAGTAATTGTTGAGGGGACACTTGAAGGGTCATGGCCAAGGTGCCTCTCTGGTGGATACCCAAAGGTTCCTCAGTAGAAGCTGGGTCCCCACAACCCAACTGGGTAACCAGCAGAAAAATATCCACTTGTCTATGTTACTTTCCTCCCTTATCCGTGGTACTTTGCTAGTAGGTTAGAAACTCTCCCTAAGTGTTTCTCCAACTCATTGTAAGTTAATTTTAGAACTGCTTTGTAGTTAGACTACCACTTCCTTCAGGAGGCCAGGCTAAGGCAGCTTGCTACAGTTTGCCCTCATAGAGGAAAAACAGGTATCAGAGAAGTGATCTACACTTATATGTAGACTGACTCACAATGTTTGAGTGCAGAAAAATACCAAATGTCTCCTTTTCCACATGTAAGGGTTGAATACTCTTTAATGCTTAAGAATATATTCTAAAGGAGTATGAGATTTTTTAAAAAATGTATTTAGTACAGGGTCTACAGAGTCTTATTACACAGATCAGACTGGTAGTGATTCTCCTTTTTTCAGCATCACAAGTGCTAGGATTACAGACACGTGCCACCATGCCCAGTCTCAATCACCATCTCAGCTTGCCCTAGGGGCAGGGCCGGCACGGCAAGCCCAGGGATCGAACCCCCTGCCCCTGCACCTGCTTGTAGGTGCTTTAATCTGCTGAGCTATTTGCCCAGCCCTAAAAAATAAGCTTTATTTTTGTTCAAAATGTATATATAAACCACAGAGTGAATGGTAAATATGGGACTACCCACATTCATGTGTCCTTTTCTCTCAGTGACCTACAACGGATTAGACAAGATCTAGGAAAAATTTCAGATGACCATAATAAGTACATAGGGGTCTCTAGGGGACTTACACAGACTTATGAACTAGACTAGGAAGAGGTGATATTACTCTTAATTTAAATACCAACTTCAGAGAGACAAACAGCATCACAAGCTGCCATTAGGTCTGGAGAAGAACATCACATTGTTAATTTTAGAAGGTCAGAAGACAAGCAGCCAGGGGAACAGCTGGTCCCTACTGGAGCTGAAACAGCCCCTATAAGAGAGCCTACCCCACTGCCCTACCCAACCAGATGGGAGACTGGAATAGGAGATATGTTCAGACATGTGTTCTTGCAGGGCTAAGAAGGAGGAGACCTAAGCCCTTCAATTATTTTAGGTTGTCAACTATTCACCAGGGGAAAGTTGAGAAGCTGCCTTCTTAAATTGTTTATGAAAGGCATTAATGAAATATACATCCCTAGCTCCTGATTGGATAAAAAGACAGATTATTATTATTATTATTGTTATTATTATTATTTTATTTATTTATTTTTGGGTGAATCCGGGGATTGAGCTCAGACCTTTGCACTTGCCACAGAAGTGCTTATTCTACTGAGCCATCCCCCCAGCCCAAGACAGATTATTCCTAAAGACAAGTTTATTACCCAGTCAGCGAGAGATACTAGAAAAAAAGCTTCAAAAGATGTTTTTTATTCCAGATAGCTCACCTGATATGTTAGTGAGAATTGCTTTCTCAGTGTTTTTTTTTTTAGTCTTTCCAGACAGGGTGTACTATGCAGTTCATGCTGGCTTTAACCTCACTTTGGTGTCCAGACTAGCCTTGAACTCCCAGGGGTCCTCCTGCCTCAGCTTCCCAAGTACTGAGATTACAGATGTGCATCACCTGACCTTTTCAGTATTTTTTAATTGAGACCAGGAGAAAACCAAAGGGAGAAAACAGAGAGACTCAGAAAATATTTGCCTTTGTTGTGGGCTTAAAAAAAATAGACCCTAGGTCTAATTCTCAGGGCTCCAAGAACAGCTCAGTGACCAAATTCATCCGCTACTGCTGTGGAAAAGCAAGGCACCTTAAGAGGGGCTGCCATAGGGGCCCCCGTGAACCATGCCCTGATTGCAGAGATGGACACTGCGAGTCAGACTATGCTCTGAGGTGAAGGCCCCAGAGCTCAAACATATCTCAGCAGCTGGTTCAGCAAGACTAGATAGCCCCTGGGTCCTCTCTGCTTTTCCCTCTGGCCAGACTGTCATCACCCTGAAGGAATCCTGAGTAATCATGACTGCTGCTGGACATTAACTCATGCCTCTTAGTCCTTCTTTTCAACCCTTCCAACCTTTATACCTCTGTGAAAGGTAACTCCCCACAACCCTTAGGCTGTAACTGGGACTTCTTTTTTTACACCTTCTTTTTAAATTATGCCTGAAAGTCCAGTTTCCCTCCTGGAAAATTTATCTTGTTTAAATACTGTAATATATATGCACTCAGGGCAGGTATGTGGCCTCCCCCGCTCCTGGAGACAGAAACAAATCTTGAAACACGGGTAACTACAGTTAGAACAGACAAAGCATTGAGAGCTGCCCTGGTGCAAATGTATCTCAAAGATCTTCCTATTTTTCCTCACCAGAGACAATGCCCTCTAAGGCCTGAAGTTAGAGAAATAGTATCTATAACTGGTAACTTCAGGGCACAAGGTTCACTTAAAGTCTGTATTAGACAGGACAGCACACCAATCATTAGGATCCAAAACCCAATGGGAGCAAAAGTCAGCACAGGACCTGAGATCAATAAATGAAGCAGTATCACCAGTCTACCCAGTGGTAACACTAGCCTATACTCTCTCCTTTCTCAGACCCCAGAAGATGCCAGTTGACTCTCAGTTGTAGATTTAAAAGTTGCCTTCTTTTATATTCCTTTACATATAGATTCCCAGTTTCATTTTGCCTTTAAAAATCCTCTCATCCAGGCCCTGGACTGTACCTCCTCACAGCCAGGCCATCGACTGTATTTCCTCACAACCAGGCCCTGGACTCTACTTCCTCACAGCCAGGCCATGAACTGTACTTCCTCACAGCCACACCCTGGACTGTACTTCCTCACAGCCAGGCCCTGGACTGTACTTCCTCACAACCAGGTCCTGGACTGCACTTCCTCACAGCCACACCCTGGACTGTACTTCATCACAACAAGGCCCTGGACTGTACTTCCTCACAGCCAGGTCCTGGACTGTACTTCCTGACAGCCACACCCTGAACTGTACTTCCTCACAGCCAGGTCCTGGACTGTACTTCCTCACAGCCACGCCCTGGACTGTATTTCCTCACAGCCAGACCATCGACTGTACTTCCTTACGGGTTCAGACATAGGCCTTGTTTTGAGGGGACAAGTCCTTTTCCCATGACTTGGCATAGTTTGAATTTTCACAAATCATGGTCTTGCAGTATAAAAATGCTGTACTGTTACGGGCCTCCTCAGAAAAGCTCTCTAGCCAAGGCATGGTGTTTTGCTGAATTTCCTTGTAGTCAGGAGCTACAAGGTTTCTGGGTCTAAGGCACAACTTAGCAGCCTTGAGGTAAAATACTTGGGCCTAATCATATCTAAGGGAACCAACCCAAAGGCTGGGGGAAGGCAGAATTAAATCAATACTTTCTTTCCCACATTCCAAGACTCTAAAACAGCTAAGAGGGTTCTTAGGAATTACAGACTTTTTTCACCTTTGGAGATAGGAGGGTATGTGTGATGAGATTACATGAGCCCTCTGTCAGCTTATTAGGGAAGCCCAAAAGGCAGATACCCATATTTGAAAATGGAAGTCTGATTCTCAGACTGAATTCCAGATGCAAATAAGCACTTCTAAATGCCTCAGCCCTGAGGCTACTGACTGGATACCGTTTCAATCTGCATATTGATAAAAGACAGGGCATAGTTTTGGGAGTGCTTTCATAGGACTCAGGATCTTTTCAACAGCCTATAGGGCATCTGAGTCATGACTTAGATATTGTAGCAAAGGGATGGCCTGCATGCCTCATGGAAATGGCCACAGCAGCTCTCCTAGCAGGGACACATCCAAGCTGACTTGATGCAAAGAGCTCACTGTATATACACCTCACAATGTGGCAGAACTTCTTTCTTCCAAAGGGAGCTTGTGGCTATTAGACACCCAACTTCTTAAACAACAGGTTCTACCTCTAGAAGGACATGCTCCTCCCTAAACCCTGCTACTGTTCTAATAGAAGAGGAGAACATTAAGGCTAAAAGATATCACTGTGAAGAGGTAATTCTCCATTCCTGTGCAGCAAAAAAAGACTTGTTACACACCCTGCACTGATCCTGACTAAGCCTTCTTCTGTGATGGCAGTTCCTTCATGGAAAATGGAACGCAAAAGGCAGAGTACACAGCATGACTTTACGTCAGAAACCTAAAAGTCTCCCCCTTGCTCTGGGGAGTAGTACTCAGCTAGCAGAACTCAGATCTCTGACAAGGGCTTTTCAACTCAGTGAGGGGTAGAAAGTCAATATTCAGGATGACTGTATGTGGTTAACTCTGACTACAGCACAACTTAATAGAAAGGCTCCCTATGTCAAGAATAAAGAAAAAAAAAAGAATAAAGAAATTACTCTTACTTTCATTGACCCAACTTTACTAAATATGTGGGACAGCATTCCTCAACTAGAGTATAAACTCCATAACTTCACAGGTTAAAGATTGGTTTGCAACACACTGATTTAATTTCTCTAGAATTAGGCGGGAAGCTCCTGTGCTGTGGAGCCAGTGTGTGGCCCTGGCACTCCCTGCCTGGGTAGAGAAGTAAGCACTGGGACTTGTAAGGCTACAAGACAGAATGTCAGAAGTATCAGCAAACCTGCAAATGTATTCTGCTGTGACATCAATGGTCTAGAAGTATGCTTCCCTAGTGTGCTCATTTGGCTTTTCTCTTTATCCCTTCCCTATGATTAGAGGATGTACTGCAACACTTTGAGACCTTCACTAAGTCTACTCAGTGAGCTTTAAACAACATCATGACTGGGCTCTCCCCTAAATGAAAAAGTAAAATTAATGACGCAAGCTGTCCTCCAGAATCGGATGACATCAGACTTTTTTTTTTTTTTTTTTTTTTTTGAGACAAGTCTTTCTATGTAGTGCAGGCTGGCCTTGAACTCAATTACATAGCCCAGGCTGGCCACTGATTTCACCACAATCCTCTTGCCTCAGCCTCCCAAATGCTGGGATTATAGGCATATGCTACTGCGCCTGGTTGGCATCAGACAATTTAACAGCAGCACAAGGTGGTACTTGAACAGGTTTAAAGGCTAAGTTTGTGTGTACATTTCTTCTGCTAACATCCAATTTACTGTTCAAAGTATTAAAGAGCCGGGTGTTGTGGTGCACACCTGTAATCTCAGCACATGGGAAGCTGAGGTAGGAGGATCACTGTGAGTTCAAGGCCAGCCTGGGCTCCATAGTGAACTCAAGGCCAGCCTGGGCTATATAGCAAGTTCAAGGGCAGCTTGAACTACACAGTGAGACTGTCTCAAAAAAAAAAAAAAAAAAAAAAAATCATATGCCAAATGCCTTGTCAGATTCTAGAATTAACTAGAATTTCTTCTTACCCTCTTTGTGGGAAACTATTACTAGCTGTTCCTGGTGAAAAGTTTTTTTTAATAGTTTTTATTTATTTATTAGATATAGGGTCTCGCTACAAAGTTCAGACACATAGTGGTCCTCCTATCTCAGCCTCCCCAGTACTGGGATTACAGGCATGCATCACCATGCCCAGCCCGGAGTTCCAGGGCTGGCATGAAAAGCAGTACCAGGGATTGAACTCGGTTCTGTGTGGTTACCAGGCAGGTGCTTAGACTGCTGAACTATCTCCCCATTGCTCCTGGTGAAAAGCTTTGTTGACTATATTCATAATAATCTTGCTGATGTTATTATTTTGCCCATTCTTTGGGTTTTCTCCTCCAGACTTAAAGCTGTATGCTTACTCAAGACTAGAATGCCTGGCATTTATTGAGGACCTTTATTTATTTATTTATTTATTTATTTATTTTTTGGTGGAACTGGGGATTGAACTCAGACCCTTGCGCTTGCCAGGGAGGCGCTTATTCTACTGAGCCATCTCCCCGGCCCCTTATTGAGGACCTTTAGATGCACCCTGCATGGAGTTTCCCTGACTGCTGACTACAACTACAACTCCCGTTAGCTGAAGTGGCCAGAATGGTCATTGCCCTTTGACCTCTCACGGCAGTTAGGGGTAGCTCTTCAGTGGACGGAATAATGATAGACAGCTAAGTTAAACAGAAATGTTACAGGCAATCAGGAGCCAGTACAGAAGATGGGGATACACTACAACTGTATGTGAAGGTGCGTGTGTAGAACGTCGGGCCTCAAGACAAAAGATAGAGTGACTAGACCTACATACTTCCCTGAGGGATGTACAGCCATGATTGATATTCTTTTTTTTTTTTTTTTTTTTTTCAGCGCCAGGAATTGAACTCAGGACCTTGCACTTGCCAGGCATGCACTTATGCTGCTGAGCTATCTCCCCAGCCCAATGATTTATATTCTAAATTGGGATCAATCACCTTGGGTGGGGGCCAAATCCTCCCCAACCCCTTCCCTCCAAGAAAAGTCCTTGTTCAGTCCATGCACACTGGCTGTATGACTTGCTTCCCCATTGGAGCAATATTACCTGAGCGACTGTACTTGTCATCTTTTCAGTTGATCATTAGTTTTGTCCTACCTTATACCTGCCTTGTGATTTCACTTCCTAAAGCTTCCTGAAAGCTGGGCTTATGTATAATCCACTTTCCAGGCCTCCCCTCTGTCTCTCTTAGGAGCTTTCTTTCCCCCCAATAAACACTTCCTGCTCTTAACCCTGGCCATTTCTTAGAATCCATTCTTTGATTTTGGGGAACACAAATTTGTCAGACTGAACATCTAGTAGGTTGGGAGTCATAGTTCCCGTGTATTATGTGGATTCTTTGGAGGTCACCCCTATATCAATAGATACACACTGGAATGCTATTCAGCTTGAAAGATAAATTTGAGTTACTTTTAGAAAAGTGGATGCAGCTTAAGATCATAATCCTATGTGAGGCCAATCAGACACAAGTTTAAACATCATACAGTTTGTCTTACATGAGAAACCCGAAACATAAAGATTTTTTTTTCATATTTAGGGCAGGGCCTACAGGGCCTACAAGGCCTACAGGGCCTACAGGGCCTACAGGGCCTACAGGGTCTACAGGGCCTATAGGGCCTATAGGGTCTACATGGCCTACAGGGCCTACAGGGTCTACAGGGCCTAGAGGGCCTACAGGGCCTACAGGACCTACAGGGTCTACAGGGCCTACAGGGCCTACAGGGTCTACAGGACCTACAGGGCCTACAGGGTCTACAGGGTCTCACTGTGTAGATTGGACTCATAGGGATCCTATTTTTTACACCCTCCCAAGTGCTGGGATTACATGTGTATGCCACCACGCCCAGTCTCAATCTCAGCACACTCCAGGGGTAGGGCTGGCAGGGCAGCAAAGCATAAAAAATTTAAAGAGCAAAATAAAGCGCAGACAATAGGGAATAGGGGATGGAACATTTACAGATGGGAAGGGAAGCTGAGGATGGAGAGAAAGGAGAGGCAGGGTAGAGAAAAGTGAAGTCCTTTCTAAGGATTCAGAGGCAGTAGGCACTTGTAGCAGCTCCACACAGCGAATACATTTGTTATCTATTGCAAACACATACTAATGAAAAGCCCAAACCAAACAAAGGTCACCAAGCTGAAACTCAGATGGAAGACTTGAGCCTGCAGTTTTATTCTTTTTCTTTTTAATTTTACTTATTTATTTATTTATGTGTGTGTGTGTGTGTGTGTGTGTGTGTGTGTGTGGCCAGCTCAGCCTACCAGGGGGCGGGGCTGGCTGGCATGTGGTGCTGGGGGATTGAACCGCGGTCCCTGTTCTTGCTAAGCTTGTTCTAAGTAGGTGCTTTAGACCACTGAGCCATCTCACCAGCCCTTATTCTTTTTTCTTTTTCTCTTTCTCTTCTTCTTTTTCTTTTCTTTTTTTCTTTTTTTTGACACAGGGTCTTACTGTGCAGTCCAGGCTGACCTTAAACTAACTATGGAGCCCAGGCTGGTCTCAAACTCATGGTCGTCCCCTTGCCTCAGCTGCCTGAGTGTTAGGATTATAGGCATGGGTCAGTAAATCTGGCCTTTTTTTTTTGACACAGGGTCTTACTTTGTAATTCAGGCTGATCTAAAACTTGTGGAAATTCTGCCTCAGCCTCCTGAGTTCTGGGATTACAGGTCAGTATCACCAGCTTTTCCAGATGACAAACTACCACCTCAGGAAAGCCTGAAGAGTTCTATGTCTGCTCCTCAGGGCTGCCTCCTCACTTAGCTGAAACCTGAGTTCTGTGAATATAAGTTTCTGCTCAACACTGTTGCCCTGGCCTGCGTCTCTCTGTGTGCAGCAGGCCTCCAGATTAGGGATGATAGTTAAACTCAGAGTGCTCAAAGCCAAGGTCATGCTGGATTGCCTTGTCTCAGCTCCTCAGAGCCACTGCCACTGTCATTTCTTCTTTCTTTTTTTTTTTTTTAAATTATGTGTTTGGTATAGGGTTTCACTATGTAGCTTGGACTTGTAGCGATCTTCCTGTTTTCAGCCTCCCCAGCGCTGGGATTGTAGGCTGGCACCACTATCCCCAGTCTCAGTGGCCTGCTCGGTGCACCGTTGGTGGGGCATGCAGTACTGGGGATCAAATGTGGGTCCTTGGGCTTGCCAGGCAGGTGCTTATACCACTGAACTATCTCTCTGGCCTGCCACTGTCATTTCTCAAAGCCTATATTCAGCAAAGTTGGGTCAGGGCCTTCATTTTCCTTTGCATGATATAGATGCAAACCTATGGTCCAGGTTTTTTCTGTCCTCATGGGGACATTTATCCCAATGACTTTGTGTCCTTTCTGAACACAGGCACTTTATGTCACCTGAATCCACCCTGGTAGGTTTTGTTAACTCCTGGTTTCAGGCTGCAAAGGTTGAGGACTTGGAGCTTTTCCAGATGACAAACCCAGGAGAGTATATTGAGACAACGTCAGGTCAACTGTACTGGTGAATATTTAACAACCAGCTCTCTGGGGGACAAGTGTGTACACGTGTGTGAAATTGTGAAACAGACCTTTAGTCTTCATTCTGGTTTTGTGGCATGCAGCTCCTGAAGTCCTGAGGCACTTGAGGAATCTCTTTGTTCTAATATTTGATTTTTGACCTCAGATCCTTTCATAGAGTCTCTAAGACCCTTGTGATTTCCTCAGGGACAGAAGCATCTTTTGTTCGAGGGAGGCAACTCCTTGGGCTCCCAGACAGCTTCAGGATGGAGGTTCATGGCCAGGCTAGAACGTTGAGCCACAACCCTCTGCCTCTGGGGAGGGGAGGAGTGCAAAGTTAAGCTGGTCACCAATGGCCAACAATTCAGTCAGCTGTTGTTATGTAAGCAAGCCTGCATCAAAACCCAGAAGGCTTGACTCGGCAGACTTCCAGGCCGGCAAACAGCTGATGCCAGGAGGGCTGTACATTTCAGCTCCATGGGAAGCTTCTGCTGTTGGGACCCTTGCAGCCCTCACATCACATGTGTTTTCCTCTGCCTGTTCCTCTGTCTTAGTTCCTTTTTTGGTTGCTGCAATAAAATGCCTGACACCTGAAGTTAAAGGGAGAAAGGTTTCAGTGTATAATGTGCTGGCTCCAAGGCAGAGTGGCACATGGTAGAGGGGCAAGGGTTCACAGTGGTAGAAAACAGCAAAAGCAACAAGAAGGAAGGGGGTGGGAGGTGGGGAGGGAAGGAGGGAGGAAGAGAGGGAGGTGGGTGGAAGAGAAGGAAGAGGAGAGGGGGAGAGGAAAGGGAGGAGGAGGAGGAAGAGGGGAGAGAGAGAGAGAGAGAGAGAGAGAGAGAGAGAGAGAGAGAGAGACAGACAGACAGACAGACAGAGACTCTTTCTGTCCCTTAGGTTGTATGCAAGCTACCCACCCTTGGGGAAGTGTAGTACTTACATCCTGAATCCCAGCATCCCAGCACTGGGCTATGAATCAGTCACAAACCAGATCCAGCGTGCCCCCAATAACTGCATGATGATTTGAGGGGATACGCAGGCACAAGCCGTAACATTTCACAAGCCATGGTCCACCAATACTCATGTACATCCCTTTATACAAAAGGCACTTAGTCCATCTCTTAGCCTTCCCAAGTCCTAACAGTTTCAGCATTTCTGAACAGTATAAATCCCAAGTCTCCTT
Organism: Octodon degus; assembly: GCF_000260255.1. Taxonomy (NCBI): domain Eukaryota; kingdom Metazoa; phylum Chordata; class Mammalia; order Rodentia; family Octodontidae; genus Octodon; species Octodon degus. Next base: position 14,574,918 of record NW_004524594.1, read on the forward strand.
TGAGATCTAAGGCAAACTCTTAGCTGTGGGCGCCATATGAATGAAAAGAAGTTAAACACTTCCAACATTCAATGGCACGAGATAAATGTTTCCACTCCAAAAGTTACAAGCAGGGAGATACAAAGGAAAGGGACCAAAGCAAATACAGAATCCAGGGTGGCAAACATTATGTCCTGGATTTCCATTTGTGCAGCAATCTGTGTCTAGAGGTGAAAGGCTTTCGAGGTCAGAAAGGCTCTGAATGGCCCTCCCAGTGGTTGTCATTGCATGGCTTCTCTCCTGGGCCCACTTTGCTCCCTCCTTGCTGTTTTCCTTAGATGATCCATATTTCTTTAGTCTTCTTCAAACTTCTGGGCTCTCCACTGCACCTTTGGCTTCCCACTCGCAGCCTCATACACTGCCCTCTCAGGAGCAGACTGCCTGGCCTTCTAGGCCTTCTTTTGACATTGTGTGGAAGCCTTTCTGAACCCACAACTCTTACATTCTGCATGTGCCTAAAACCAGTGCCACGCAGGTGATGCTATGGTCTGCCACCGGCTGGAGCATTAGCCAGACATCCTTTTCTCTTGACTGTAAAGTCAAGGGCCTGAATTGCTGAGCACTTTGGATCCAGTTTTTTTTTTTTTT
>NW_004524594.1:14582814-14590289 GCF_000260255.1 Octodon degus
CCCGGAACACGGCAGAAAATCCTACTCGGCGGGCGGGGGTGGGGGAGGCACTGCGGAGTGGTGGGGGGCGGCCCGAGGGGCTGGGAGAGGATCTGGCCCACGCTGCACCTGGGCTGGGACTGGTCCCGCCGGCGCAGGGTAGCAGGAAACTCTCCGCACACTCACCGGACCTGGGCTAGGACTGGGTCTCTGGATCCAGTTTTGAGAAACAAATTCTGTAGGCTGCCACCATTCTGGAACATGGTGCACTGAGTCTTTCTGCTCAAGGCAAGGTCTTTAGTTTTTATAATTTTAAGGCTACAAAGCAGGAAGTCCTGCTGTTCCTTGTGATGTCCTCAGGTCACCTTTTCTATTCTCCTGTTTCTTTCTAAAAATCAAGATCTTCCCTGCTCCATTTTTTCAACCCACAGCTTTACTGGAGCTTTCTTTCTGGCCATACTTACAGTGCTATAAATCATTCTGCTGGGCTGCTTTTTGCTCTTGATTCTCAACAGAAATCTGACCTCGGGTAGCCATGCTATCACCTCAACATTATACTGCCATCAAATTTCATCTGCCAGATTAACTCGTCTTCTGCCCTTAATCTCAGTCTCATGAAAAGTTTCTGGACACAAGCAAAATATAGACAAACTTTCTCCCACACAATAACATACATTGTCTGGAGTCCAACAGTCAATGCGGTCCTTCTTCCCAGCAGAAGCCTTTGGAGTCTGGTCTTTCTGTGTGTTTTTTGCTTTTTTTTGGTACTAGGAATCAAACTCAGGACCTTGTACTTGTCAAGCAGGTGCTTGTGTCTCTGAGTTATAACCCCAGTCTCTGGAGCCTGGTTTTCACTGAGGGAATTTCTATCAGCCTCTGCTCTTCTGAGCTCTGAACAGAATCTCCCATAGAGAACAACCTAAGGCATTACAGCTCTGTTTTTTCAGGAGGCATCTCTGAACATTTCCAAACTCTTCCCATAAGACATTCCTAAAGGCTTCTGAACCACATTGTCCCATATAGTCACAGCGATGACCCTATTATTGCTAACAAATTTCATGAGGTTTTTTTTTCCCCTGTAACAAAATATCCAACACTCAAAGTTAAAGTGGGAAAGGTTTACTTAGCTAATAGTTTGTGGAGGTTTCGGTCCACAGTTGGCTGGCTCCAAGGCAGAGTAACACATGGCAGATGGGCAACAGTTTATGGAGACAGAAAATAGCAAAAGCAACAAGCAAGGAAGGAGGGAAGGAGAAAGGGAGCAAGGGAGAAAGAAAAAGAGGGAGAGAGGCAGACAGAGAGAGAAAGAGAGAGAGAGACAGAGACAGAGAGAGACAGAGACAGAGAGACAGAGAGACAGAGATACACAGAGAGATGGAGACAGAGAGAAAGAGAGAAAGCCTCCTTCTGTTCCTTAGATTGTATGCAGGCTACCCATTCTAGGGAGGGCATAGCACTCATACCGTTAATTCCAGTGTTAGACCATGAGTCAGTTACAGACTCTGGATTCTGCCACTCCCCAAAAGCCCATGCCCCATGAGCACAGGAAGTTTTGGGGGAACATCTAGACACAAACCATAATGTTTCCTGTATCTCCTATTACATCCTTTACTACTAAGTGGGCAAACATGTTTCCCCAAGTTCTGTGAGCCACTTTAGCAAGGTAACTGAACCCAATGAGAAGGTCATGGGAACCTGATGCATGACAAACCGGCCAGAAGCACTGGGAAGTGGCATCCATCCAACGCGGAGCAAATCTATCTATCTATCTATCTATCTATCTATCTATCTTTCTTTCTTTCTTTCTTTCTTTCTTTCTTTCTTTCTTTCTTTCCTTCCTCCTCCTCCTCCTCTTCCTCCTCCTCTTCCTCCTCTTCCTTCTCCTTCTCTTTCTCCTCCTCCTCCTCCTCCTTCTTCTGTCTTTTTGAGATAGGTCTTAGTTACTTTTTCCTCATTTCTGGGACAAAATACCTGGCACCCAAAATCAAGGAAGGAAAAGTTTATTTAGCTCACAGTTGGAGGTTTCAGTCCATACTCACCTGGCTCCAAGGCAGAGTGGCACATGGCAGAGGGCAGCCCTCGATGGCAGAAAACAGCAAAAAGAGCAGGAGTAGAGGCAACCACAGCAGCAGCAGAGACAAAAAGCAAGCCTCTTCCCTTTCCTCGTACTGCATCCAGGCTATCTGCCCCAGGTTAGGTGTAGCACTCACACATATAATCCCCGCATTGGATCATGAATTAATCGCAACCTCTAGAAGTAAAACTCATGACTATATTTGTTTTGGGGAGCCACCTAGATACAAACCCAGCATTCCACCCTTGGACCCCCACAGACTCATGTACCTCCTTTTGTGCAAAAGACATTTCAGTCCATCTCTAGGAGTTGCCAAAGTCCTACAGTTTTAGCATTCTGAAAAGGCCAAGTTCCAAGGCTCCTCCAAGATCTACGGCAAACTCTTAGCTGTCAGCCCCTGTACAAATGAAAAGTTAGACACTTCCAACATTCAATGGCACAAGAAAAACATTACCATTCCAAAAGGTACAAACAACAGAATAAAAAGCATTTGCACCAAAGCAAGTCCAAAATCAAGAAGAGCCAACACTAAGTCCCGTAGTTCCATGTGGAACATCTGAGGCAATCTGTGGTGAACTGTGAGCTTCATGTGGTTCTACCTCTATGGTTTGTCTCTTGGGCTGGCTTTGCTCCCTCCTTACCACTGTCTTCAGACAATCCATCTTCCTGGCTTTTCCAAACTTCTGAGTTCTCCGCTTTAAGATTCTCATTCATGGCTTTACACACCGTCCTCTGAGGGGCCAAACTCTCTGGCCTCCCAGGCCTACATCTGGAATCTAAGTGGAAGCCTTTTTAACCTCAGAACACTTGCATTCTGCATGTACCTAAAACCAATGCCACATGGATGACGCAAAGGTCCAATGCCAGGCTTTCTTTTCTCTTGGCTATAGGGTCCAGTGCCTGGATTGCTGAGTACTCTAAGCCTGATTTCTTTTTTGGTGGTAATAGGGATCAAACTCAGGACCTTGCGCTTGCCAGGCAAACATGTATTCCACTGAGCTATCTCCCCAGCCCTGAACTGGATTCTGAGGAACAAATTCGATATAACCACGCCATTATGGAAACTGGTTTGTTCGCTGTTGCCGTTTGGGAACATGGTGGCATGTGGCTTTCTCCTCCAAGCAAAGTATTTCACTTTTGCAGTTTTGAGGCCGCAAAGGGCAGAGACCTGCCGCTCCTTGTGATGCCCTCAGGCCATCTTCTCTGTTCTCCCATTCCTTTTCAGGAATGGAGCTCTTTTCAGCTCTATCTTTGCAGAGCACAGCTTTATTGGCACTTCCTTTCTGGCCAAATTCACAACATTTTAAATCCTCCTTCTGTGCTCTTTGCTCTTGATTCTCAACATAAACCAGACTAAAAGCCCCTCAACAACAGCCATGCCACTGCCTCAGCATTCACCTGCCTTGAAATTTCTTCTGCCCGATTAACCAGCCTTCCGTGCTTAATCTTAGTCTCAGGCAAAACCTCTGGACAGGAGCAAAATGCAGACAAACTTTCTGCCAAGCCATGATACACATCATCAGGAGTCCAACAACCAATGCAGTCCTTCTTCACAGCAGAAACCTCTACAGCCTGGTCTTTACAGGCAGAATTTCTGTCAGCCTTCTGGTCTCCTGAGCTCTGACAAGAATCTCCTGTACAGAAGAGTAGAAGGCATTCCAGTGCTTCTCTTATAAGAGATATCTCTGAACCCTTCCTATCTCTTCCCATAAGCCATTCCCAAAGACTTGTAATCCACATGGTCAGGTTTAGTCACAATAACAACCCCACTACTGGTACCAATTTTATTGTGGTTTAGGGTTTTTGCAAAGGGAGCAATATAATACAGGACACATTGTATAATATTAGTTTATAAGGAATCACCCAAGAATCATATACAACAACTGCAGGGAATCTATCCACACACTAAAGACTCCAGCTGAGGGCTCGATCCTAATATCCTTCATGAGTCCAGGTGGAAACCTAGAGCTCGTAACAATGCCTCCCACAAGTCCAACGGGAGGCCTAGAGCCCACAAGTCTCGTGTAGGTCCACTTCACAGATCAGTGCTGGAAAGGCCCAAAGGTCAGTGGTGGAAGCTAGGAAGTCTATGCCAGCGGGATACGGGATCTGTGTTAGCAGGTTGAGGGATCTGAACTGGAGCTAGGAAGCAACGCTCAGGGTAAGCACCGGGGCTCCCCCTAAAAGTGCCACAGACATCTTCAGCAACAATGAGGTTCTGAGCTCCTGCAATGATGAGGAAACCTGAGATCCCACCGGGAAAGCCAATGCACCAAGCTTCTCTATGAGGCTGAGCAGTGCACCATCTTCCCCTCCAGAGCCAGGAAGTAGTGGTCCTTACATTGGGAAAGCCAGCTTGACAAAGTCCTCCAGCACAACAACCCAAGAGAACTAGCAGGTTCCAATAGCTCCACCAACTTCACAAAACAGTATCCCTAACAGCATTTTTGCAGCTTGCCCTGTCCTGTCTTTTATGCTGCCAGCAACAACCCTCAGGTGGGCCTTCTGCACCCAGCAACACACTACTTTAACTCAGCTGGGTGTAATAAATTGACTACCAGTTAGGAATCCACTAGAATCTCCTGTGTAATTCACACTGGCCTTTACCTCACTATGTAGCCTAGGCTGGCCTCATACTCCCAGAAATCCTCATGACTCAGTTTCCAAATGCTGGATTGATAGCTGTGTACCCCCATGCTGAGCTAAGTCACTGAAAGGTGGTTTTTTTTTATGTTTGTTATGCAGCATGATCTGGAGACTATTTTGACAGATACTGTACCTAATATTTAAGAATCTTGCATATTGGAGAATCTCACAAGTTATCTTATTTTATCAAAAATATGTAATCTAGACTGGACGTGGTGGTGCTCGCCTATAATCCCAGCACTTGGGAGACTTTAAACAGGAGAATCACTACTAGTTCAATCTGTTTAGTGAGACACTGTATACCCTGTCCTAAATACATTTAAAAAATAATAAAATATGTAATCCATTTTAGACTTGGAGGTTTTGTTTTTGTTTTTTTTTTTTTTTGTACCAAGGATTGATCTCAGGACCAAGACTTGGAGTTTTAAACAAGGATATGAGATAATTTTTAACAGAATTAGACTTGTTCTAGGGGAAGCTGATTTATGACATTAATGTATTTGATTTACGACATTTACAAGAATTGCTAAGTGCTTAAAAAGATTTTGCAGGTATGAGTTGTGTGTCCTATAAATTATGTGAAGTCCTTGGGTATGCAAGGGCAGTCACACACACATCCAATATTAATATTAAAAGGGATTTAAACAGGGCATGGTGGCACGTACCTGTAAGCCCAGCACTCAGGAGGCTGAGGAAAGAAGACTGCCGTGAGTTTAAGGCAACCTGGACTCCACAGTGAGTTCAAGGACAGCTTGACTATGTCGTGAGCCCCTGTCCTAACAAACTGAAAACAAGAAAAAAATTTTATAAATTAAACTTACATGTTTATGACAAATATTTTTAATTTAAAAAATTTGATAAAGAATATTAATGTACAGCCCTAAAACATTGGAGTGGTTGTTGTCTAGCTGAACTGCTCTCCATCATTGAAAAAACTCAATGAATTCCTCTTCACTCTTCAAGATTTCATAAAAAGAATATTCAACTAAAACTTGAGATGAAAATTTTATCTCTAGTCTCCCCATAAAATAATCAGTGTCATTAAAGAAATTTTATATCTTTTAATATTTAGAGTTCATGATAATATTTGGCTGGGCGACATCTCAGAATAGCCTGTTGCTTTAGAGATGGTGTCTCTCTGTGTTGTCCGGGCTGATCTCTAACTCTGCTCGGGTGGTCCTCCTGACTCAGCCTCCCAGCGACTGGGTAGCACCACCATGCTTGGCTTTTCTGATCATGTTTTAAAAACTTTTCTTTTTTTATTGCCAGTCTTACGGATAACCCACTTCTATTATAATCTACTGGACTACATTGGATTATTTTGCTGAATTCACACACCTAAAATATGGAAGGTGACAATGGAAAAACCCATCTCTGACAAAACTAAACAAAAGGGATACAAATGAAGGAACATTTTGCATCTGTATATACAAAATAATTAGGATAGATATACAGCTACTTTCTCTTAATTCAGTTCGAAGAAAGATTTGTACTAATAATGTTTGGACAGGATATCATGTCTGCATCTTGTACTATGAAAAACCACTATGAAGACAACAATATGCAATGTGGGGGCCAGGGAGATGGCTCAGTGGAATAAGCGCTTGCCTGGCTAGTGCAAGGGCCTGAGTTCAATCTCCAGTTCTGCCAAAAAAAAAAACAAAAAACAAAAAAAAAACTGTCCTACTAACTGGTTTTGAAACTGTCTCACTACTACCAATTTTATTGGTTTCTCAATAAAATTAATCGTAATAATAAAAAAGATCAAATAGTTGAATATACTTGGGGTTGTTTCCGGAAAAAACCTTGTTTTAATCTCTGATCATTTTTTATGTTATCTCTTGTTGCATGACTGCCATAGAATTTAGTGGTCAAGGGGATCAAAATAAAAAAGTAGGGGCCAGGGAGATAGCTCAGCAGAATAAGCGCTTGCCTGGCAAGCACAAGGTCCTGAGTTCAATCCCCAGTACTGCAGAAAAAATAAAAAAAATTTAAAAATACAATAAAAATTAAAAAGTATGTTTGTGTTTCAGAGGAACTTTTATTTTTTTTATTTAGTACAGGGTCTACAGGGTCGCCTGTGGTCAGCCTCCCGAGCGCTGGGAATACAGGCGTGTGCCACCATGCCGAGTCTCAATTGCTGTCTCAGCGCACCACGGGAGGTGGGGCTGGGCAGGGAATCGAGCCCGGGCACTGCGCTCTGCCTAAGGAGAGAAACTTTCTATGTTATACTGGGAAAGGAGGAGAAACACAGCAGCGTTAAAACAAGATAAGCAGCGGGATCTACATTGCATGGGTAGTTCTCGCGCGTGGCTTCCCAGGCAGGAAGTTAGCGCTCGGTTGCTCACTCATCGCTCAGCTGGCTGGAGCTTCTGAAGAAACTAGCACAGCTGGACGCGCTAGTGCGCGCCTGCAATCCCGGCACTCGGCAGGCTGAGGCAGGAGGCTCCCCTGAGTTTGAGACCAGCCTGCGCTACAGAGTGAGTTCAAGGTGGCCTGGACTGACCAGCCAGACCCTGTCTGAAAACAAACAAACAAACAAAATAACCAGAGTCACCACATTAAAGAGAACAGAGAGGTCCTAGGTACTCTCTACTTAGTTCGTCCCACGTATAACATCTTATGTGACCGTAAATGGACTTCCAAAACTTTCTGTTACAGGCTACTTCTTTTATTTTTCTGATGGTGCTGAGATTGAACCCAGGCCTTGTGCATGTTAGGCAAGTGCTTTACCACTGAGCTGCATCCTCCACTTTTTTTTTTTTTTTTTTTTTTT
>NW_004524594.1:14590714-14606737 GCF_000260255.1 Octodon degus
AACCTCTGACACCTGCATCTGTCTAAGCAGGCGTTTTAATCCACTGAGCTCTCTGGCTGGCCATCTTTATATATATTCTTTTTTTTTTTTTTTTGCGGAACTGGGGATTGAACTCAGGCCCTTGCGCTTGCCAGGGAAGCACTTATTCCACTGAGCTATCTCCCTGGCCCCTATATATATTCTTAATAGTAATTCTTTGTCTGAGAAACAGCTGGAAAAATAAATTACTCTTATAATAATTGAAAACTGAAGTCCTTTCCTAGTCCGTGAAAGTATTTTTTAGTGCTTTGTTCCAAATTAGGTCCTTGTTGCATATTAGGACACATCTAATCCTAATTCCCTATGCATAATCCCGAGAATCATATTTGAGATGTTTAAAGATATCAAAAGCTGGTTCTGCCACAGGAACATTCAATCAGAATCGACTACTCCTGTGAACTGGAGTACACACTTGGGCACTGGTCCGTTAGTTTATGGATTGAGGGGGAGGCGGGGCAGTGGCTACTGTTTAGCTTCATATGATTGATTCACTGAATGGGGTACCGTGCAATTGTACTGAATAGCAGCAGCTCAATAGGGGCCTCAGTTTCCTATCATATCCTGATCATTTTGCTTTGTGTTCATTAGATTATTTTTACTTCTCCCTAAAAATATTATCAGGTCTTTGGAAGCAAAGATATGTGCTTAATTTACAGAACTATAGAGTCCAGAATAGTCTCACACTGTAACTGTAACTGGGTCTTAGGAAATCAAAGATTGAAGTCGGAGGACAAAGGAGGCAGACAGGAGGTATGGTTATTTTATTTTTTAAAAGAATTTTAAAATTTATTTATTGGATACAGGGTCTTGCTATGCAGCTGCAGGGCCAGCACATCGGTGCAGCGTGCAGTACCAGGAATCTGAACTCAGGTCACTGTACTTGCCAGGCAGGCACTTAGACTGCTGAGCTATCTCTCCAACCCCCAGGAAGGATGTTTATTAAGAGAGAAATAGTTCTCAGGAGTTGGGAGGGGACCCAAAAGTGGGTTGCCAACAGGATTTTTTGTCTAGGAGATTCTTTTGGTTTTTGTTTTATTGTTTTTGAGACAGTCTTGCTATATAGTTTAGGCTGATCTCAAACTGGTAGGTGATCCCCCTTGTCTCAGCCTCCTGAGCACTGGGATTACAGGTGTGCACCACTATGACTGCCTTTGTCTAGGAGTTTTTAATACCAAAAAATGACCAGGGTTTAGACACTCTGAGTCAGCTAAGGACAACTTGTAGGACTAAAGCAAACTCACTTAAATTAGAAATGGGCTGATGAGAAATCAAGGCATGTAGCAAGTTTATGTCTGCGGGTGTCTCTTGGCCTCTAGGTTAGGCTATCTAAGTGGTTTATTAAAAGCACAAAGGGAGAAGGAAAAACTTTTCCAGATACACAGGAACAGAAGTTGTCAGAGAGATTAGCCATCACCGTGCTTGTACCCTGCTTTTCACATCCCTGGATTCATTGTCTATCTGGTTCTTATTAACTCTTGACTCAGGCTCCTGCTTACTGGAGGATTTTTTTTTTTTTCTGGCTCAGGCTGCCTTAAGGGCGGGTCTGGGGATTGAACTGCTGTCCCCTGCACCTGACTGGGTTTGCCAGAGCAGGCACTTTAAGAACGGAGCTAACCAGCAAGTCCCCTAAACACTTTTTATCTTTTTTTTTTTTTTCAGTACTGGGATTGAACTCAGGACCCTGCGCTTGGCAGGCAGGTGCTTATTCTTCTGAGCTATCTCCCTGCTCCTGCTTACTGGCCCAAGGCCTGGTCATGCCCAGAACCTCTCTTGCTGCCTGCTACCTTCTGCCTAATTTGCCTGTCTATAAGAGCACAATATGTGAAAAATAGTGAATATAGAGACAGACAAGCTAAGACTTTTAAGTTCTAGTCCCAGGTTTGTCCTGTAATTAGCTGTGTCATTTTAGGCAGTCAGCTCACTCTGTCTCAAGGTATTCTTCTATAAAACAAAACTATTAAAACTTTTTGTTGTATCTCTGTGTGTCTGTCTCTGTCTCTGTCTCTGTCTCTGTCTCTCTCTCTCTCTCTCTCTCTCTCTCTCTCTCTCTCTCTCTCTCGGCCTCACTATGTAGTGCAGGCTGGCCTTGAGCTCACTTTGAAGCCCAGGTTGGCCTCATACTGGAAGCAACCCTCCTACCTCAGCCTCCTGAGTGCTGGGATTATAGGCTTGTTGTATCTCTAAAACTTCATAAGGAGTTTGCAAAAATTTCAACATGTGTAATAACAAGGAAAGACTAACAAAAATAAGAAACTTACATTTTGGCGAATCTGTGAGTGCCTACTACATGCAAAAGACATAGTTTCTAGAAGTCTGATGGGAAGAGAAAAGTGGCCGTTAGTCTTGCTTTTGAAGACGTCTAGTGAAGACCCTCCTTGCCGTGGCTGACTATAGGAGAGAACGAGGCAAGTGCTACAACAGTATAAAAATGAGGCCTTCGAAAGTGCAGGGAAGAGTGGTATAGTTGCTAGATTGTTTACTGTGAGACTTGTCACCAATCCCTTTCCCACATTCATTTGTTCGTCTTTTGTCTTTTTGAGTCAGGGTTTACCATACAGTTTAGGCTGGCCTCGAACTCACTTTGTAGCCCTAGCTGGCCTCACACTTGCAATGATCCTTCTGCCCCAGCCTCTCTAGTGCTGGGATGACAGACCTGCACCCATCCCTGTTTCTCAAATTCTAAGATTTAATTAATAAAGATTATCTTTTAGGTGAATAAGTAACATTTTAAAGCCATTGTCTTTCCTAAAACATAAGTTATTTCTAATTGTTAGAATGATTATTCTTGGGCTGGGGAGATAGCTCAGCAGTCTATGCACCTGCCTGGCAAGTGCAAGGTCCTAAGTTTGATCCCTGGTACCACATGCCACACCAGCCCTGGAACCCCAGGCACGCTGTGCTGGCCCCAGGTGGCACACACCTGTAATCCCAGCACTGGGGAGGCTGAGACAGGAGGATCACTGAAAGTCTGCTCTGCCTAACAAGACCCCATACCAAATAAATAAAATGATAAATAATACAAAATAATAATCATTCTCATTGTTGCTAGTATTATCAGTTTTCTAATATTGATGTGCATTGGGATAAGAAATTCAAATATATTATCTCAGCGAATTGCCACCAGAATCCTACACAGGAGATCCCATCTCATTTTACAGATGAGCAAATGGAGGCAGGGCTGCAGAGTAATTTACTTCTGTTGATACACGTAATAAGTGAGTGGTCTGGCTAGACTGCAGTCAGGTTTGGCAGCTCCAAAGCTTTTGATCTTAATTGCCATTTGTGTTTACAGCAGCGCAGCCCATAGCAGCTAAATCTTGGAAGCAGTCTCCATGTCCACCAAGAGACACACAGATAAAGAAAATACGAGACGTACCCACAATGGACTACCACTTTGCCACAGAGAAGGATGCATTTTGAGTCATTTGTAGAAAAATGGGGACATTTTAAGAGCCTACATTTAAGTGAGATAAATCAGACACACAAGTTTAAGTGTCACAACATCTCTTCTGTGAGAAATTCAAAATGTAAGTAACAAAAGGATAGATAATAGGTAGGAGGGAGAGAAATCTTTTTCAAATGGAAAGATCAAAAGATGGAAGGGGGGGGCTGGGGAGATGGCTCAGTAGAATAAGCGCTTCCCTGGCAAGCGCAAGGGCCTGAGTTCAATTCCCAGTTCTGCAAAAAAAAAAAAAAAAAGATGGGAAGAGGGGAGGAAAGGGGAGGTAAAAGAACTGAGACCTGTATGTACCTCTATATGCATCTGTATCTGTATCAGATCCCCACGAGGAATTTGACCAGTGGCCAGTTGTGGTGTCACACGCCTATAATTTCAGCACTTGGGAGGCTGAGGCAGGAGGATCCATGAGTTCAAGGCCAGTCTGGGCTACAAAGTGAGTTCAAGGCCAGCACGCACTACATGGTAAAACCCTGTCTTAAAACAGACAAACAAGAAACCACAAAACCTGAAAAAAAAAAAAAATAATGGGCTGGCACAATTCTGAGGGTCAGAAATCATTTGGTAGTTGTATACCCGCTATATAAGAGTTTGTTAGATACAATGCTTGGAAAGATTGACTGTAGTTTGCAAATACCTTTCCCACGATGTTCCAGTCAAAATCTATCTTCGCCAGTTCCTGTGTGCCAGGTATGGATGGACTATTGCCTCGAATTTCAACCTTTTTGCCTGTTCTGTGAACATGGATCTGGGCTTTTGAGTCAACTAGTGTGGAAATCTCGTCAATGGAGGATGCTGCAGAGACACTGCGTGGGAAAGGAGCCCACGTCTAGGTTCCTGGCCGGTGCCTGAATTCCTGTGTGCTCCTTCCACCACCAGGCCCTTCCGCAGCGCCCGGGACATCCCCAGTGCCCAGCTCCTGTTGCCCAAGGGGCAGCCCAGGTGGGCTCCTGGTGTCCCCTTCAGGTGAGTGTGTGGTGGCATACACTGTGGGGACAGATTTCTAGCAAGCTCTGTTGGCAGCACCATAGCGAGTCCTCAGCCACCTAGCGAGCCCTGCTGAGCACTCCTGCGTAAGACCTGGGGCTCAAATTTGGGAGCCACAGGCTCTTCCTTTAGGGATCCAACTCAGCCCTACGGGTAATGGCTATTCTTTACAAAGGGTGATCAACGTGGGATGAGTACGTAAATAAAAATTATAGCATAAAAGGCACACCATTAATCCCACCCAAACACTCCCCTGTACTTTGAACACACTTATTCCATTGTTCTTGCCACTTTGTGGCCCAGGCTGGTCTCGAACTCCCAACAATCCTCCTGCCTCAGCCTCCCAAGTGCTGGGATTACAGGCACGGGCCACTACCTCAGGCTTCTTGCCACTTTTTGAGGCAGTTCATGTCAGTTTTGATGTCCTGAATCAATTCCAAATGTTGACAGTGCCAGTCGTGGTGGCACATGCCCATAATCCCTGAACTCGGGAGGCTGAGGCAGGACTGAACTGCACAGCGAAACCCTGTCTCAAGAAGACAAAAACAAACAAACCACACACACACACACACACACACACACACACACACACATTGACCCCCAAGTTCTGTCAAATCACAACATGGCCACGTGTGCTCAGCCACGGCCTTCACCAGAGCTGGCACCGCGCTACTTCTGGCTCTCACAGGTGAACGTCTCGAATCAGGTCAGAACTTCAAGGCAGGCGCAACAATGTGATCGAAGACACTTGAGAAAGGGGACTTCCGGAGCTACTCACTACTCACCTTTGCAGCCTCGCTCCAGTACTCTCTTGGTGAAGCTCCCGGCAGGGTTCTTAGTGTCTTTCCATCTTAGTGCCTGGCACGTAGCATTTTATTTTCTCCAATAGACAATAAAGTTTTTGAAGACAAGGCCTGTGCCCTGTCCACTCTTTTCTTCTCTTTTTGAAATGGGGTCTCACTATGTGGTTCAGATTGGTTCTGATCTCACTACGTAGCTCAGGCTGGCCTCAAGCTCATGGGGAACCTCCTGCCTCAGCCTCCCAAGTGCTGAGATTACAGGCATGTGTCACCTCACCCAGCTGTCCTATTCAGTCTCCGTTCTCCTAGAACAGTGCCCAACAAAGGTCAGGGTGTTAGTGAATGTTAAGTGAATTAATGTTTTTATATATGATGTAAGATGTGGAAAAAGTTCTGGAGCCATTATTTATGATAATCGGCTCTGATAAACAGCCTATTTATTTATTTTTGGATCAATTTATGAAAGTTATGGCTAGTCAGAGAATCAATTTTGTTCTTTCCTTTTGTCTTTTTGAGGCAGGGTCTCAGCTCTGGCTGGGTTACAACTCACTTTGGAGCCCAGGCCACCCTCAAACTGGCAGCGATCCTCCTGCCTTGGCCCCATGAGTGCTGGGATTCACGCGTGTACCACCACGCCTGGCCAGTTCTGCTCTTGCGATTCTAGGATTTCCAGAGTCTGACTCACTCTGATCATCTTAAAAACCAACCAGCTTTTCAGGCTTCTATACCCGGACCAAGAAGCCCCAAAAACTATTATCAGTCTCCAGATTTCATCTCCATTCCTTCCCTACGGGAGCTATCGAGTTCCAGATGTCAGAGATGGGACAGATGAAGGGAGACCTCGGATAGTTCCTCCCCTTTGCAAACTTCACCTTTCTCACAGAGGACACCGACCCCACAGGGGACGCTGACATGACGTCATGCGAATGAAGCTGATGCCAAATGAACAAAAACATATTAGGTATCATCGACTTCTCTTTGTGTCCAGGTTTTGCCACGATGCTCACAGCTCCCCCTTGGGCTCTTTTCTGGAGGGGACACCTAGAGAGTGTATTCCTGCCGACTTGGCCATCCCGACCCTGGGCTCTACCCATCATGTACTATCTAATGATCTCTTCTGGGGATTGGTGGCATCCCTGGTCTGAAGCATGCCATTTCTCAGATCACCTTCATCATTGGGGTACTCGTCTGAGTCACTCCCTTGTTCCAGCCCCAAAGGCTGTCATCCCGGGTCCTTCAAGTCTCTCTTGTGTCCCCCTTTTGGCTCCTGTCCTGCCCTCTCCCCATAGCTGACTGCGACCCAGCACCCTCGAGGACAGTCTGAGGGGGGCACATTTGGAAGCCATCTTGATCCTTCTCCTTCCTAAAGCAGAGCTGGTTGGGACATTTCTAATCAGAAATAAACGATGCTCAGCTGCATATAGTTGATGCGGAAGTCAGTGTGCAGCTTGTTTGCTGGTTTTGTTGCCTAGAGAAGGAGAAACACTGGTTGCAGCTCCTCTGTGCCTCAGAGGCTCTGGCCGTCCTGTGCGGCTTCCTCCACCATAACCAATGTTACCAGGGCAGCCTTTACCCTTGGAGACGGCCCCAGGAGCCCAAGTCCTAGCCCTGTCGCCTGCCAGCTATGTGAGCCCAGGCAGGTCTCCAAGCTCCTCCAACCCTAGGGACTTGCATCTGTAAGACGGGAATTGGGCTGGGAGAGGTGGTGCATGCCTGTGATCCTGGCCCTTAGGAGGCTGAGGCAGGAGGATCACTGAGAGTTGAGAGCCAGCCTGGACTGCAGAGTGAGGCCCTGTCTCAAAAAAAAAAAAAAAAAAAAACCTAAATAAATAAATAAATCGGATAATAATAGCAGTTACTAGAAGAAAACTAGGTGATGCATAGAGATTGCTCAGCCCAGGAACAAGCTGAATTAATACTCTGTCCATGTCCCTGTCATTTCCCTCCCTAAACCCAAGTGGGGGACAGTGAGAGCCACTGCCTTCAAGGGGGGATGGCTGCACAGAGCAACAGAAGATGTCTTCCTGGGGACTATGCCACGGTGGCTTATGAATCACTGGGTGACCTTTCTAGGGACCCTCAGAAGCTCCAGAACCATGCATATGGGTACCGTCCCTCCCCTAGATGGCTGCACTTTAAAAGTTGTGCCAAAATTTCCATAACATAGAACTTAAGTTCTTTCTTTCTTTGAGACAGAGTCTTGCTATGTAGTTCAGATGGCTTCACATAGTGTAAAGCTCAAACTGGCCTGTCTTTTTATTTATTTTTTGTGGAACTGGGGATTGAACTCAGACCCTTGCGCTTGCCAGGGAAGTGCTCATTCTACTGAGCCATCTCCTCAGCCCCAGGCCTTTTTGAGACAGGGACTTAATAGGCAGTTCAGGCAGGCCTTGAACTCACTAGGTAGCCCAGGCTGGCCTTGAGCTTGCAGGGATCCTCCTGCCTCAGCTTTCTGAATGCTGGGATTACAGGTGTGTGCCACCACGCCTAGTATCCTTTATTAAATATTTGATCATCTTTAAGGCTGAGCAATCCTTATAACATGATCAGAACTTATATTTCATGTTTAGAATTCAGTTCTCAATTTTTTAAAAATATATTTGGTTGTTACAGGGTCATGCTACTGAGCTCGAACTCATAGCGATCCTCCTGCTTTCAGCCTCCCCAGTGCTGGGATTGTAGGCATGTGCCACCACGCCTGGACTCTGGCGAGCTCGCCTGCCCTGGGGGCAGGGATGGCATAGCATGTGGTGCCAGAGATTGAACCTTGGTCCCTGAGCTCGCCTAAGCTTGCCTAAGTAGGTTCTTTAGTCCGCTGAGCTATCTCACTGGCCCTAGTAAAGTTGTTGTTTTTTTCTTTAAATCCACTTAAACAAGAAAGAAAGGGATGCCAGACATGGCACATGCCCATAATCTAGCACTGAGCTCTGAGGCAGGATTGCTATGAGTTCCAGACCACCTTCAACTGCATATTGAGATCCTATCTCAACAAAATAAGACAAGACAAGACAAAACAAAGGGCCAGGAAGATGGCTCAGCTGAGTAAGCGTTTCCCTGACAAGCGCAAGGGCCTGAGTTTGAGCCCTGGTTCCGAAAACAAACAAAAAAAGACAAAACGAAAAGGTGGGGTTGGGTTTATATAATGGAATCTAATTTCAGTTATGTTTTGATCCCATAGCTCAGCCAATTAACTCATTTAACTCATTTCCATTTTTCTCTGCCCTCTGCTGTCCCAGTTTGATTTATTTATTTCAATTTCCTTATTTTGCAGTGCTGGAGCTCCGGCTTGGGGCACTGAGCATGTTAGACAAGCACTCCAGCTACCCCTGGCCTACGTTCCCAGCCCCTGCAAAGGTTTTATTACCGACGAAGTCAACTCCTGCCAGCTACAGGCCTCACTCTGGTAAGGGAATGGCTACTACGGTAACCAGGTCTGACCTCCTGCGTCCTTACAGCCAGGAGAAGCTGTCTGGAGGAACACCCGATGGTGGGAAGGGAAACCACTCCCTGCCCAGACGGCCCAATGTCTCTGCAGCTAGTCCTTATAAACCATACTGTTACCTGTAATCCTCAGACTCAGGGAGGCTGAGGTAGGAGGATCCTTAGAGTCTGAGACCAGCTTGGGCTCGATAGTGAGTTGAAAGCCACACTGAGCTGCATAGAGAGGCCCTGTCTCAAAAACAAACCAAAACAAAACACTTCATTGTGGGCCTATCTGGGAAAGATCACGGTGACCAAGAAAGCTAGGGTTTAGTAATTGGTTTAAGCCAACTATAATCCACTCTAGAATTGGAGCTGGGTCTCTCCACGCTAACCACACAGTTGCTGTGTAGGAGGAACACTTCCCTCAGGACGAACCCTGCAGCTCAGACCTAGAGAAAGAAAGTCCACTGTGGACGCTTGGCCCTGCCCCTGCCAGAAGTTCCCCCACCAGAGGGTGGTTTCTTGTCTTCTCCTCCTGGAGACTCCACCCTGGCTGGTGACTTGGCCTCTGTCTCCATCGCTGCTCATGTTAACCACAGGAAGTCAAGGCAGGGCCAGGAGTTTGAGCGTTTGTCCTCTCCACCACGAAGGGGTCCTTGCACGAATCTGAGTTAGAGCCGGAATTGGCCGTCCAGCTCCGCGTTCTCTGAAATTCAGCCTTGAGAACCTCGTACCACATAAAAGAAGAGAGCTCAATTTTAGAATCTAAAGTCAGCTTTGGATTCCAGAGCTGCAATGGTACTGGGATATGGCGTCGGACTTGCTGTACGCTAGTTCAGTGTGCCCTGAAAACAAAACGTTTTGAATTTTAAGATGTGCACAAGAATGTACACCTGCGTACGCAAGCGGGGTTGGTCCTCGGTAATCTTTCCAAATGCACAGATGGCTCCATGGCAAGGGCTTTTGCTTATGGCTGCGCTGCCACACTTTCTTTATGCTGAGTTACGGAGTTCGCTTTCTAGAAGGTCTGCAGAAGGCTAAGAGGTACGACATTTAGAGATCTGCATGGAAATTATCATATTAGATTTGGTATTGATTTCTGAAATTCCTGTTCCAGCCGGGTGTGGTGATGCATCCCCGTAATCCCAGCACTCAGGAGGCTGAGGCAGGAGGATCGTTGCCAGTTTGAGACCAGCCTGAACTTCATCTGGAGACCCTGTCTCAAAATTAAATAAACAAACAAACAAATAAATAAAAATTCAATTCTTACTCCATTTACAATGAAAATAACCCTACCAAATAATGAAAAACATCACTTTTTCTTTTTTTGAAAAACATTAGTTTTAAGCGTTTTTGTTTAGCTTTCAAAAAAGCTAGTACTCATTTCTTTCTTTTTTTTTTTAATTTTATTTATTTGAGAGAGAGAGAGAGAGAGAGAGAGAGAGAGAGAGAGAGAGAGAGAGGCCAGCTCAGCCCACCAGGGGGCGGGGCTGGCTGGCATGTGGTGCTGGGGGATTGAACCGCGGTCCCCGATGCTTTGCTAAGCTTGTTCCAAGTAGGTGCTTTAGACCACTGAGCCATCTCACCAGCCCTAGTACTCATTTCTGCCGCGTTTTCTCCGGTAACCATGCCGGAGGTGAGAGAACTGCCTTTCACCCCTTGTGACTGTGACAGATGCTCTCAAGTGGCCCTAGTGACAGTGTATGTTAGTGGCAAAGCATCTTAAAAGGAAAATAACAAACAGAAAACAGCATCTCAAGTGCTGCTACATGAATGAGAACGTGGTTACTTAAATCTGTGACACTGAAGTCTCTTGAAGCATGAATACATCAATGGGGTAAGATACAAGTCACCTTAGGGTCTACGAGATAGCTCAGCAGTCTAAAGGGCCTGCTTAGGCAAGGTCAGACAAGTGTACAGGGACTGTGGTTCGATCCCTGACACCACATGCTGTGCCAGCCCCGCCCCCAGGGTGGGCTGAGCCATCCACACACGAATAAATGAATAAATAAAATAAAATAAAATCTGGTTGGAAAATTACTAAAAAAAAAAAAAAAATCACCTTAACATTTCTGTATGGGATGACTGCTTTTTATTCGAATCTAGCCAATTTGATTTCACTATTTTGACCCTCAGAAAGTTAAGCTCTTATTATTTATTTATTTTTGTTCATTTTCAGAAAGGATTTCACCATGTAGCTCAGGCTGGCCTCCAACTGAGAGTGATCCTCCTACCTCAGCCTCTTGAGTGCTGAGATTACAGGGGTGCACACCACACCTGGCTGGTTGGGCATTTTTTAGAGTCCATGTGCATACACACACTCACACCCACACCCATACACACACGTACACCCATGCACATACCTTGTATGTACATCCCTATACATGCTTTTGTTGTTTTTCCTCTCATATATAATAGGAATTAAAATTTCAATATGTATTTTCAGCTAAAGTTGATAAATGAAGCAATACATAAAAGTTTCTTTAACTTTGTAAAGTTTAATATTTTTAAATTGAGTATGGTGGTGTACACCCGTAATCTCAGCACTGTGGAGGCTGAGGCAGGAGAAGCACAAGTTTGAGCGCAGCCTGGGCAATTTAGCAGCTTGATGAGACCCTGTCAAAAAAGGAAGGGATGTGTGGCTGGCTGTAGCTCAGTGCAAAGGTCCTGGGTTCAATCCTATACAAAGTCCTTCCCGAACCTTGTGGATCAGTGAAGTTTATTTTTTATTTTATCATTATTTTTTTTTATGTATTTGGAGCAGGGTCTCACTACATGACTTGGATTTGGAGTGATCCTCCTGTTTTTAGCCTTCCCAGTGCTGGAATTGCAGGCTTGTGCCACCACACCCGGACTTGGTGGCCAGCTCAGCATGCCCAGGGGCAGGGCTGGCAGGGCCTGTGGTGCCGGGCATCAAGTCCTGGTCCCTGTGCTTACCTAAGCAGGCACTTAGTCCATTGAGCTATCTCACCAGCCCTCGGTGAAGTTTATATTTGTATTTCCATGGAAACGTTATTGGAATTCCAATAAGTTAATTCTAACCTACCACTTCCAGTGCAATGCCTGGTGAGACTAAAGATACTAAGGCATATTTGTAGTTGTGGGGAGCTCGGGGGGTCCTAAGTCCAGCTAGACTGATGGCTAACTGAGGCCTCAACCCAGGATGGAACCCTGGTTTTATTAATTTGTAAAGAAGGGAGTGGCCCGGGGATGAGTGACTGTGGGGTTGGGGAAGCAGGTAAGTGCTGTGAGCGGGCTGGGGAGGAGGCCTGGAATCACCCCTGCAATACAGAGAGGGAAGGCTGCGCAGAAGGAGTGAGCTGCATGTTACAATTTGAGGTAGCATCTAGTGTCTTGGGGCCCGTGCTTCAGGTGTTCTGATGTGCATTTTTTATGCCCTGGGGAGTCACAGCCTCTTAATCTCAAGGCTCAATCCCAACCGACAACATGGACAACAGGGGGTGTGGAGCTTGGCTTTCCACCCCATCCGGTTCACACAAGCTTTTGGGGAGCTATGGGGTAGGGAAACACTGCCCTGTAGCCCTGCTTCAAAGACTCACGTCAGCAGCTCTGCTCCACCGCGATTTATGATGCTTAAAGCCAATTGAAAAGTCCTAGCCAGCTCTGTGTACATCAGCATGGGAATGGGGCTCAGCCAAGATAAGAGATAATTGTTCTCCTTTTGAGAAGAGTCGTCCTTAGTACAATCAGTGAATCAATGTTAATTTTTAAAATGGATTTATTGAAGTACAAATGACATAAGCTGCACACGTGTGAAGTAGCCAATTAGGTAAGTTCTGACTTCACACACACTCATGGAATCATAACCAACCCTCAAGACAGTGGGCATAATCACCTCCAAATTCCATGGACCTATTCTGTAATTGTCCCTTTGTCCCCAGGCCCCTTCCAAACAACCACAGATGTGCCTTCTGTCAGTACAGGCGGAGAGGGCCAGGTGTGGCGGTGCGCTCCTGTGATCCGAGTGCTCAGGAGGCTGAGGCAGGAGGATTGACTGGAGTTCGAGGCCAGCCTGGGCTGCCCAGTGAGGTCAAGGCCAACCTAAGCCACAGAGTGAGACTCTGTCTCAAAAACAAAGCAAAATAAAACAAAACATCAAAGACTGTGCAGGCAGGAAGTGATTTTATTTTATTTATTTTTGCCTTTTTGAAACGGGGTTTTGCTTTGCGGGTCTTGAACTCACCTTGTAGCCCAGGCTGGCCTTAAACTTGGAACGATCTTTCTGCCTCAGCCTACCAAGGGCTGGGATTACAGGTGGGTGCCACCACTCTTGGCTTATTTTATTTTTTTGCAGAACCGGGGATTGAACTCAGGTCCTTGCGCTTGCCAGGGAAGCGCTTATTCTACTGAGCCATCTCCCCAGCCCTTTAATTTTAAAGTGAGAAAAGAAAAAAAACCAACAAAAAATACAGAATTTCAAAACAAGATGTTAGGAAATTAACAATGATTACAATGGTTATTGTATTGCATATTGCTATCGATAGTTTTACATAAGCAGAATCTAGAGTATGAACTTGATTATGTCCAGCTTTTTTTTTTTTGTTACCAGGATTCAAACTCAGGACCTCAGGCTTGCCAGGGAGACCATGACCTACATCCCTGGCCAGCTTCTTCTACTCAGTATTGTTATTTCAAGATTCATCCAGGTCAACACATTAATTATTTTGCTTTATTATTGTTGAGTAACAGGAATCTAGAATTTAACAACTGACCTTTAAATCCATAAAACAAAAGTTTGATTTATTTGAGTATAAGAGCAGAGGTGTTTTTTTTTTTTTTTTTTTTTGCGGAACCAGGGATTGAACTCAGGCCCCTGCACTTGCCAGGGAAGCACTTATTCCACTGAGCCATCTCCCCAGCCCAGAGGGGTATTTTTTAAATTATTTTTATGGCACTGGAGATAGAACCCAGAGCCTTCACAATGAGCTACATGTCCAACCCTGTTTTCATTTTTTTATTCTCAGACAGGATCTCATTACGTGGTTAAGACGTCCAGGCTGGGCTTGAGCTTGGGATCCTCCTGCCTCAGCCTCTCAGAGTGCTTGGATTTTTGTCAGAGTAGCATGTCTGAAACTCGTCCAATATGGGATGTTATGATGCTACCGCCGTTCTTGGATTCCAGGTTTGCCTAAGACTTTAGGTCTCTAGCAGTTTAATGAAGTTGGATCCATGCTGCAAGGTGTGTATGTGTGGCTCAGCTTTGATGCTAACTTGAATTCCAGGACTGTTCAGCAGGACTCCAGGGGCCTTTGAGGATTCTCCCCCCAGTTCTGCATTTGGCAGGGGCGGAGGTGGAAGCCCCAAAGGTTAAGGTCTATGTGGTGGATTCTTCTTTTGCCATCTTGCCTCTCCACTCAGTTCTTGGCTGCAGCTCACTGAGCCACTGTCACCCTCCCTCCGGCCTGGGGTGGGGACCCACATCCCCCAGTGTCCCTTGTTAGTGTGTGGGTGGAGTGGATGACCTTGCTCCCAGCAGGCCCTGGAGCAGCTCAGACACCTCACCACCAAGACGGCCTCCGCTACCAGATTTAACAGTTGTCAGCTCTCTGCTGGTTGCTTTACAAAGTCCTGGAGTCATCTCCTCTGCAGAGACCCAAACAGAGTGTGGGGAACCAACTCCAGTAGGGAAAAACCGGACCCACATTTCAGGGCGTGGTGCGCCTCGCCCTGCCCTTTGCTTTTGAGACAGTCTTGCTCTGTAGCTCAGGTTGGCCTTGAGCTCGCTGAAATCCAGGCTGGCTTCAAACTCACAGGGGTCTTCCTGCCTCTGCCTCCCAAGTGCTGGGATTATAGGCGTGCCCCATCGTGCCCAGCTCTTTTGGGGTTTTTAGACAGTCTCGCTGCGTAGCCAAGGTAGCCCCACTCACTATGCAGCCTTGAACTTGTAGTTGTCCTCCTGCCTCAGTCCCCTGAGAGCTGGGATTACAAGCGCGGGCCACCATACCTGACTCTGCCTCCTTTTCTTGTCCCTGCTCTGGTGGCCCACAGGGGCAGCCTCTCCTCCCGGCCTTTCACTCCATGGATCTGTGCGGAGCTGGTTAATGAATACCGGAGCCCTGGAGCTATGCCAGCCTTTCTGTTTGCTTTTATAAGCTGGAAGGGAGCAGAAAAGCCCTATTTTTGAGCACCAGAAGTTGGATTTCCTCTGTGTTTTTGTCTGTAACACTTTTCATCTCCCTAGGCAGGAGGCTGCTTCAGGAAGACGAGGGTGAAAACCATGTGCCCTGACAAGCTAAACATAGAAACACATTAATAACTTTTAAACTACCAGTATCTCTTCTGTTCTACCTGTACCAGTGTCCTAATTAGCACCCCCTCCCCCCCGAGTTACAATACAATTACAGTGCAGGAGAACCAAAGATCCTTCTGTGATCCATTCTGTCTCTCATACAATAAGACTAATAGGTGACACTTTGGATAACTCTGCAGGCCATCTCATTTAATTCTGGAAACAACCCAATGCTGTAGGTACTATTATTAGAAAGGGAGGCTCAGGAGGTGAGCTACTGAGTCGCACATCCGGTAAAAGATAGAACCAGGACCAAAAGCTTGGTGTGTTTGTTTATTTATAGACATGGTCTCACTATGTAATCCAGGCTAGTTTTGAACTCGCTGTGTAGCCCAGGCTGGCCTTGAACTTGTTGCGATCCTCCTGCCTCAATCTACTGAGTTCTGGGATTATAGCTGGGTACCACACTAGGCACTGAAAGTTGGATTTTAGGGCTGGGGATACAGCTCAGCGGCACAGTTCCTGCCTGGCAGGCAGGAGTTCAATTCCTGGTACAAAAAAAAAAAAAAAAAAAGAGTTGGTTTTTAGCTTCTAGATAATTCCAAGTGTTTAACCTATTCACCTATTCCTTCCTCTCTGTGCTTTTCCATTTGATCAGCATATACACTGGGTCAGTTCCTAACCTGAACAAGCTAAATATACTTAATCCAACTAGGTGGTTTTTCAGAAGTTTTCTTCCGAAGTGAATTGGTTGAGCTGCACAGTGAAACTGAAGGAGGTCTGTTTATGGCAAAACTATAGCCGGCCAATTTAACAGATTGATTGCTTTTAGAAATCTTGGCACTTGTAGCCATGGATTAATTATCTTAAGTGAAAGTGTCAGCGTTAAAACAATCAGCAGCACTTCAATAGGAACAAAAGGAAGGCTTTCAGCTTCTAAAAATTGAGATTAAGAGCCAAGGTATATTGCAATTAAGTTGCAGATGAACAAATCAGTATTCTGAGCCTTGTTTTCCCTTTGGCCTAATTTCTTTTTCTTTTTTTTTTTTTAAATTTTTATTTATTTA